>NC_142589.1:73370743-73741894 GCF_965207765.1 Zootoca vivipara
TATGTTCTTCAGAGCCAGCCCAATCCCCACACATCCTGGATAACCCTGAAGTCTCCCAGATCCCGAGCTGGAGACTGGGAAGGATAAACGCCCAATGCCTGAGCCAAGGTCTCCCTATATCTGAATCTTAATAATATTGTGGCCAATTTTAATCCCATAGCAAGTTCTCTTGAGTCATTATTCCACTCAGGGGTCACCCGGGGTGTGGGGAACTCCACCTGCCCACTCAATAAGTCTCTTAGGAACAGTTGCTGGGGTTCACAGATGGGAGAGGCTACTCTGCTCATTCATTATTTTCTGGGCTTCTCATAGGCATCTGCTTCCCGAGAACACTATGCTGGACTAAATTAGCCTTTTAGGTGATCCAGCAGGGATCCTCTTTTGTCCCTGACTCCTGAATCCTCAGTGCATCTCCAGAGATCTGTCAAAGAGTAATTTACCCTGGATCCCTACTGTTGTATGGCATATTTCCAGAAAAGGGGGCACAATAACCCAGCATCATCTGCACTTGACTACTTTGTCCAGCGCTGCCCTCTTAATAAGCCACTTCTCTCTTCTATAGTTCTGTTTTGCATACCTTTTCACATTAACACCCATGTCAATGTCCTCATACGAAGGGGAACTCCCCTCAAGAGTAGAAATTGTATATTGGACAGACGGAAAGCTCTTTAATCTAAGCAGGCTGAACTTCCGTCATAGAGCTTCAGTATGCTGATGTCGATATAGTGTGTGCACACTCAGAGGATGACCTCTAAATCATCCTAAATATCTTTGCAGAAACTTATGAAATGCTTGGCCTATTGCTTAGCATCCCAAAAACACCAACCGGCACAAAACGACCCCTCTGTAGCACCACAAATCCAACTCAGTGGTGTAACGTTGGAAAATGTCGATCACTTCTCCTACCTGGGAAGTTATCCTTCCACAAGGGCCGACATTGATGCCGGAATCCAGTATTGCCTGAGCTCTATGAGTGCAGCTTTCTCCCAATTGAAGTGCAGAGTGTTTGAGGACCAGACCAGGACATTTGTAGGGAAACCAAAATGCTTGTTTTACAAAGCTATTGTACTACCAACCTGACTGTATGCTTGTGAAATGTGGACCATTTTTAAACACCAGAGATCACCAGTAGAGAAGCAATGATTCTTCAACATCAACTTGCCACAACAATTTAATCGATTATGAGCAAAGGAAAAATTAACCTATATCCCATATTATGATGAGCTATCTCTCTCTGAAACTGTTGCTGGCATTGCAACCACTATGCTTACTAAAATGCCTGAGTAAAGTGTATCTGCTGATGGAATGAGATCTTCGTGTGATTCATTGGCTGCCAACACTGCTGAGTTACTCTGCTGAACTCTTTACGCACCCTGAAGTCTGAGAGTGCAGGCATGCATACCAAGAAAGTCCTGGGGGCATCATGATGGTAAAATATGCATTAATCTACAGTGCTACCTCTGGTTAAAAACTTAATTCGTTCCAGAGGTCCATTCTTAACCTGAAACTGTTCTTAACCAAGCACCACTTTAGCTAATGGGGCCTCCTGCTGCCACCATGCCGCCAGAGCACAATTTCTGTTCTCATCCTGAAGCAAAGTTCTTAACCTGAGGTACTATTTCTGGGTTAGCAGAGTTTGTAAACTGAAGCGTTTGTAACCCGAGGTACCACTGTACAAATGTGTATATTCTTATTATCCTAATGCACATGTAATTGTCAGTGACCTAATATATTCTGTGTAAACTCAATCCAAATATCACTGAATTCATCCAAAGAAAATATGTGCCTATAAGCTTTCTGTTCATATGTTACCAATGTTGTCATGTTGTCCAGCCATTGAGTAAAGGCAATCATATCTCTATTCTTCCAATTCATCAGTATCAAACTCTTGGCCACCATTTGGGTGCAGAGAATCCATTTTTTCTTACTTGTTTTCAATTTCCATACAGTGGGTATATAGTTCAAGAGCATAGTTGCCTCTGAAAAACTAAAAAAAAATAGTGGTGTCTTTGGGAGAAAGTGCTTGTGTCCAGCACTTTCTTCCAAAACTTAGTAAGTGTGGGACACAGTGAAGGCATGTGTTTCAAAGAAGCGTTGTCAACCATACATCTCCAACCAAGAGATATATTATTCTTTTCTTATACAAATGCAAGGGAGACTAATATATTCTAAGAAGGATTTTCTGTTGTATAATTCTTAGATTAAGATCCATTGGTATGATACTGAAGCCAAGACATTTTCCCACTATCTAGGTAATAGTGAGCATTCCAATCTTTATTCCAATCATATTTCTTAAACTCTGCATATCAAACTTATTTGGTGATAAACCAATTTTATTAAAAGTAATCACTGAGTATCAAATAAACTATACAATTGCTCCATATTTCGGGTTTCTCAGATGCTGTGAAGGTAGTCAGACCAAACGAAGTTACTAAAATATGTTGTAGCTGCAAGTATCGCCATTGGAACACCTCTGATAGATGGTATTTGATGTATGTATTGTATGTACAGAAGTCTTTCTCATCTATCAGTTGGTCCAAGGTCAATACACCTGTTATCATAGTTTTTGCTTATTACCCCCCCCCCCGATGATTAAAGTAGGATTTAGTATGTGAAAATCAATTTATTTTTATTAGCTAATAAATTCCATATCTTTCTAATTGACATAATTATTTCAGGAGTTATAAAAAGGTAAAGGTAAAGGTACCCCTGATCATTAGGTCCAGTCGTGGACGACTCTGGGGTTGTGCGCTCATCTCGCTGTATAGGCCGAGGGAGCTGCCGTTTTTCTGCAGACAGCTTACGGGTCATGTGGCCAGAATGACTAAGCCGCTTCTGGCGAACCAGAGCCAGGGCCGTCTTAAGCAAATCCAGCGCCGGGGCACAAAGATCCCTCCGCCGCCCCCTCCCTTTCCCCAAGCTGCTCTCTCTTGCCCTGGCTCAGGGTCCCCAGCACCACCAGCCCAGGCTTCCCACCGCCCCTCACCTGCTGTGCGGTATCCCGCTGCCAGCCCAGGTCACACCGCCAACCCCTCTCCACCCCAGCCAGGGCACGGGCAGCTCCCCAGCTCCCACCACCTCCCCGGCCCAGAGGCCGCATGGCCCAGCGGCCGCCATCTACATCAGAGGAAACAAGCATGAGTGGTGAATTCTGGGTCCCGCAGTGCGCTGCTTGTTCCCGGCTGGCTGACCGGTCCACAGCTGCCTCCGCCTGCGCTCTTTCACTGCACTCCCAGTGGCCCAAGGAGCAGGAGGCGGGTGCCACGCTGCCGCCTGTGCCCTAGGAGTGGTGGTGGTGGGGCGACTGGCACCAGATGTGGAGGAGGCCCCTCGGGAGCCAATCCCTCCACTGCCGCTCCCGCAGGCAACAGCGGCTTGGCGGACAGCGGCTGAGGGGATTCCCGCGGGCTGAAGGAGAGGAGGCGGTGGCGGAGCCATAGGTCTCAGACATCAGCTGTCTGGTGGGCGCAGCAGCGCCCCTGGTGGCCAGGCGTCCTGCCGCATTGCACCACCCAGCCCAGGCCTAGAGACGGCCCTGACCAGAGCACCGCACGGAAACGCTGTTTACCATCCCGCCAGAGCGGTACCTATTTATCTACTTACACTTGACATGCTTTGGAAATGCTAGGTGGGCAGGAGCTGGGACTGAGCAACGGGAGCTCATGCCGTCATGGGGATTCTAACCACCGACCTTCTGATTGGCAAGCCCTAGGTTCTGTGGTTTAGACCACAGCGCCACCCACGTCCTTCAAGAGTTGTAGGAACTTCAAATATTTTGATCCTAATACTATCCACCCATCCAAAAGTGTTATATACTGCATGTATATTCTAAGGTTGACCAACTGAGAAGATTACGGCCATCAGCAGGTCTCCAATATTTGATACTTATCAATAAATAACCACAATGGTATAATTCCAGTCTTGGAATGACAAATCTACCCTCCTTAATTTGTAATGGCATGCCTTATTTTCTGGGCTTCTTGTAGGAATATGGTTACGTACTCTGGGGATAGGATGCTGAATTAGATGTGCCCTTGGCATGATCCAGCAGGGATCTTCTTCTGCTCCTGACTCCTGAATCTCTAGGTGCCTCCCCAGAGTTATGCCAAGCAATAGCAATCAGCTCTGACTGCCTAGTGCTGTGTGGCAAATCTCTGGCAAAGCCTCCACAATAGCCCACAGTTGACTGTATTTTAGAACTTCCTTTGATGTTTTCCTTTTGGTACATTGGTGGGAAGTTTTTGTATTGTATGTCTTTGATTTTTTTTGTGATGCCCTTATGACGTTATTGTAAGCCACTCAGATTTCTTTGAAATATGGACTGAAATAGGGAATAAGGACTGAAATATGGACCGTTTAGGGAAGTTTTTAATATGTGATATTTTAATGTATTTTAATTTTGTTGGAAGCCACCCAGAATGGCATCCAGTTTCTGGAAGGGGTACAAATAATATATTATTATTATTATTATTATTATTATTATTATTATTATTATTAATTTCCTAAATCAACAAAGTAACTCATAATTACCCATGTTTTACTTCTAAAAACACTGCCCTTTGCAACCACTGCCATCATATATTCTTAATTTGATGAATGCAGGCACACAACAAAGTTTTTGTTTGCCTCACCAATTTATTTTGATTGTAAACAAAGGATAATTTAACCCATATCCCATATTGTCATGAGCCAAAGCCCCCAATCCCCTCATTTCTACTCTAGTTTTCTATTCCCTGCATCCCATTCACCAAATAGAAGACTCAGGAGTCCTGTGAATCCCAGGTGATCTGCACTCCCACCACAATGAGGTAAGCAACCACCACTTCCACTGTTGCAGAAAATTGTGGAATCCAAAAGGGAGAAGACATTTTTTCTTCCTACTGTAACTACACTTCAACGCTGAGTTAGTTTGGTGAAGGAAGAGCTTCACCACATCGTGCTCTTGTTATTGTGCCTGAAAAGTACTCGTTAAGTTTTGATGTCTTGGCCAATTCACAAAAAGCTGGTGATGCACAGCCTTTCATGACCTTATCAGGAACTTCACTGTCGTCTAGAAAAGAAAAAGAGACAAGGTCAGATGAGCATCTGGGTAGCAACTGGTGTTTGTGTGTGTGTGCAAAAAGAAAAAATAGGAGCACCTTAATTCTTAGTAACTATACTGAGCAAGTATAGAAAGAATCTGGAAATCACAACATGAAATGAAAATGAGACAGATGTTTAATATTTGGAAAGAGAAAAGTCTATTCCCCCCCTTTATGGGCCAAGGACTCATCTGAATCGATATTGCTTTCCAGATCAGGCCTCCGTGGCTAATTTTACTTCTTTTAAAGACTAGTGAAAACACTCTTTAAATACACTTTTACATGTAATTCAACAACCAGACTATTTCTCTCACCTTCTCATACCCCCACCCCATAAATATACATACTCATCTATATAAATACAAAGCAAAGATGATTTGAAGTGAGTTATGTTTTCAGGAAAAAGAAACTTCCCCCAAATGCACAAATCGTCCATTTTCTGACAGGAAGCCACAAACAGAATGAAATTATAACCCACCCACCCACCATGTTTCCCCCAGCTCACTCATTGGCTGGCAACAGGTAAGTAGCCGTGTTGGTCTGAGTCGAAAACAAAATTAAAAAATTCCTTCAGTAGCACCTTAAAGACCAACTAAGCTTTTATTTTGGTATGATATCTACTTACCATCAACAAGAACAAACTCGATGCACTGAGTCTCCTCATTGTAACACTTGATGGCATCTGAACCCTCAGAAACTGCTGACTCAGCTACACAAAGGTTTGGACACTCAAGCCCATTTAAATCACGACTTGGTTCTGCCAAAAGCAACCACAGAAGTCAAGACATGGTTCCAGCCCTTTTATCTCCATAATGATCCCTAGACCTCAGGTCTCTAATTCTGAGGGTTGCAGCATCTCTACTTCATTTTGTTTCTGCAATTAATGATGTTGACAATGAAGATAGACTTGAGATAAGGAGTAGTATTTTTTAGGGGGTCAGTTTATTGTTGTGCATGTTACTTATTAGCCACTGTTATTTTGTGGGCATTGCTTATTATAAGAGATGTTCCAGCACAAATTACATATTCTTATATAGTGCTTATTACTATGAAATAGATTTAGGTACAGTGGTGCCTCGCTAGACGAATTTAATTCGTTCCAGGACTCAATTCGTCCTACAAAAAGTTCGTCTAGCGAGTTGCGGTTTCCCATAGGAATGCAGTGAAACATAATCAATGTGTTCCTATGGGCTCTGGGGGACTGCTTGCGGACTTCCTGCTGCTCCGGCGATGCTGTATCATGGGTGTGTGTGCTTCCTGCTTCTCAGCTGAGGAGCGGGAAGCACCCCGCCACGATACAGCAGCGCACGGAGCAGCGGCAGGAAGCATGCGGTGGTGCTGAGGGGGGCGATGCGGGCTGGCCCGAGGGTGAGCGCTGCATGCTTTCTCCTGCTTGCCTCTGTGGCAGTGGCACTGAGGCGTCCAATCCCAGGTCAGCCTGAGGGCGAGCGCAGCGTGCGGGGCGAGCAAGAAAAAGTGTGCGGTGCTTGCCCTCCGGCTGGCCCGGTCCGGCCCCCTCAGCGCTGCCGCCATGTGCTTTCTCCTGCTCGCCCTGCGTGCTGTGCTCTCCCTTGGGCCGGCCTGGGATCGGCCGCCGAAGCGCCGCCACCGCCGAAGCGAGCGGGAGAAAGCAGGGCGTTTCGCTGTCTGCCTTCCCCTTGGCTTGGGGAAGGCAGGCGGCGAAACGCCCCCGCACCGCCACACTTCGGCTCCGGGGGAAGGAGCCGAAGTGTGGCGGTGCGGAGGCTTTGAAAGCAGGAGGCGGCTGTGTGACAGGCAGGGTGGGGGAAAGGCGGAGGAACGATCCATTCCTCTGACTTTCCCCCACCCCGCCCGACAAAGCCGGGATCAGTACTTCTGTCTTGTCAGGATTCAACCTCAATCTGTTAGCAACCATCCATCCTCCAACCGCCTCCAGATACTCATACAGGACCTTCAAAGCCTTCACTGGTTATGATTTTAAAGAGAGGTAGAGCTGGGTATCATCCGCATACTGATGAACACCCAGCCTGACCCCCGGATGATCTCTACCAGCAGTTTCATGTAGATGTTACAAAGCATGGGGGACAGGACGGAACCCTGAGGCATTCCACAAGTGAGAGCCCAGGGGTCTGGTCTGAATACTCATCCCCCAACACCACTTTCTGAACATAGCCCAGGATGAAGGAGCGGAACCACTGTATAACAGTTCCCCCAACTCCCAGCCTTTCTAGATGGTCCAGAAGGATGTCATGGTTGATGGTATCAAACGCCGCTAAGAGATCCAGCAGAACTAGGAAACAGCTTTCACTTTTGTCCCTAGCCCACCAAAGATCATCGGCCAGCATGACCAAGGCAGTTTCAGTCCCAGCTTCTCATTCAGTATCACTCATCCCATTCTACTCCACAAATGCACAGATACATCATTTTTCTGATTTCTGACTGTCCGTTTTCCGGACAGTGGAAAACGTCAATGTTTGGCAGACCTACTGTAAAAACCAATGAGAGAAAGAAACAGTTCACTAACTGAGACATGAAATATAGCAATGGGAGGAACTTAGGGCTACCATATGTCCATGTTTTCCCAGACATGTGCCAAATATGGTGTTTTTTATTTATTAAAATGCTTTTGAAATCCCCCCCAAACCCAAAAACTTATTTTTGGGGAGATGTTCCCAAATAGAGCTCAACAACTTTGCCCAAGCAGTGCGGCTTTTGTTGTTCTCCAGCTGCATGGCATCCAGCAGCAATAGATGGTTTCACTAACTACCTCTGCAGTTCTGCCCCACCAAGATGAGTCCCAGAGTGAAGAGGGCTATCAGTGAGCAAGGGGAGGGGGCATGTGTTCTTATCTCTGTCCCTAATTCTGTAATTCTGTCCCTAATTACTGGCAAAGGAACATTGCACTGGCACCCAATCAGGTGATGCAACTTTTTTTTACCTCATGTCATCCAATTTTCTTAATCTTTTGTACACTTGTTGGGTGATCAAAACTAAATTTAAATCTATTTTTTTATCTCATCCAGTTCTTGAGTCATGAGAGTTTGAAATTTCAAAAAGATACAATGTTGACCTTGCCAGACTACACACTCAGCCCAGCATTGAGATATGTCAAAACTAAAAACACCAGAAAAACTAATAAAAATTATTTAAAAAATAAAAAAATAAAAACACCAATCTCTTCAGAACATGAGCTTCATGATATGTCACATTATGGACTTACTCTAAATCTAAAATACAAAATTTTCAATTTTAAAATTTTAAAAAATGATTAAAAATTTATATGATTTAAAAATTCCAAAAATATGTTGATTATTTAATATTTCTAACAATGACCTGCAAATTTCACATTTTTCAAAATAAATTTTGTGCATAAATTTCTGCCTTATTGGATTCTATTTGGGATAAATGGGTCTTCTTGGAGTAAAACATAACAGAATAAGCAAGACCTCAACTATAATATTAGTTGCTTCAAGCATTTCTTTAGAAAGTTATTCAATTAAAAGGTGTCTGAAAAGCTAGTTAGGCTTTTCTTTTAAAAATGTGTTAAATGAGGTAAAAAAAGTTGGATCACTTGATATTGAATGACCCAAGTATGAATCTTGGACTGGAACAGTATTGCTTGTCTTAGAGTAACAAGGAAAGAAATTTGAAAGCTCAGTGCTATATATATATATATATATATATATATATATACTTACTGCCAAACGCTTTGAGGTTGCAAAGTATCTTTTGACAGCAATAGTTGATACGCTGGAAGTATTTATATTCTACTGAAGAGAAGGTGGCATTTGCTGAGATGCAATCTTCAGAACATCCCTTCTTTTTGTAGGTCTTTTTAGAGCCATCTGTTAGAGAGAAGGAATAGCAAGATATGCAAAAATTCAAATAGATAAACGTACAAATATAAATACATTGGGCAAATGGGTGATTTAAGAGAAAAAACCTGGCAACAACTGAATTCAGCAAACTAATCCATAAAGTAGTTTCTTCAAAGTATAATTTCTTCTGCAATACCATGTGAATATTCTAGGATAGTTCCTTAACAACTTGCACATAAATGGGAATGGATGGACTTGTTTTTCTGCTCATACAAAAGAGCCTAGAATAGCTTGATCTACCACCCATCTCTACCTGATATGCAGCTAGCTGATCCAGGGGCCTGACTCATGAAGCTGCCTTATATTATATACTATATTTCTGAGAGTCGGGAGAAGATGGTGTTTCTTCTGTTTCCTCTCATTTTCCAATCTCCCAAACTCATTTCTCTCTGGCTTTCTCAATACAAGAAATCTTTTTGCACGCAACCTTCTATGAAGAAAAACAGTTATATCTGTCTGAATATGTTTTCCCCCCTTTTCTTTTTTAAAAAATGATTTCTGTGGCTTCATTTGCCGTCAGAGTATTTCAGCATTTGATGCTATGTGCTGTTATTATATGTTGCAGGCCTATTTGGCAGCAGCTAATTGGAGACTGGTTCTAAAAAGAGAGAGTGGGGTGTGTGGCTTTGAGGACAATATTTATAAAATGTGGCCTGGATCAGGTAAATTCATTCTGATTGGTCTGAGAATCTCCATTCATCACTTCCTCCTTTTCAGGATTGTTGTTTGCATCCTGGTGTGACAGTGGCTAGGCTGTGCCCCTGGTCATTGCCAGCATCAGTACTCTGGCCCAGGCAGTGTCCCAAATCTTGCAGACCTGTGTAAAGTAGGGGTTGTCAACCTGGTCCCTACCGCCAACTAGTGGGCATTTCAAGCTGAATCCTCCTTTCATCGAGCACTGGTGGGTACTAAGGAAATCTTTTCAGGAGTGTTGTTTGCATCCCGGTGAGATAGTGGATAGAATAGAATAGATACTTTATTGTCATTGTACATAGTACAACGAAATTGAATGCCATCCCATTAAAAGCAACACACACACACACACACACACACACACATATACACCCATCAAAACTCCCCGGGATCATATTATTTAGTTACAGCATTTAAGATAGTTATAGCTCTCAGATAGAAACTGTTTTTTATTCTATTCGTTCTTGATTTAATTGTTCTGTATCTCTTGCCCGAAGGCAATGGTGCCCCTGGTCATTGACAGCATCAGTACTCTGGCCCAGGCAGTGTCCCAAATCCTGCAGACATGCCTGTGCAAGAAAAAAACTCAAAAGTACATGAGAGTGTAAAGCAAGGATTGTCAACCTGGTCCTTACCGCCCACTAGTGGATGTTTCAGGATTCTAGGAGGGCAGTAGGGAGTTCTACGGCACAATGACCGCTTCCCCAACATAAAGGGGAGGCGCATTTTGCGCAGTCGCGCGCAGCCACCCTTGGGAACCCTAGGGCAGACCTGGAAGTTTGGAGGCTGGCACTGCCTACCTGAGGCTGGAGGCTGGAGTCACCGCCCACTCCATCAGCCGACCAATCCGGCCGAAGGGGGCGTGCCAGGGGGATTGGCCAGGTAGGATCAGGTAGGCTTACCTGCACACAAAGAAGAGGAGCCATTCTTGGGAAGCAGCCGACGGATTCAGAGCTTTTAGCCTTTGGGGACTCCGCCGGATTCCACAGGTTTGAGGTAGGCCCCTTTACCATGTGCTTGGCCTTTTGTGTAGGGCCAATTATTTAATTTAATTTAATTCAATTTACTTTAATTTAATTTGTGGATCACGACGGCTCCGTCAGTGGAGCGCAAGACCCTCGATATCTGGGCTAGGGGTTTGAGCCCCATGTGGGGCAAGATTTTTTTTTTTAAAAAAAAAAGGAAAGAAAAGGAAAGAAAATGTATATATATGTAATAATGTGGCTCTGGCTGACCCAAAGGGTCCCTTTCGTTCCCCCCCCCACTGCATGTAGGGCCCATCGGCCCAAGGGAGGAGGGTGGTGGGGCATCGCGGGCCCTCTTGCTGTTTCCTGGGCGCCCCCCATGCAATCTCGGGCCTATCGGCCCCGGGGGGAGGCAGGCGCGACCCGGCCGCTTCCCAGGCCTTGCTACGGCGGCGGGGGCCTCTCTTCATGTTCCAGGGCCGCCAGGAAGCCTCGGCCCGTGCCGGGGACATCCCACGTGCGCTGGCGGCCCCGGCCTCTAACATCCGCGGGGGTGGATGGGCGCCGCCATTTTGGGGCGGCCTCGCCACCCCCACCCAGCTTTTTGGGGCAGCGGGGGCCTCGGAGGCGTCCCACCGCTTCACCCCAGCACAGGCCACATGTGGGGGGGCGCCACTGTTTCGGGCGGCCTCACCACCACCACCCCTCGGTCGTTTGTGGCCCCTCGGGAGGCCGCGCAGGCCTCCCACTGCTTCCAGGCGGCTTAGGCCGCGTGCGGGGGAGCACCGCCGCTCGGGCGGCCTCGCCACCCCCCCGGTTGCGCCGGCTGACGCGCCGCGCGGCCGCCCCCCCCGGAGTTCCTGTTTAAAGGGCAGGAGGCCCCGGCTCATGCCGGAGGCCTCCTAGCCGCAGCGGCGGCCCCTGACCGGCTGGGCCGCGTGGGGGGGAGGGACGCCGACGCTTCGTGCGCCCCCCCCGAGTGTTTTTGAAGGGCGGGAGGCCTTCGGCTCGCACCGGAGGCCTCCCGGCCGCAGCGGCAGTTCCTGCCCGGCCGGGCTGTGTTGGGGGGGGCGATGACGCTCTGCGCGGCCGCCCCCCCGGAGTTCCTTTTCTTAAGGGGGCAGGAGGCCTCGGCTCATGCCGGAGGCCTCCTAGCCGCAGCGGCGGCCCCTGCCCGGCCGGGCCGCGTGGGAGGGAGGGATGCCGACGCCCCGCGCCCTCCCCAGTTCTTTTTTAAAGGCCAGGAGGCCGCGGCTCGCGCCGGAGGCCTCCTGGCTAAGGTGGCGGTCCCCGGCGCGGCTGGGCCGCGTGGGGGGTGGGGCGCTGACGCTCCGCGCGGCCCCCACCTCTTCTCTTCAAGGCAGGAGGCCTCGGCCAGCGCCGGAGGCCTCCCAGATGCAGCGTCAGTCCCCGGCCTTAGCAGGGAGGCCTTGGCCCGTGCCAGAGGCCTCCGCAATAAGGGGGCGGCCATCTTGGGTGGCCTCGTGGAGGCGGCCATCTTGGGCGGCCTCATGGAGGCGGCCATCTTGGGTGGCCTCATGGAGGCGGCCATCTTGGTGGGGGCCATCTTGTCAGTGGCCACACTGCGGCGGCCATCTTGGTGGTGGCGTTTGGGGCATCCACTGAGATCGGCACCATTTCCTTGGTTGTTGCGCATCCAATCACACACAAGACACACATGCATACTACTGTGCTTAACGTCTTCCTCATTTGTTTTTTACAGCTTTGGTAGCAATTCTTGTTGTGACTCAGTGCTTGCGCATTACCCCTTAATTTTCCCTATTAACTTGGTTTACCCCTCGATCAATTCGCTTGCTTTATTCTATTATCATGCCCCCTAAGTGCCAAGTTTCTCCACCTGTCACTAGAAGGGGCACTGTGAGGCATGCTCCCCCCAAGCCGGTAAAGGCTCAGGCGGCTGCCAAAGGCAAGGGTCGCTCTGCTGGGAAAGGATGTACCAAGCCCCCCAGAGCCCCAAAGGGCAAAAGAGCCGCTGGGGGTTCCTCTAGTTCTAAAAAATCCCAGGCTGCAGCAGGCCGAGTGGGAAAAAAGGCAGCTGCCAAAACACCCCGCAGGGAGAGCTCCTCCGCGTCACGCTCACCCCGTGAATGGAGTTGCTCTAGATCGGAGCGGGAGGATAGCAACGAACGGACCATCGCGCGGCTCAGGAGGCGCCTCCGGAGATATGAGTCGCGGGAGAGTCCGGTGTCACCCTACCATAGCCGGGGAAGGTACACCAGTAGTTCGCCTGACCGCCGAGACCGTGAAGCCCGGTCGGTTTCGCCGGCCGCGCACTCCAGCCATAGAGGTAGGTCCCCCCACCGCAGATCTTTTGACAGGTGTGCGGGTGACAAGAGCCCCGAGTCGCGCAGTTCATGCCACCACGAGTCGCACAGGACATGTCGCCACGGATCACACGGGACATGCCACCACGAGAGTCGCCGGCATGGATGCAGGAGAAGGGGACGCAAGTGCAAGAGGGATTCCTCTGGATCTTCCACATCCTCAGGTAGGTCCAGTTCTTGTGACAGTGGGCATGGGCGGCGCATCAAAGGTTATTGGGTCACAGGCCCACATTCCCCGGGGCTACCGCAATGGGTCTGGCGCCGCCGCAATCGCAGGCACAGGCGTGAACATGGTGCCATCGCCCCATGCGGGGAGGAGGGCATTGACTCCGCGGGTAATATCAGAGAGTCCAACTTTGAGCGTACGGATGACCCCCCTGGCATACGCCTCAATTCGAAGCTCAGGGAGAAGATCCTCAATGGGGAATTTGTAGACCTCTTCTCCCTGCTGTCCCCGGCCTCTTCCACTAGTCAGAAATATAAGTCATCTGAGCAGCGGAGAAAGGATAAAAAGGTGACCATTGAGCGTACCTTCCGCAACTGGCTCACGGGATTTACCACTTATGCAGGGATAGTATCAGCAGCTTATCCTGATAGAGCCTGGCACCTGTACAATTACCTGCTCATCATCCTGAACGCGGAAGCCAAGGCAGGTGAGAAGGCGGCGCTCGCCTATGATCATTCTTTCAGGGAGCGAGCAGCCCAGGACCCCACCTTCAGGTGGGACGTCCAGGAAAGCAAGGCGTGGTCAGAGCTTGTCGCCCCATACTTTGAGAAACAGCCAGGGTACGATAGGCAGCAGAAGCAGGTTGCTAAGGCTACAAAGAGAACCTGCTGGGAATTTAACAATGGGGCCTGCTTCAGGGAAAAATGCCGTTATGCCCATGAATGTGAGCGCTATGCTGGTACCCACCCTATCAGTAAATGCTACAAGGGGAAGCGGCCCTTTCGTGGCCCACGTGGCCCGGGTTCAGGCGCATCCCAGGCGAGACATGGGGCTGGAGCATCATCCGGTTCCTCTGGATCTCAGCCTGCAAGGGACTCTTCCCGCAAATAACCATATCTTTTCCCTAGCCCCCTCCCCTATCTCTCTTCCAGCCATGCTGCCATTCCTGCGTGAATACCCCAACAGAGAGGCAGCAGGATACATTGAGGAGGGCTTTAGAGATGGCTTTAGAATACCTGTGCAAGGCACACCTTCATGCTCAGTTGCACCCAATCAGAAATCAGTACGTGAGATGCCACACATCGCAGAAAGGAAAATTGGCAAGGAACGCCAGCTGGGCCGTGTGGCAGGCCCATTCACCGAGCCTCCATTTCCTAACCTTATAGTATCACCTCTGGGCATCGTCCCCAAGAAGGTCCCTGGTGAGTTCCGCTTGATACATAATCTATCCTACCCGAAAGGAGGCTCGGTGAATGATGCCATTCCACGTGAGCAATGTTCCGTGCATTACGCGTCCCTCGACCATGCTATCAAGTTGGTGAGGGAATGCGGCCCAGGTGCACTCATGGCAAAATGTGACATTGAATCGGCTTTCCGACTGCTTCCGGTGCACCCACATGATTTCAGGTTCCTAGGTTTCAAATTCCAGGACATGTGGTACTTTGACAAAGCCATGCCCATGGGATGCTCCATAGCGTGTGCCGCCTTTGAAACATTCAGCACATTCGTGGAATGGGCCATGAAACAGAGGTCAGGTTCCCATTGCATCTCGCATTATTTGGATGATTACTTTATTGTCCGCCCTGCAGGGTCGGACGCATGCGCCAGAGCATTGGCCTGCTTCGAACAGCTGGCAGCCGAGTTCGGCATCCCGCTGGCAGCCGACAAGACGGAGGGCCCGACTACGGTCATATCATATCTGGGCATTGAATTAGACTCCATTAACCAAACTTCCCGGCTGCCGCAGGCCAAGCTCCAGACCCTAAGGGAAATGATTAGCGCTATGCTCCTCAAAGAAAAGACAACAGTAAGGGAGGTACAGGTACTGTTAGGGCACCTTAATTTTGCATGCAGGGTCATTGCACCTGGCCGTGCCTTCTGTGCCCGCTTAAATCGCCTCCTGGCAGGCGGCAGGGCCCGGCATCACCACATTAGGCTCACAAAAGTGATAAAGGAGAATCTAAACACATGGCTGACCTTCCTAAAATGTTATAACGGGGTGTCATTCTGGCAATCTTGGCTGCAGCCAAAGGAGGAGTTCCAGATACATTCGGATGCATCGGGTCGCTGTGGCTTTGGCGTCTACTTCAGAGGCCACTGGTGTGCGCAACCATGGCCAGCGTCATGGCATACAGCAGGTATCACGCGTGATTTAACATTTCTTGAGTTCTTCCCTATCCTAGTAGCCCTTCGCATTTGGGGGGCCCACCTCAAGGACACCAGGGTCTGCTTCTGGTCGGACAACCAGGCTGTGGTCCGGATCATTGCAAAGCAGTCCGCAAAATCTGACAGGGTGATTCGTATACTGCATCTCTTCGTGTTGGATTGCCTCAAAGGTAACATCTCCTTTTCAGCCAGGTTTATTCCAGGCCTTAATAATGAGATTGCGGATGCTTTGTCTCGTTTTCAGATGGAGCGCTTCCGAGAACTAGCGCCCGAGGCCGATCAGCTCCCAGAGACATTTCCGGGGGAGCTGTGGAAGGTTGGAGAGCCGAAGTGATGTCAGGGATACTGAGTGCCCTTGCTCCATCAACGCTGCAGTCCTATACCAGAGCCTGGTCACAGTTTGAGCAGTTCAGAGCTAAGTGTGATCCGCGGCTCAGTCACGCGCCCAGGGAGTCTGAGGTTTTGAAATATTTAGTGCACCTCAAGAGGGGAGGCATGGCCATCAAAACAATTCAGATCCACAAGGCTGCAATATCCTATTTCTGTAACTGCTCGCAGCACCCTGATCCATGTGACACTTTCCGAGTTAGAAAACTGATAGCAGGATGGCACCGCACACACCCTCCCAGTCCTGATAGGAGAAGGCCAATCACCTTAGAGACCCTCAGTCAGATCTGGGATGTGCTCCCTCGTATATGCTGGTCCGAGCATGAGGTTAGGCTTTTCAGGGCAGCCTTCTCTCTGGCATATTTCGGCGCCCTTAGGCTGGGTGAATGCGTCTGCGACAAAACATCATCCCAACTCAGGGGGCTGACCTTGAGGGACGTCAGCCTAGATGGCCACAGGGTGCTTGTTAGAATAAGGGCCTCTAAAACTGACCAGCTGGGAAAAGGTGCCACCCTTACCCTGACACGCTCCACAGGAGGTGGGCCCTGTCCGGTATCGGACATACAGAAATATATCAAGGTGCGCCCGCACGGGCCAGGCCCCCTGCTAATACACTCCACAGGCCGCCCCCTGACACGCACGCAGTTCACCGCGGTACTGCGGAAGGCCATCCAGGCCTGTGGGGGCGACCCTGCCCACTACTCCGGTCATTCCTTCCGCATAGGGGCAGCCACTACAGCGGCGGCAAGTGGGCTTCCCCCGGAGCGCATAAAGGCATTGGGCCGCTGGCGCTCAGCAGCATTCAAAGGGTATATCCGGTAAAGGCAATGGGTTCTGACAGCTTCTGTATGATGATTTATTTCAGGTACACACCCCAAGCGCATCTGGATCTTCGGCCATAGCATTGTATACTGGGCATCGGTCCATGCCTCCTCGGTTCTAGCCGATGAACACCTGGGCCTTCAACCGAAGATCAGCCTCACTTGGTTTGGTCACCGCGGAATGTGCTGGGATGCGCTCATGCCCTGGCTGCGTCACGAACTCACACTCCGCCAACCACCTGACGCGCTGGTCATCCACCTTGGCGAGAATGACCTGGTTGCGCGCAAGAGCATCGTCTTGATAAAAGGGGCTATTTCAGACCTGGAATGCCTTCAGGCAGCGTACCCTAGCGTTACCATATTCTGGTCAGAACTCCTCCCACGCCTACAATGGCGCAACAACGCCGCCCATGTCAGGCTTAACTACACTGTTCAAAAAATCAATAGGGCACTGCGCGCAGCACTCACGCGCATTGGAGGTCAAGTTGTGAAGCATCCCAGCATCAAAATTTACAGGAAGGAACTATTCAGGCATGACGGCGTTCACCTCACAGCCACAGGTTGCGACCTCTGGCTGAGCGACATAAGACACAGCCTCCTGGAATGGCTGGCGGTTTCTGGGGCGGTTCAGGTGTAGGTAGTCTTGGCGGCGAGACCCCAATTTGTGGTCTCGGGTGGCGGATGCAGGCCTTGGGCGGAATCCTTTAGTCATTTACACAAAGGGGAAGGGCGTGGGGGCGGTGACCCCCCGCCCTATTGCGGCGGCGATAACAGGGTTCCCGTAATCGGGTATCAAGGGGGGGGCATTTGGCGATGCCACTTGGCTGGTTATTGCCCTCCCCCTCCAGCGGCGGCGATCCGGGGGGTGGGCTATCTGCTTGAACATATGTTCTCCAGAGTTAGCCCAACCCCCACTCATGCTGGACAACCCTGAAGATCACCCCACCCCCTGCGGGGGGCTGGGAGGGATATACACCCAATGCCTGCGCCAAGGTCTTCCTACATCTGAATTTTAATAAAGTTGTGGCCAATTTTTAATCCCATAAATACGTAGTCCTGTGTCGTTATTCCACTCGGGGCTGCCCTGGGGGGCTGGGGGGACTCCGCCTGACTGCGCAATGACCGCTTCCCCAACATAAAGGGGAGGCGCATTTTGCGCAGTCGCGCGCAGCCACCCTTGGGAACCCTAGGGCAGACCTGGAAGTTTGGAGGCTGGCACTGCCTACCTGAGGCTGGAGGCTGGAGTCACCGCCCACTCCATCAGCCGACCAATCCGGCCGAAGGGGGCATGCCAGGGGGATTGGCCAGGTAGGATCAGGTAGGCTTACCTGCACACAAAGAAGAGGAGCCATTCTTGGGAAGCAGCCGACGGATTCAGAGCTTTCCCACCCTCCACTCCCTAACCTTTTTGCTTGCTTTACAGGTCCATAGGAGAATAAAATAAATAAATAAAAAAAGGAAAAAATAAAATAAAATAAAATAAAAACAAATAAATAAAAATGTTTACTTCCACAGGCTTCTTGCTTTTCAGGTTTTCTTCCACAGGCTTCGTGCTTTTCAGGTTTTTCTTCCACAGGCGTACACGCACGCAGGCGCTGCTACGACCGGTCGCTGTTAAAGGGCTGGAAAGGACTTTCCCTGCATTGGCAGGTTTCGCCTTTCCCGTAGCAATTCGTCACAACTTTGGCGGATGCAGGCCTTGGGCGGAATCCTTTAGTCATTTACACAAAGGGGAAGGGCGTGGGGGCGGTGACCCCCCGCCCTATTGCGGCGGCGATAACAGGGTTCCCGTAATCGGGCATCAAGGGGGGGCATTTGGCGATGCCACTTGGCTGGTTATTGCCCTCCCCCTCCAGCGGCGGCGATCCGGGGGGCGGGCTATCTGCTTGAACATATGTTCTCCAGAGTTAGCCCAACCCCCACTCATGCTGGACAACCCTGAAGATCACCCCACCCCCTGCGGGGGGCTGGGAGGGATATACGCCCAATGCCTGCGCCAAGGTCTTCCTACATCTGAATTTTAATAAAGTTGTGGCCAATTTTTAATCCCATAAATACGTAGTCCTGTGTCGTTATTCCACTCGGGGCTGCCCTGGGGGGCTGGGGGGACTCCGCCTGACTGCGCAAACTGAATCCTCCTTCCATCAAGCACTGGTGGGTGGTAAGGAAATTTTACCATCAAGAAAGGTTGGCTACCCCTGGTGTAAAGTGAAGTGACTTCCTGTTTGCCAAGGGACGGAACATGGCATGAGCTCAAAACGGCTGGATCGATAAAGGGCTTTAAGGGGGGAGCTGCGAAGGCTACGCATCCCCCCCAACACCCAAGAGGGAGTCTTGGGGCCAGCATAGACCATTATGGAGATTTTTTTTGGTCTGGTTTAGAATAACTCCTGTAAGAAAAAAAAAAGGTAAAACAATGGAATTAGGTTATTGAATAAATGGCTGTGTTAGGGGAGGCAGTCAACAAAGTAAAACTGAGGACCCAAGTAAGAAGGGGAGGGAAGTCAAACACAAATGGATTACAAATGAACCCAATAAATAAATAAATAAATAAATAAGTATTTTTGTTCTTTTTTCTTTCATTATGTTTTAAATATATATATTTAATTACAGGAAAATCAAGTTTTACAATGTGATTTGATGAATGTATGTCTAAAGCAACCAATAAAAATGAATTGCAAAAAAAGGAGAGAGTGTAAAGTGAGGTGAGCAATGGAACCAAGTCACAGCAGTCTGCTTTGCTTTCATTGGGAAAGCATTGCAGGACTCAAGGGAAGAAGACAACAAATGAAGGAGGAGGAGGAGGAGGAGGAGATTGGGTAGTCTGTGTGGGTAGAAGACTGTGGGGGGACAAGGAAAAGGCTTGGTTAACCCTGCAAATGAAAGAGGCAAGTGTGGAGGGGGACTGTCAATCCCATCTGTGTTAACAAGGACCAAGTAAAATGAACCAAGTGATGAAGCAAAATGTGCAAGCTCAAGGGGACTTTTTGCAGGACAGATTATATACTTCTAAGCAGCTGGCTGCAAGAGGTGGCTAAGTGGATATCCTTAATGGCATGCTGGACTTGTAGGTTTGGCAGTCACCTTCTATGCAACCTTCTATTTCACCACTTTGTGCAACAGAAGAATCATTGGGCTGGATCCTTAGTGGGAATGGGAGGTGGAGCCCCACCCGTCAGATGGGATCCCTCTCAGGGATCTTGGAAGAATGCATTCCTTGTCCATACATCCAGCTCATGGGCTCAGGGGACAGAGCACCCCTTGCCAGTGTCTACTTAGGTTTCATGGGATGTTCTTCATGCTGTTGGTGGATGCTAATACAGTGGTACCTCCGGTTAAGAACTTAATGCATTCTGGAGGTCTGTTCTTAACCTGAAACCGTTCTTAACCTGAGGTACCACTTTAGCTAATGGGGACTCCTGTTGCTGCTGCGCCGCCGACGCACAATTTCTGTTCTCATCCTGAAGCAAAGTTCTTAACCTGAGGTTACTATTTCTGGGTTAGCGGAGTCTGTAACCTGAAGTGTCTGTAACCTGAAGCGTTTGTAACCTGAGGTACCACTGTATTGTTCATCCCCATGGTTGGTATTGGTTACATGCCCAGTGTCTGTGTCAAAGTTGTTTATGACTGTAATGAATAAAGTTGTGGACTAATCTGAAACCAACGTATGTCTCCTTGTGTGCATTCACTCCCTGCGCACCTCATTGCTACATCCATGTGTCTGCACCAACAAAGAGTAGACTCTGATTTGGTTGCTTTCTAAGTAGTTTGGAATTATCATTCATTGAGGGATTGTCATTTAGGAGTTAAGAGGGAGCTATGAGTCAAGTGCCAGAGAAAGATGAGGCCTGAATATTTATGCAGTTTGTTCACAGTAACCAGCTGGTAAAAGTCAGGAGAAGGTTACCAGTGGCTCTGTAGATCTAAGAGGCTTCCCTGAGTCAAAGTATGAGAGAGGTTCCACACTCAATTAGTTAATGACATGGAAATGGGCCATCTCAGTGGCTCCTTGCAGACTCTGTAACTCCCTTGCTGAGAGGGAGGGGGTGGTGGTTGGGTTTCAACATGAGGTTTTCTTCTTTATTTTAATTTTTGCTTTCATTGTACCTCCCTCAAGAATCTAGACTAGATCCCGCCTTGTTGTTCTTTTACAAGCAGGTCTCAACAGGTTTTTGGGGAATGACTGCTTTTAATGAAACGGCTGAGACCATGCTGTTTTTACTGTAAATATTAGTACATTTTAAACAGATTTTATATATAGTTTTAATTCTACTAATATTTAATTATTGAAAAAGTTGAGTTCCTCAGGGTTGGTGAGATCAGCATTCTGTTGCTAGATACCCCAGAGACCAAAGGATTGACCCACACACTTAGATTTAATATGACAGAAAGGCTTCATACTCACTTAAATAAGTTTCAGTAAGCTGAGTAAAGCAACTTCCTCCTTTGATACGACAAGTGGTTTTGATCGATGTGTATTCTGCCCTTACGAGACATTCGATAATTTTCTCTTCTGAGAGGAGAGAAGAGGAAACACAGGTTGCTCAGTCTTTAAGAAACGGAATATTCCAAGCCAAACACGAGCAATGTTAATGGTCTCAGGATCCACATGTAGTGGTGTGTTGGAGGCTGCATGCAGGGGCGTAGGAAGAGGAGTGGGGGGGTGTGATCTGCCCCGGGTGCCATCATGAAGGGGGGTGACAAATTACCAAGGAACAATTACTGCCCTACTAGGGCGGTTCATTTAAAAAATGGGTTTTTTTTTTCAAAAATGCCTGCTCCAAAGGTCTGATCTTACTACACTAAGGATTATATAACTATACTGTATATGAAAGTTCATGCATATCAGTTAATACAGAGGGACCTCGACTTACGAAGTACTCGACATCCAACGTTTTTGACTTACGAGCAGAAACAGTGGCCGCACGCTTACGATTTTTTTGACATCCAAACGGAAAACCCGTTCGCGGCTAGATACAGTTTCCTCGACTTACGAATTTTTAGATGTGGTTTCCTCGACTTACGAATTTTTCCGTTTCCAATGCATTCCTATGGGAAACCGCTTTTCCTATGGGAAACTCGACTTATGAAATTTTCTACCCACAAGTGTGCATTTGGAACGGATTAAATTCGTAAGTCGAGGTCCCACTCTATCTTAACCCTCCGCCATGAAAATAGCTGTTTACTTGGCCATTTTCCTATGTCGTGAAGGCTGAAATTTCAATTCAGTGGAGCAGGGTCAAGATATTAACTGATATGCATGAAATTTCAGATATAGCTATATAATCCCTAGTGTAGTAAGACAAGACCTTTGGAGCAGCCATTATTTATTTATTTTTAAAAAGGTTTTTTTATGAACCGCCCTACTGCCCTACCCTCCGCCATAGCTGTCAACCTCTGGATTTGAAGATAAGGAATCCTATTGTGCTGTCAACTCCTGGATATGAAAGTAAGGGCACTGAATAACGGAATTTCCCGCAAAAAAGGAAAGTTGACAACACTGCCCTCTGCTGGGCTTCCTGGGTCCCGGGAAGTCAGCCTATGTGAAGAAGATGAGACTAGGCCAAGTAGATTAGGTCTGGCCTTGTCTTTGCCCCGCCCCTTGCATGCAGCCGATTGGCCAGCTAGGTTGGGGGTGGGGCAAAGGCAAGACAAGGCCGAATCTACTCAGCCCAGTCTCTCATTTTCTTCACATAGGCCAACTTTCCGGGCTGCTGAGGAGGCCTGCCAAGGCGACTGCCTGTCCTGCCAAAGTGACTGCCTGTCCTGCGCACCCCCTTCAGGCCCCAATCCCCTCCGAAAAGCCTCTGTTGCCCCCGAAAGCGGAGCGCATGGGACAGTGACAGCGATGCTGCCCCGATTTGCCCATGCTTGGCACCGGGAGCAGCAGCTCAATGCCGCCCTGGGCACTCAACAGGTCGGCCTTCCCTTTTCCCCCAGCCTTCCCTGCAGGAATGTAGGACCCCCTCCCTCAGTCACATACCCCAGTCTTCCTTGCATGTAGCTAGGACCCCCCAAAAGCAGTTGTATAATTAAAAGATGAGAAAAATCAGCAAAGCAATTCTGTGGCTAATTGCAGCGTTTCTCAACCCCTGTTCCGCGGCACACTAGTGTGCCGTGAGACGCTGGCTGGTGTGCCGCGATGTGCGGTGACGAGAAAGGCGATTTGCATTGTCATGTGCCTGGCGGCCACCAATAACCAGCGCTTACCCGCCGGAAAGCAATATTTGGCAAGTGTTTCTTACAGTCATAATTATAATATAGGGCGGCACAGAGTTAATTTTTTAAACTTTTTTAATGGTGGTGTGCCTCGTGATTTTTTTCACGGAACAAGTGTGCCGTGGCCCAAAAAAGGTTGAGAAACACTGGCTAATTGAACAATTCCTTTAAATAGGGTCTATTAATGAAGTTCACACTTTTGACAACCAGTCTGATGCTTTTGCAGAAAAATATTCCTAGACACAAGACTTTTTTAAAGCCCTTTCAGTCTCCCATATCGAGGTTAAGCCTTCTCCCCAAGGCTGCCTTATTTACTCCTGTGTGCTTGTGTAATATCCGTGTCTCCCTTGTATCTATTAGGGACTATTCTCTTACCTTTCCTTTGATATCTATGCTGCTGATTACTTCTGCCGTTTTAATTTTAGAAAAAGTGCTTAATTTAAAAAGGATCTGTACTATAGAATAACAGTGGTAACAGTACATTGAAGAAAAGTTAATATTTTGGGGAGGGTGGTCCCAGAGCCCTGGCACAGCCATCCCAAGGAGGATAAAATGGGCAGACTTTGGTACTCTTTTGTCCTCCCCTCCCCCAATGTCTTTCTCTCTATCTGAGCTGGGTCCCCGCCTGTTACGTTACATGCGGGGAAACCCATGTGGGGGTCCTCTCTGTGTAATGATTTCAAGCTGTGCCTGCGCGCACCTGACAAATCTGCCCCATTGTCAAAATTTATCTTTCCCCCCCACCTCTAGTCTCCATTGTTGTGAGGGGGAAAACAGAAGAAGGATGGTCATCGGTCAGGGATGGCCTAGTTGAGTTTCCTGCATTGCCCCAGGGATTTGCCCCAGGGGGTCCCTTCCAACTCTACAGTTCTCTGGTGCAGTCTTGTGCAGAGTTTTAGGTACAAGTTGGATGCAAGGGGTGCATAGGATTCCCATCAGCTCGGGAATAAGTCCCACTGATCATGATGAGACTAGATTGCTGCTGTGCAGTCCTGTTTTTTAAATAAATGTTTTCCTTTTCAGATAATACAGAGCATGGTAAAATCACAATAAATAAAACCTCCCCTTCAGTAGTTTCAGGCACTACTACAGGTTCCACATAATATCAGTACTGCATTGTTTAGTGTGACAGCACCTGCACTTTGGAACTCCCCACCTAATGCAACAAACCACGTGCCTTTGCTAGACTCTTTTTGGGCACCCGCTAAAAGCATTCTTCTTTAGGCAAGCATACCTAGATGCTTAGGAAGTTTAAATAATTTTAATCTTAATATTTTAGCTTTTGTATGTTTTAAAGTAGGATTGTAAATTTTTCTTGATTTTACTGCCGTGGTTTTTGCGTTGTTTTTTGTTTTGGTAAACCACTTTGCAGGGTTTTTTTAAAAATATATATATAAACGTTATTAAATAAACAAACAATAAATATAAATAAAATAACACAAGCCAAAACATCCTGTAGATTTAAGTATCTGTCCACAGTTGACTGGGGGGGGGGGGTTAACAAGAAATTTTCAGCACCGGGTACCGCCTGACCTTCCTATGCCTCTGGCTGCATGCACACCAACACACATCTCCCACCCACCCCCCACCCCCAATTCCTCACACAGGAACATCTCCAGACACAGAAATGGAAAGACACAAAGCCTTCTTCCCATTTGCTATCATGCATGCTAAATCAGGGGCATACTCTTCCCCCCCCCCTCCCACTACACGTCGTTGGGCAGAGAATCACAGAATGGGACTTCAACAGTCTCATTACATACTTTCACATTCAGCACACTGGTAATGGTGCTTCCCCCCAGCCAAACAAATCCATTTGGGGTGGGTGAGAAGACCATGGGAGGAATTGTACACCAAGAGAGTCTTCCCTATCAACCTTCCTCCTCATGGAAATAATGTCCATCAAACCCTGCCGAGGACCTTAGCTAGCTGAGGGAAGCATGATTGCCACAACAGAGCAAGGGCTGAATCAACAGATATGGAAAGTTGGCAGATGTATGAGGCACACGGACCACAGTTAGGTGACCTCTGCTGAAACCAATGGGAAGATGGCTGAGTCTTCATGAGATCAGCATAGGAAGCCCTACAATTTTTGACTCTAAAACCAGGCACAAACTTCTAACCACTTCCAGATTTCCGATTTACTGTCACAAATCTTGGGCTCAGGGAGCAAAATCCTGGAAAACCCCGGGGGGGGGTTGTCTTTGTGAAGACGCAATGCACACAGTGCACAGATGCTGTGGACTAGCACCATGGGTGTTCGCCACAAGCACTGAAGGAACTATATCCCCAACCCAACAGGTGAGGTTGAACTCCTTGCCCCTCTGATGTGGGTAATGTGGCTTGGGTTTGATTAGGCATTAAGTGAGCTCAGCTAGTAAAGCATGAGACTCTTAATCTCAGGGTTGTTGCTTTGAGCCCCATGTTGGACAAATGATTCTTGCATTGCAAGGGGCTGGACTAGATGACCCTCCCGGTCCCTTCCACCTCTACAGTTCTAGGATTCTATGGGTCATATGTGAGACATAAAATTAGAGCCATAACTCGGCGACTTTTTTGTCCAGCTGCCAGGTCTACTCAGTAGCTGCCCAGCTGCATAGAGCTTCATCTTGGTCTTCAACCCCCACCCCCTCTGAGTATGCTCCATAAATCCAATCCTGGGGCTGCTTTGGCCAAAATCCTCTCCACCTTCCTGTGCCTGCATCAATCTCACATTCTATATACTTTCATTTCGCTATATAAGAGTGTGAACACATTGGCATATTCGCCTTTCTAAATCCTCTCCTTGGTAGTTGGGAGAAGATGAAAACCCAGGGGGGCTGATGGCTCTGAAAATAGAATGAACAAAGGATTCTTGCATTGCAAAGGGGTGGACTAGATCAGTGTTTCTCAACCAATGTGCCTCCAGATGTTTTGGGACTACAACTCCCATCATCCCTAGCTAGCAAGACCAGTGGTCAGGAATGATGGGAGTTGTAGTCCCAAAACATCTGGAGGCACACTGGTTGGGAAACACTCAACTAGATGACCCTCCCGGTCCCTTCCAACTCTACAGTTCTAGGATTCTATGGGTCGTATGTGAGACATAAAATTAGAGCCATAACTCGGAGACTTTTTTGTCCAGCTGCCAGGCCTACTCAGTAGCTGCCCAGCTGCATAGAGCTTCATCATAGGCCTTCAATCCCCCCTCCCCCGAACTCTGAGTATGCTCCATAAATCCAATCCTGGGGCTGCTTTGATATATTAATCCTGGCATAAATTTTAAAACCCCAGAAACCAATTGGCCAAAACCCTCTCCACCTTCCTGTGCCTGCAACAATCTCACCTTCTATATACTTTCCTTTCTTGGGAATTTCCCTATATAAGAGCGTGAACGCATCGGCATATTCCCCTTTCTAAATCCTCTCCTTGGTACTTGGGAGAAGGTGAGAACCCATGGGGGCTGATGACTCTGAAAATAGAATGGCATCCCTCTTAACCACACCCAAGGGATTAGGGTGGGACAGAACTGATGAGGTTGACCCGCCTGCTCCCCTTCCTTTCCCCTCTGAGCTGGTGGATGATACAGGATGCAGGGAGGGCATCACTGTTATCTCTGCAGATCAGGGTGATTGGTCAGTTCGACCCACCCTGAGTCCCTTACCTTATTACAGGCTGCCCATCATGGCATCCAACAAGACGGCAGATCCCTAAGTATAAAGGGGGAAGCCAGAGGAATCAACAGCCACCACTGGAGGGGAGAAAGGCCATTGGACTGGAGTCCAACCCTGACCAACCCATGACAATTGGGGATGCCACCCTGGCCAACTCCACTGCTGAGAAGAAAATGCCTCACCTGCTGCAGTATCAGCTGCCATGACCACCTCCTGGGTGCCTTCCGCCGCTGGCACTTCCTGCGAGGCATAACCGGTACTTACTTCCAAGGCATCCCATCCTGTTGAAATTAAATTAACAACACCTTGGTTAGGATTTTGTGTTTCTTGCTTCTGCCAGCTGCCAAGCACTGTGTGCTGCTGACTTGGAAGCTGCAGCTGCAGCAGGGCTGCTTTCTGCTTTCTGGGGGTCTCAATGAACATCAATATAACCCCAACGGAAGAGGAGGGGAATGGGATGGCTATGCATGCTTCCTCTGTGGTGCAGATGCCTTTCCTTTGCCTTTGGGCCCCCCTTAACCTTGCCTTTACCTGGAGCCATGCTAAATGCACCCCACTCCACATAATAATCCTGTGGGTGGAAAAGGCTCTGCAAAAGTAAAAATTGCCCCTTTCCCCATTCCCTAAGGAAATGCAAGAACACTTTCTAAATAGACCCTCAGGACACAACCACTAAACAAGACTTGATATCACCTTTGTGGTTGAATGGGGAATGTTGAATCTGATCTCTTTCATCTCCTGGGCTCAGTACGCCAACCACTACACCACACTACCTACCAGGAAAAAATCCAAACGGCAGCCTATCCAAAGGGGAAATGGCTGGAGAGTTCATTAAGAAACTCCATTCACCCCTCCCTATACCACTCCTCCAACCCAGGGCCCACAACAGCAGAGGCTATATTCCATCCCCTGTCAATCAATCAATATAATTTATTCGAGCAATAGTCAGAAAGAAAAAACATTTCTCAATACAAATATAAAAATATAAAACTGAAGGCATCAGAGGGATACATAAATGAAGTACGACCGCGCTACTGAACCTCCTACAGGTAACCCACATCAAGGCATTCGATTATATGTTTCCGACACTGGAGCGCCAGGAGGAGGAATTTAGCTACCAAGAAGGTTATTTTCCCAGTGGGCTTGTTTAGCAAAGATGCTGCCTGCTGTTCTCTTAGTCAGGAACTAAACTGAGATAAATATGGGGGGACAACACAGTAAAATGTGTTCTGTGGATTCTACCTCACCCAAGGCACAATGGCACATTCTCTGACCATATGGGACTCCTCCAAATCTTCCTCTCAAAACCGCCGAATCAAGAACATTCAGTCTGGCCGCAGTAAGTAGTCTGTGGTATTCCACGTAGTGGATATCCGCCAGGTAACGGGCTGGTGCAGCCTAATACACCTGCTCCCCTAAAAACATCCCAGATTTCACACGGGCTATGTCCTCCTGTCTGGCGATATCCCCCAATCTCTGAGTGATCACCACTTTAGCGCGGCTATACGTCATGGACTCAATATAAAGGGAGGACAGACTACACTTCTGCACTTCCTCTATCACTTCCCCTTCCCATGGAGATTTAAAATTATACCTCAGAATCAGGGGGGCCAAACCCACTGGTCTAAAACATAGTTTGAGCCATAGCCATAATTTCGCTTTCAGGGCCACATACCTAAAGGCTTGGCAACTGGTCTCCAATCTCATGATCGCACCCGCAACAGAAGGGGGGGTCCTGAGAATGGCCCTGAGGAATTGTGAATGGATAGATTCCAATCTTACAAAGTCCCTACGCGAACCCAAGGCAATACCCACTAGAAGTAGTGGGAGAACTTTCATTTTAAAGAGTCGCAGGGCAACTTCCACTGTTTTAGAAGCATTTGTGGCTATGTATTCTCTGTGTGCCAAGAAGGACCTGTTGGACCGAACTATCTGACCCAGGTAACTAGCAACTAACCTGCTCTAAGGGAATACCATTAATTGACCACAAATTAGGTTTTGGTCGGGCAGCAAAAACCATTATTTTGGTCTTGGCATAATTAAGACGGAGCTCGTGTTGGGTCTCGTATTCATGAAGAGCTCGAAGAATCCTCCTTAACCCAATGGGGGATGTAGCTAAGAGGGCAGCATCATCTGCCATACAGGAGGACACTCAAGGCTCTACCTGCTAATTTTGGCGCCATCCCCTGTCACTGCTAACTGCCTAGCTACAGCTAGGGAGATATCTCCAAAAAAGCAAACCCCCTACCAGGGCTGGCCCTTACACTGGTTCCCCACTCTTGCAACCAATGTTTTCAACTTGTGGTTAAAGGCAGAGGCACCAAGTTCTGCCTGACATTGGGGGTGCTCATTGTGTGCACTTGAGACCACATGTACAACATTTACGAGGAGGCTGCAAGGAGGCACAGTAAGGAGAACCAATCCCCTTGCCTCTCTAGGCAGTTGTTGGCTCTGCTGCTTTTATCTTCTCCTGCCAGCCTCCCTGCTCTGCTCTCCCTCATCCATTCCTCTGATTAGCTAGACTTCCTCTCCTTCATGCAGAGCCATTGTGATCATCTTCCACAACAACTGCTCTATCCCAAACTTTAAAATGGAAAGCATAATGCTGGTGATCACCAAAAAAAACAAAAAAGGTTTAAAGACTCAATCAAGGCAAAGCTAAAAAAATGTATTATAAACACCAACAATTGTGAAACCCTGGCCTGTGAACACTCCAGTTGGAGAGCAGCCTTTACCAAAGTATTCATGGACTTTGAAGATGAACAAACTCATCACAAAAGGGAGAAACGTGCTAAGAGGAAGGCACATTTGGCTAACACTCACCATGAACCATTTCCGTTCCTGCTCTGCCTCTCTTGCTCTAAAGGTGCCCTTTGACTGACTGTTCTTGAAGAAAGAATTCAAGATCTCAGGCTCCTACTCACCTGGACAAAGGATGACCAAGAGGAGACAAGTACTCAGGAAAGTCTTCATAGTGCTGAAGAGATCAAAAGCTGAGGAGCTGAAGAGCACTCAGAACAAACAAGCAGGTGCACGATGGAGGACGAGGCTAGTTTGGAGGGATTTATAGGCCAAGAAGGGAGCTCGAGGGTTCCAGGTGGAAAGAACTGGTCCGGTATGGGGTTGAGAAATGATGCAATTTGAGACTGCATGCTTTCCCAGACATGGTGTAATCTTATTTTGGAACACAAAGCACAATGTGGAAATTGGATTAACTCTTTTTCGGAAATAGTATGAAATTCTGCCAGCTGCATTTTGCATTCCATCCCATTCTCAGGGTTAAGAAACAGGTATTTTAATTAATTGAATAATTTTTGGGAACCCCATGTAATTTCACCAAATTACCTCCCAGCATATCCCACCTCAATTTCACCACAATGCTTCTGGGGAAATGATGTCCACGATCAGACACAAAGTGATCAGCATATAAATCACATATACAGTATATATTTTGTTAACAGGAATCTGGTGATGCTGGAACATGATTGTATTCCTAGAACTAGCCAACTGGGCATGTTCAGTTTTGTACTATTTCATCATTTTTCAAAATATATCCTCTAAAAATATTTGATAGTGTGTTTCCGTGAAGCTGAATCAAATAGTCTGTCCATAGTCCTCACAAAAATGCCACCCCAAAAATCGCCAAGGAAGGAATAATGGGTACTATTCTAGAATCAATTCCATTATATAGTTGTCCGCACCGACATTGTCATAACAAACTGTGATTTACAAATAATATAACACAGATTGTTTTAGCTAAAGCTGAGGCTGCTGAGCTTGAAATTGTCCTATGAGGTAGCAGGCAGGCTACCTGATGTCCAATGCCTTAGTCAAGCCTACTTTTTCTTGTAATCAAGAAAGTTGTGGCCTAATTCAACCCAATATCAGTTTCCTATGTCATTCTTGTGGCCATTCCATCACCTGTCCATTATACACCTGTGCCAGCAAATTCCAGAGATGGGTACAACATAAATGCCCCTTCCAGTCCATTTCACCCTCACTGTTGTAAAACAGGAATTGTGAGTCGATGAGTCCTTTTCTGGAATTCCATGAAATTTCATCACATGCCCTGCTACTTTATCCCCACCTCAGTTTCATCACAATTTTTTGGGACCAAGATGTTTCCAATCAGGCACAAAGTAATTAACAATTAGTGCATCACATGCTCATATATTTGCCTTCCCAGTCATCTGGTTATGCTGGAACCTGATGACATTCCTGGATCCAGCCAAGTTTACGTGTTCAGTTTTGTAGTTTCTCTGATTTAACTGTGTATGATTTGAAAATCCACCTTCTTTGAAATTTGTCTGTGGGAAGGGTGTTGTTGTTGTTTTGATGTTTTGTTCTACTTTTTTCTTGTTTTTATCCTATATTTTATTCTGTGAAACACTCTGCGATCGTATGATGAAGGGTGTATAAATCTAATAAATAATAAAAATAATAATTGTACCAAATGAAGGAAATTGTGACACTGGCATATTAAGCCCTTCGTACAATTTTGAAGGAAAAGGTCACCAATCTACATTAAATTCTTTAATTGTATTATTTTAGCCGCCCAATGCGACGAAACCCTTTTCTTTCGTCTTTTCCACTTCAACCTCTATATTACTTAAAGAGCTACGGTACTGGGGAATCCTGAGGTAAAACTAACCTCCCTCTCTCCCTTTCGCCTTGCTGTAAACCCTTCTACCGCGTGGGCTTGATAGTAATGAGGTTTTTCTTCCAGAACACGCGGCCAGGTATCATTTGCACTTTTTGGACTATTTACGAGACTTTCCCTTTTGTCCACAGTAAAGGGGTTCACTCTCCCTGAACTTCCCCCCCTGCAAAAGATTACCTCTCCACTGAGCCAACACTGTGACACTTTGGGTTTGTCCTCCTATTCAGCCCCCTCAGTGAGACTCAAAGACACAAGCTATCCATTCTTCTCTTGTAAACAAGTGTTGATACCTTACTGGAAAATAAAACAGACGACTCTTTACCTGGCACTTAAACGATGAATATTTATTTGCTTCTAGTCATAACAAATACTTTATGGCTTCATGTGTACAAGCTTGGTTTTTGTTATTTCACCTTTGTCAAACATTCAATGTATATATCTTTTCCAACCTTTACCTAAACCTATCCTAACTATAAGACCTTCTTCTTTTTTTATTAACCACACACGCTCCCATTCCTCAAAACCCTCTACTAACTGACAAACGGCTGCTCCTCTCTTTTAAACACAAGCATTCCTCTCCTAATAGAATGTTCAGTCAGCCAGCCTTGAGTGTGGGTTAACCCTTGACAGGTCAGGTAAAACAAACAAACAAACAAAATCACAAATAGTGTTAACCCGTTACACCAACCACTTCTTAGAAGATGCAGTGTTGATTCCTTTATTGGTAATGGAGCCTTACACTATTTACTCAGGCATGCAGCAGGCATCAAATGGGACTTAACCTTTCTTGAGTTTTTCCCTATTCTGGTCGGACAATCAAGCGGTGGTAAGGATTATAGCTAGGCAGTTGGCAAAGTCTGACCGGGCCATCAGGGTGTTGTGCCTGTTTGTACTGTAATGCTTTCGGCACAACTTTTCCTTCACAACACATTTCATACTGGGTCTTAACAACGACATTGCAGATGCTTTATCTCATTTCCAGATGGAGTGTTTCTGTGAACTGGCACCTGAAGCAGCACAGACACCTGACCCCTTCCCAGACGACTTGTGGCAGATTGGATGCGAGAAGTAACACAGGGAGTATTTTTGGCATTAGCACCCTCCACTAGGCGCTCATATGCCAGAGCGTGGCCATCCTTGGAGCGTTTCCAGACGTGCCTCTGAGTCAGAGATGCTAAAATTCTTGTTCCACCAAAAACGTAGAGGCCTGGCCATCAAAATGTTACTGCTCTACAAGGCAGCTATTTCATTCTTCAGTAAATGTTTCCGGTGGCCTGACCCTTGTGAATGCTTCCATGTCAAGAAGCTGCTCGCAGGGTGGTGTCGTATTATTCCTCCTGCCAAGATGGCAGGAAGCCTATAACACCAGATACCCTGAGGTTTATTTGGGACAAGTTGCCAGAGCTGGGCTGGTCGAACTTCGAAACGCACCTCTTCCATGCAGCATTCTCCCTGGCCTTCTTTGGGGCTCTGGGCATTGGTCAATGTATTGTCGCCAGCCCCTCCTCACCACACTCAGGTTTAACAGACACCAAGGTATGTTTCTTAGGGCCCCACCCTAAGTGGTGCATGCTCTAGTTACCTCCCGCTTGGACTACTGCAATGCGCTCTACATGGGGCTACCTTTGAAGGTGACCCGGAAACTACAATTAATCCAGAATGTGGCAGCTAGACTGGTGACCTGAAAGACCTACATTGGCTCCCAGGACGTTTCTGAGCATGATTCAAAGTGTTGGTACTGACCTTTAAAGCCCCAAATGGCCTCAGTCCAGCATACCTGAAGAAGCGTCTCCACCCTCATTGTTCTGCCCGGACACTGAGGTCCAGTGCCAAGGGCCTTCTGGCAGTTCCCTCACTGCAAGAAGCCAAGTTACAGGGAACCAGGCAAGAGGGCCTTCTCAGTAGTGGCACCCACCCTGTGGAACGCCCTCTCACCAGATGTCAAAGAGAACAACAACTACCAGACTTTTAGAAGACATCTGGAGGCAGCTCTGTTTAGGGAAGTTTTTAATGTTTAATAGATTGTTGTATTTTAATATTCTGTTGGAAGCTGCCCAGAGTGGCTGGGGAAATCCAGCCAAATGGGTGGGTTATAAATAAATAAATAAGTTGTTGTTGATGATGATGATGATGATGTTGAAGTTGTTATCCTATGTCATTCTTATGGCCCTCCCATCACCTGCCATGTTCATTATATGCCTGTTCTGGCAAATTCCAGAGATGGGTACAACACAAATGTTCATCTCCAGTCCATCTCACCCTCACTGTCGAAAAATGGGAATCGTGAGTAGATGAGTCCCTTTCTGGAATTCCATGAAATTTCACACATGCCCTTCTACTTTATCCCCACCTCAGTTTCATCACAATGTCCGTGGGGCCAAGATGGTCTCAATCAGGCACAAAGCCATAAACAATTAGTACATCACATGCAGATATAATTGTCTTCCCAGGGATCTTGTGATGCTGGAACCTAATGACATTCCTGGATCCAGCCAAGTTTACGTGTTCAAGTTCGTTGTTTCCCTGGTTTAACCATGTACGGTTTGAGAATCCACATTCTTTTAAATGTTTCTGTGGGAAGGGCAGAGGGGAGTGTTTTGTTCTTTTGTTTTTGTTTTTTACTCATTTTTATCCTATATTTTATCCTATGAACCACCCTGCGATGGTATGGTGAAAGGTGGTTTATAAATCTCATAAATAATAATACAATCATTCCAAATGAAGGAATCAGCTATTAAATCAATATGAATTCATTTTTATTTCCAAAACAAATAGCACAGGTCAAAATTAACTCAAATATAAATGCATTCACGTATATAGAGCCCAAAGACCCTATATAATTTTGCCATATTATTTCAACCATAGTCTAAATATGTAATTCTATTAACAGATTGTTGTTGTTTAGTCGTGTCCGACTCTTCATGACCCCATGGACAGTTTGGTCAAACTCATGTTTGTAGCTTCGATTAACAGATTATATTATTTTAAATAGTGATTGTAATTTATTTATAACCCCAAAGCCTAAAAAAACTAAAAGCAACTGCAGGCTGCAAGACTGCCAAGGGTCCATCACATAGTATCCAACTAAATCAAATAAATGCCACAAAGGGAAGAGCTCCAGGCCACCCCCATCTATTATTCTATTCTATTCTATTCTATTCTATTCTATTCTATTCTATCATCCCCACATCAACCAACCTGAGCCCGTAGAACAAGAATCATAGAATCTTTGGGTTGGAATGGATCCGACAAAAGATGTGATGATAAAATGGGCAATAGATTTTGGGTATAATATTATGATGCGTGGTTGAAATTATGGAATCAGACATTGAAATTTACTGCATGTACTGCTTTGAAAGAAAATGTAATGAAAATGATGTATAGATGGTATTTAACACCAGTAAAATTAGCTAAAATGTATAGAATGAGTAATAAATCATGCTGGAAATGCCAAGATAAAGATGGTGAATTTTATCATATGTGGTGGACATGTGAAAAAGTAAAAAGATTTTGGGAAATGATATATAATGAATTGAAAACGATGTTTAGGTATACCTTTCCCAAAAAACCTGAGGCTTTTCTATTGGGACTAATGGGAGAGTAGATAGCAAAAAGAGACCAGAGATTATTTATGTATGCCACAACCGCGGCAAGGACTTCACTAGCCCAAAAATGGAAACTACAAGAGATACCGACGATTGAGGAGTGGCAGATGAAAATGACTGACTATGCAGAGTTAGCAAAGTTGACCTGCGGGATCAGTAACCAGGGAGAGACAAAGTTTCAAAGGGAATGGAATTAATTCATTGACTATATAGAGAAGAACTGTAGAAGTTTAAAGACACTTGCAGGACTGAAATAAATCCTACGAACTGATTTAAAATGTGGGTAAAAAGGAACTGCGAGATAAGAGTGAAAAATAAAGCCGAATGACGGGAGGGAGGAAAGTCACAGCTTGGCAGAGCGAAATGAACTGAGATGAGGGAATATAAGATGAATTGTATAAAAATTGTTTTTGTTTTGTGTGTTTATTTGGAAAAAGTTAATAAAATTATTTTTAAAGTGTCATCTAGTCCAACCCCCTCTTCCATGTGACAGTCCTTAAGATATTTGAAGATGGTTATCATATCTCCTCTCAGTCTCCGTTTTTCCAGGCTAAACAGATCCACTTTCCAGCTGCAGCTTGTTAGATGTGAGTCAAGGAACCCAAGAGCCGTGAGTCAGAGCAAAATAAGAGTACAACTAGCCTTGTGTTAGTAGCAAGCTACCCTTTGCCTGGAACCTAACTGATCTGTGTTGCATCTCTGCTTGGAAAGACCCTTTGTGATTCTGTAAACTGTCTGTCTGTCATGAGAGGTGCACAAAGGTAGGATGACTTTCTGCTGCAATACTGAAAGTGATTAATTGCACAAACTATTTGCCTTCATTGGGCACTAGGAATTCTAAAGAACTGCACTCCCAATAAAAAATACTGTTGTTGACCTGTCTAGAATATTTTCATGGGTTCAATTGCACAATCTGCTGCTATGTTGACTGCACTCTGCACATGCCCCAATACACACCTTCTCCTCAGCCTAAAGAACCAGATTCTTTCCACCACCCATCACCCATCTACCAGTACTGGGAGTGTACCAGAAGGGTGGTCATAGAATGAAATACACTTGCCCATTTTCAACCAACCACCAGCCCTTTTCTTTTGCATTACTGGACCAGACCACAACAAGGACAATCTATGATTCTGATATAGTCTAAGGCTGCCATATGGGACTCTTCTACAAGCAGTCGTGACTTGTCTCATATCTTCCATAGCGCCTGTTTGGGATTGGCATCATAACCATAGATAGATTATTTGCCTTCCTAGTCAGACTGATTCAGGGGTCCCCAAACTAAGGCCCGGGGGCCAGATGCGGCCCAATCACCTTCTAAATCTGGCCCGTGGATGGTCCAGGAATCAGCATGTTTTTACATGAGTAGAATGTGTCCTTTTATTTAAACTGCATCTCTAGGTTATTTGTGGGGCATAGGAATTCGTTTATATTTTTTTCAAAATATAGTCCGGCCCCCCACAAGGTCTGAGGGACAGTGGACTGGCCCCCTACTGAAAAAGTTTGCTGACCCCTGGGCTGAGTGTTGGGCAGTTGAAAATGTCATGTTTGCTCTGTTTCTTAAAGGTAAAGGGTAAAGGGACCCCTGACCATTAGGTCCAGTCGTGACCGACTCTGGGGTTGCGCGCTCATCTCGCATTATTGGCCGAGGGAGCCGGCGTATAGCTTCCAGTTCATGTGGCCAGCATGACAAAGCCGCTTCTGGCAAACCAGAGCAGCACATGGAAACGCCGTTTACCTTCCCGCTGTAGCGGTTCCTATTTATCTACTTGCATTTTGACATGCTTTCGAACTGCTAGGTTGGCAGGAGCTGGGACCAAGCAACGGGAGCTCACCCCGTCACAGGGATTCGAACCGCTGACCTTCTGATCAGCAAGTCCTAGGCTCAGTGGTTTAACCACAGCGCCACCTGGCTCTGTTTCTTAGGGACATGCTAAAGGGACCATTTCATCGTACCTATATTTTGAATCGGGTTAGTGATGCAAAGAGTGGATCGGCCCGAGATAATAGACTGACAGAAATGGAAAAAACATAAGGCGTATGAGGCAGGAAAGAGTGTGTTGCTTTGAGGTCTGGGGACGCACTTTTTTTGTTAATGATTGGACATTTTCAGTGGGAGGACTGTGCCCCACTACTAGGCCAGCTTTGTCTGCTATTTATAGTAGTTACTGGGGATCCCCGGTGAGAGAGGGCTAGGGTGTTCATGCCTAGTTTTCTGGGCTTAAAATACAGCAATTTTGTGTGCTTTCCCTAATGACTTTTGTACTTGACCAGGAGAAAATGCTCAAGCAGTGGATAGCTATTGTGGGAGTGCCCTGTTGTGCTCATGCCTTGCTTTCTGGGCTTCTCATGGCCAAATGGTTAGGCACCCTGGTACCAGAATGCTGAACTAGAGGGGCCCTTGGTGTGATCCAGCAGGGGTCCTCTCATGTTCCTGACTCCCTCTCTCTCCTGAGTTCTGCAAACACAAGTAATCTCCCCTGGCTGCCTAGTGCGGTGTGACAAATCTCCGGGAAAGCATCTACAATTGCCCACTGTCAGTTGCATTTTTGAGATTTCTTCAATGTTCCCCTATTGATAAGTTGGTGGGAAGTTTTTTATTGCATTTGTTTGTCATGTCCTTATGAGATTTATTTGAAATACGGATTGGTTTATACTTTTCCTTAATTCGTAAAAGTACCAATTTGTTCCCTCTAAACACACTGCCCTTTGCCACTTCCAACAAATATTCTTGATTTGATAATTACAGACACAGAACACAGTTTTTTATTTGCGGCACCAATTTATTTTAAAAAGAATTTAACCCCTATACCATATTATCATGAGACAGAGCCCCCAAGCCCCACATTTTTACTTTAGCTTCTCTATGTGCTGCATCCCATTTACTCTTCACTAAATACCAAAGAGAGGACTCAGGAGTCCTTTGAATCCCAGCTACTCTGTGGTCCCACCACTAGGCAAGCAACCTCCACCTCCACTGCTGCAAGAAACAGTGGGATCCAAAAAGACGAACACATTGTTCTCTCCTAACTACCCTTCAATGTTGAGCTGCTCAGAGGAAGGCAGAGTATCACCGCATCTTGCTTGGGTTATAGTGCCTGAAAAGACATCACTATGCATTGATGCCCTGGCCATTTCACAAAAAGATGGAGTTGCACAGGCTCTGACAACCTCATTAGGAACTTCGCTGTCATCTAGTAAAGAAAAAGAGAAATGGTCACATGAGTGCATGGATAGTAAAGGATGTGTGTGTAGAAGAGAGAGAACAGGAGCATTTTAATTTTTCTGAACTGCATTGCATAAGTATAGAAAGCATCACAGAATCACATCATGAGGTGACTATGAAACAGATGTTAATTTTTTTCTTATGCAACAGGGGCCCAATCTGTATCAATATTGCTTTGCAGATCAGGATTCCAGGGCTGCTTCTTTTAAAAGGCTAGTAAAAGCACTCCTTTAAAAGATGGTTATATATGTAATTTAACAAAAAGATTAATTCTCTCTCTTTTTAATACCCCACCCAAGAAATATGAAGTCTCCTTTATAAACCTACAAAGCAAGAATAATTTTAGGTCAGTTATGTTTACAGGAAAAAGAAAACGTCCCTCCACTAATACAAACACCGTCTATCTTCTGTCAAAAAGTCAAAAACAGAAAGAAAGAGCTACCCACCCACCCTGTCTCCCCTCTCCCACTCATTGGATGCCAATGCTACTTACCATGAACAAGAACAAACTCAAGGCACCGAGTCTCATCTAGATAACACCTGATGGGCTTCGGACCCTCAGAAACTATGGGGCCGGAAGGACCAAGGATTGGACACGTCAGACCATTTAACCGATAAAGTTTTTCTGCGAAAAGCACCACTAAAGTCAACATATGTTTATGTCCAGCTGATAATGTCAATAATGATTCCTAAGCCTCAAAAACAAAAACATATCAGCACATCTTGAAGTATATTTCAATTCAAGGACCCCTTCTGTCTTCAATGCTCCTCTTGCCACGGCATCTCCCAACTCACAAAATAATATGCACCACATTCAAATACTGCTGCTCATCTCCACAAATATAAAGTATCTGCTTCTCATTCCATATTACTCATCCCATTCAATTGCAAACAATGCATCATCCACCCACTCACTCCACTATCTCACTCAGTCGCCAAACAATGATTGTCAGTCACTCCTTCCACTCTACAAAAATGTACTGCAGAAACCAAGGACATAAAGATACTATTCACTTACTGAACCGTATACAATAACAATACAATTTGCCACCTATCAGTCACACAGATGTTCCTGGGAGCAACCGGTTCCCTCCCATGTTGTTGTTTCCCACTCCAGAATCTCACCTAAGGATAGATGGAGCTATGCAGATCCAGTCCCTGGTACTTCTTCCTCTCACCAAGGAATATCCTCAGACAATTCAACCCACGTAAGATGCAATTTTTTTTAAAAAAAACCTTGTCTGAGGGCACTCTCATTACAGTAAAGTTACTGGATTTTTCAACTTCAATGGATTTTGTATGGAAACTGATTTGTAAATCTGGGGACTGTCCCCAGGAAACGGGGACGTCTGGTAACCTTACATTACAGTCCCCACTCTCGTTCACTCTGCAGTGTCCCTTTTGTAGTTCTCTCTGACATTCCAAAAGCAACATGGTAGGCTAATAATATGAAACCTTGTCTGAGGGCACTCTCACCACAGCCCCAACTCTCATTCACTCTGCAGTGTCCCTTTTGTAGTTCTCTAGCTAGATGGCGTCCAGCAGCAACAGCTGGTTTTACTTACTACTTCTGCAGTTCTGCTCAGGCAGGATGACTTCTAGGTCCAGCAAGGGTTTCAGGGAGCAAAGACTTGCGTTCTCCCCCATCCCTCTATTTACCTATTTGAGATACAGGTGGTGATGCTGATTCTAAGCATTTCCCATAAAAACTAGGGAAATGAATCTTGGACTGGAACATTATTGTTTGTCTAAGGGCAACAAGGAAGAAAGCTGAAACCTCCATGCTATTTATGCTCTGAGATATATGCAGATATATGCACTTACCATTAATGTCTTTCCAGTTGCAATTAGGCGTTTGACAGCACTCCGTGAAACTCCGCATGTATTGACCTTGTTCTGTAATAAAGCTGTAATCTGAGGGACAATTTTTAACACATCCCAATTCTCTTGTGCTGTTTAGAGAGCCATCTGTGAGAAAGAATTGGAATAGATCAGCAAAAATTCCGTTCCTCTGTGATACGGGAATTTATATAATGTTTCTAGGTGATTTAAGAGAATAGGGAAAAATGAGGTATTTGAAATGTGGAGAAGAGATTTAAGCAAATTTATCTGGGGAAATAAGAAAGCTAGAATACAGTACAGGCTACTGACAGATATTAAAGAAAGAAGGGGGTGGGGTGTACCCGACCTCAAATTATATTATGCAGCGGCAAACCTCTGTTGGATTAGAGAATGGATAGTGTTGGAAGATAAGGAATTATTGGACTTAGAGGGCTTTAGAAATGTTCATGGATGGCATACTTATCTCTTGCAGGAAAAGAAAAAAACTATAAAGAATTCTCAGACCATATCATCAAAAAGTCATTATTTAAAACATGGGAAGGACATAAAAACATTCTTGAACCCAAAACACTTTGGTGGGCATCACCATTTGAAATGACAGCTTTGAGTGGTGGATCCAGAAAAGACAAATGGGTAACATATCAGGAGTTAATAAGAAAAGAAGAGGAACAATACGCATTAAAAACATATAACCAGATTAAAGATCAATGTGCAATGTGCAAAGATCAATATAACCAAATCCAAAGTTTATTTAAGAAACATAAAGAAATTGGATTTATGGGGGGGGTTGTCAAAATTACAAGAATTATTAATTAATAATGCAGAAAAACCATTGGCAAAATTGTATAAATATTTATTGGAGTGGAATTTGAAAGATGAGGAGGTAAAAAGTGTCATGATAAAATGGGCACAAGATATAGGGAGAACGATATATAGTATCCAATGGGATAAACTATGGTCCTTTTACAAGCAGGTCTCAACAGGTTTTTGGGGGAGTGACTGTTTTAATAAAAGCACTGAGACCATGCTGTTTTTACTGTAATTATTGGTGCATTTTAAACAGATTTGTATATAGTTTTAATTCTACTAATATTTTATTGGGGGGGGAGAGTTGAGTTCTTTGACATTGTGTGAGATCAGTATTCTGTGGTCACCCCTAAATAACCCAGAGACCAAATGAAAACCCACAAACTCAGGTTTAATCAGGCAGAAAGGCTTCATACTTACTGAAATAGGTTTTAGTCGTCTGTGTAAAGCAACTGCCTCCTGTGATATTACATCCTCTAACTACACCTCTTCCTGTTTTTGCTTTAGCACAAAATATAATATTCACTGTTGAGAGTAAAGTAGAAGAAATGCTTAATGTCACATACATGAGTTCTTCCATCTTTGAGAAATGGAATCTATATTTCCAGTTGGATAAAATCTTATTGGTCTCAGGATCTATGTATAGTTTTGCATTGGAAGCTGCATCACAATGACACATATCTTCCCTCTATCTCTTACACAGGAACATCTCCAGACACAAAGATGGAGAGACACAAAGCCTTCTTCCCATTTACTATTACGCATGCATACACTAAAGCAGGGGCATCCCTTCGTTGGGCAGTGAGGTGCACAATGGGATTTCAGGAGTCCCATTACATACTTTCACATGCAGCACACAGTTTGGGTGCTGGTAATTGAGCTCCCCTCAGCCAAACAAACAGGTTTTGGGAAGATGAGAAAAGCATCAAGGCAATGGAGAGAATGGTCCACCAAGAGTCTTTCATTCAGCCTTTGAGCCCACCACAGACCTTTCTTGAAAGGATAAGAGAGCTGGGGGACCTGAAATTGCATGCAGGCCTGGCTTTCCCCCATGAGCTTCCCCATCTCCACCTCTGGCTGGTCTCACCCTGAGACAGGCTCTGAATAGATGAGCAACTCTCCAAAAGGAGCACTCGTGCCTGAAGCAACATGGATTTCCGCTACAAGTACTGCAGGCACTATATTCCCTACTTAGGTGGGGTTGAACCCGCCTGCCCCACTGATGTACAGGGTAATGTGGCTTGGGCTTGCCTGGGCAGTAAGAGCCTGCTGTTAGTTCTATCCCCTAATATGGTAAGTGCATGAGACATAGAATGAAACCATGTCAGACGTCTTTTTTGTCCCATTGCAATGCAGGCTCAATAGCCGCCCGCTTACAAAAAGCCTCATCATAGGCTTACCATATCCCCACCCCTGGTGAACTCTATAAATCAAAACTAATATTTCCAAAGAACAGGGCTGACTGGCTACTGGTGGATGCTAATGCATGAAGCCAGGGCATCCCAGTTATCTCTGCAGACCAGGCGATTGGTCACATTCAACCCCAACCCCCGAGTCCCACGCATGATTACAGTCTGCCCACCAAGTCAGCCAACAAGGTGCCAGAACCCACTGTATAAGGGGGGATCCTGAGGAAGCCTCAGCCACCTCTGGAGGGGAGAAAGGCAATTGGGTCAAACTCCAACCCTGACAAGTCCATGGCAATTGGGGATGCCACCCTAGCCAGTTCCATGGCAGGGAAGAAAATGCCTCACCTGTAGCAGTATCAGCAGCCATGACCGACTCCTGTGTGACTCCCACAGCTGGCGCTTCCTGTGAAGCAGAACCGGTACCTGCCTCCAAGGCATCCAGACATGCTAAAATTAAATCAACAGCACCCTGGTTAGGCTTTTTTTTATTTTGCTGCTGCTGCCAGCTACTGGGCTCTGCTGCTGCCAACTTGGAAACTGCAGCTGTGGCAGATGTTGATTTCTACCTCTTCAAGGCCTCAAGGTGCATCAATATAGCCATCTAGTCTGGCCCTTCCTCTTCTGGCTGTGGAAAATTCTTCTGGGATGCAGGCAGGGGCATAGGAAGGGGTGCGGGGGTTGCGGACCGCACTGTGTGTCATCCTTGAGGGGGGTGACACCGCACACCGCTGGGGGTGGCACTTACTGCGGAGCGGGGCCTGCAGCGTGCCTGAGCCACATGTCTCTCCTGAGCTTTCTGGTTGAATGGGGAGTTTTGAATCTGATCTCTCTTAGCTCCTAGGCTTAGCACACAAACCACTATATGGCACTACCTACCGATAAATAGAAAAACTGCTGCCTAGCCACAGCAAAAATGGGTGAGGAGGTCCTGAAGAAACCCCTTTCAACCATCCCTATACCACTCCTCAAGCCCAGGCTTCAGAACAGCAGGGGCAATATTCCAACCCCCAGCCCCTCCTAACTGCCTAAATCCCCCAGTCTGTACTAAAATGAAATTTTTGCCAGTATTTAAAAGTCATGACCCAGCTCCTAGAATCTAAGAGTTGCTGACCTAGCTCATTACATATAGCCAGAAACTTTAGAACTCCTAAGATCTATCACAAAAGGATTCCTGGATGCCCTTGACTTGGATATTAAAACATGATATCCATAAAGGGATCTTTTAAAGAAGATGTGAAACTGTGTTATCACTTTAGGCCCTAACCGGTGCAGGCACATTCCAATTACCCTCCAAAAAAATAAAACTGTTTTATTTGTGCTTATGATAATTTGTGCTTAGGTAATTTAGCTAAGTTTTTTCTCTCTACTGTTATGATGGGCCACCCATTTTAGATTGCAATGGAAGGTGATTCCTAAGTATTTGAAACTTTTTACTTCTTCGATTTCTCGATCACCAATGCATCATTTAAATGGGCACCAGCTCTTTGAGAATACCAAAATCTTAGATTTTGCAGGGCAGTGGAGAGAAAAGTACACTAAAAGTCTTCTCTATCCATTTTCCTCCCTACAGAAATTATGCCAATCAAACCCTGTCTAAAACCTTGGCCAGCTGAGGGAAGCATGATTGCAACAACACAGGAATGAGTAAATCAACCAATGTGGAAGGTAGGCAACATGTAGCAGGCTGCATGAGACCCATAGACCTCGGGCTGCTCACCTGTGCCAGAAGCAATGGGAAGCTATGTGAGTCATCATGAGAAGTTTATTAGTCAACAACATGGTAGCCAGAACAGCGCAGGAAGCACTACAACTGCTGATGCTAAAATCAAGTACTACCTGGGATCCCTTTGAGTTTTGTTCTGTCCAGTTCCAATATTCCATTTTGTGTCACTAATCATGGGCTCAGGAAGCAAAAGTCTGAATGAACCAGAGGCAGGGGGTGGTGTCTATTTGTGAAAACATACCCAAAGCCTACCTCGTGAAAAAGAAGAACATTCTGTCAGACCCTCTCCCATGCGTTTCTGGTCTCCTCTCACCCTCCAAAATTTAGAGTCCATTTTCCCAGTCTTCCAATATTTTGAGCTTCCTTTATCCTTCATAGAGCCAATATCTGTTTGTATTCTCTATCCTACTGCATCTCTCCTCCTGGATTTGCCCCCCAACCCCAAGATTTCAGCTGTCTACTCACCTGGAGAAAGTATGGCAAAGAGGAGACAAGTACTCAGGAAAATCGTCATAGTGCTGGAGAAATCAAAAGCTAAGAAGCACTCAGAAGAAACAAGCAGGTAACCGATGGAGAAAGAGGCTGACCTGGAAGGATTTATAGGCCAAGAAGAAGGTTTCACGTGGAAAAAAAGTGGTCCAGTGAGGGGGTGGGAAATGATGAAAGCAAAGATTGCATACTTTCCCAGACAGCCTGTAATTTTATCTTGGAACAAAATGCACAGTGTGAAAATTGAATTAAATATTTCTGGGAACCGCATGAATTTTGCCAGCTACCTTTTCTATTCCACCCCATTCTCGGGATTAATAAACAGATATTTTAAGCTATTGAATTCCTTTTGGGAACCCCATAAATTTAACCAAACAACTTTCTACAATTTAACACATTCAAGTTGTTTGCCACCATTACTTCTCATTTGCACACAAACAAACCATTATCCCCTTCACCTAGTCCTTTTTTTCTTAATAAAAAAGTGCTAGAACTCACCACCTCTGTCGCCAACCCAGATGCTGTTACCACCCACTGGTGGAGGAAAGCGGTGGGGGCAGTACACCCCGGGTGTCATCCTTGATGGGGGTGACATTGTCCCACTGGGATGCTCACCGTGGGCAGTGCCCCCTCAGATACTCACCCTGCCCCACAGGCAGCTAGCCCCACCCCCAGGTGCACAGCCTGTGAACCGCTCCGGGTGCCGGAGCAGCTAGCTCCACCTCTGTCACCACCATCTTGAAACCAAAATCATGCGACAAGATGCCCGGCTGCACCATCTTCTAGGGAGATCCTGATTGTCCCCCCACACCCAGCACTTTTGTTCATTAACAGGCAGAAGGTGCATATGTATTCCCATGGGCTGCTATTTAAAATCCTGCTGTTTTCTACTCTTGTTTCTTTGTGGACGACTCACTGTTGGCAGTGCACCATATTGTGCACTGCCAATGCAGCAGCTGGCCACTGCAACCTTCATCTTCCACCTCCATGCATGCACCCTGGCCTCAGCATGGCTTGCGCAGCGCAAGCACCCTTTGAGGGTAGGCCTTCACCACTGGTTCTTTGCATCATGAGGCAACTGTAGTGGCCCCTTTGCCTCACTGTTGCTCCATTGTTCTCACTGACCGCTCAGAGGCAGAATGTCACACAGAATGATTTTGTAAACAAGCAGCACTATCATTGTCAGGAAGCCGAACTGTAATAGTGTCCACCCTAGAGATGCCAGAAGTGCACTCTGGCACGTTCCGATGGGGGGGGGGGAAACAACACCCTGCCTTCACCCCATTTTCCGTCCTTCCTCCCTCCTTTTTCATGCTCTCTTGCACACAGAAAACACCCACTTCCAGGTCTGCTCTCTGCTATACTGCAGTCTGCTTTGTGCACATACCTTATGTTGAGATGTTATTCTATGTTAAAGTTTATTAGAATCTTAAGAGGAATCATGTCAGTTGGTTCTTCAGTCACAGAAGGTTAAGTTCAACCTATTGTAACTGCCTGTGTATGGGTGTTCCCCTTTTAATGAAATATTTGTTATAAATTGCTATATTGAATCTGGAATTTCATGTTGAAGACAGCACATGTTTCCAAAAGGCAAATACATTGCACAAAGGTCCTATAGAATATTTGAGGGTTCAACGTCATTTGTCTCTCTCTCATGAGACAGCACAGGAACGGAAGAAAGACATTTTGGTACAGCAGAAAGAGTAGGACAAATAAGGTGAAAGAAGGGCTTGTTTGAAACAACAGTAGAACTCCATGAATTTCACTAATTGCCTTTCCAGTCTATCCCCACCTCAGTTTCACCACAATGCCCATGGGGCCAAGATGCTGTCATTCAGGTACAAAGTTGGTACATCACATTCACATATATTTATCTTCCCAGTGATCTTGTGATGCTGGAACCTTTTTACACTTGGATCCCTTCCAGTCAGGATTCAGGCCCCACCATGGGACTGAAACTGCCTTGGTCGTGCTGGTCAATGATCTCCGGTGAGCTAGGGACAAAGGTGAGAGCTGTTTCCTAGTTCAGCTGGATCTCTCAGCAGCCTTTGACACCATCGACCATAACATCCTTCTGGACCGTCTAGAGGGCTTGGGAGCTGGGGGCACTTTCATACAGTGGTTCCGCTCCTTCCTCCTGGGCCATGTTCAGAAAGTGGTGGTGGGGGATGAGTGTTCGGACCCCTGGGCTCTCACTTGTGGGGTGCCTCAGGGTTCTGTCCTCTCCCCCATGCTTTTTAACATCTACATGCAGCCGCTGGGAGAGATCATCAGGGGGTTTGGGCTGGGTGGTAGGATCATTGGAACACTGCAGAGTCTCAGTAACTGGATTGAAGTGTGGAGATTGGCGTTGGCAGAGGTACAACCCGAGTGGTAAAAGAGCCAACAATTTTAAAAATTCAATGTTTGCCTGTCCTGCTCTCATCATTCAGCACTGGCTTCACTGAGGCTGGCATGGAGGTAAGAGATTTAATCCTTATGTTACTAAATGAAACCTTTATTTTAAAAGTTATTTTTAAGGTGCTTTGTTGCTTTTGTTGAAATATGTTTTTTTTTGTAGTTGGTGGTTATATTGGTATTCCTGGATATTTGCTGGTTTTGCTGGATGGTGGCAACCAAAGAATTATGTATACAGTAATACCTCTGGTTACGAACCGTCCTTACAAAGGCTTCGGGTTACGAGCTCCTCTAACCCGGAAGTAGATGCTCCTGGTTGCGAACTTTGCCCCAGGATTTGAGCGGAAATTGTGCGCTGGAGGCGCATGAGCAGCCGGAGGCCCCATTAGTGAAAGCACGCCTCAGCTTAAGAACGATTTCGAGTTGAGAACGGACCTCCGGAACGAATTAAGTTTGTAACCAGAAGTACCACTGTAGTTTGTGTAGTTCCTAGTCACTGTTGTTACATATATAAACAACCTAATTGTAAGATCCATCTACTAATTGTAAGTAGATGAATCCCTTTTTGGAACTCCATGAAAATTTACTACATGCCCTTCTTGTCTACCCCCAGCCCAGTTTCACCACAATGCTCATAGAGCCAAAATACTCCCAGTCAGGCCAAAAGCCATTAACAATTGGTACATCACATGCACATATATTTCTCTTCCCAGCCATCTTGTGATGCTGGAACCTGTTTACATTCCTGGATCCAGCCAACTTTACGTGTTTAATTTTGTATTCTCCAAACTTTAACAACGCATGCTTTGAAAATCATCTTCCTGTATCTGTCCTGAATCTTCCAACATTCAATTTCCTTGGGTGGCCACAAGTTCTAGTCTTATCAGAGAGGGAGAAAAGGTTTTCTCCATCCATTTCGCCCACGCCATGAATAATCTCAGTGGCATCTTGCCCAAAGGGGCAAGTGGTGCAGGGTGCCAGGGCTCCAAGTTTGTGCCAAGTTCTGGAGGGTGCCTGGGAAGAGGCGGAGGCTGGATGCGGCACGTCCTGGCATCAGCTCACTGCCCTCGCCTGCCACGCTGAAGCAGCGCCGTGCCCTCTTCCCCACCGGAGGAGCTGCCCTCCAGCCACTGCCCGCCTCCTCAACCCCCGCAAAGCTGCCGGCACCACTGTAAAAAGGTGAAACCTGAGGGGGGGGCTCCAGAGGGATAGCAGTACTGTAAAAAGGTGAAACCCGGGGGGGGGGCCTCCAGAGGGATCTTTGAACGGGGAGGGGATCTTTGAACCACGGCGCTGGATATCCTTAAGGCGGCCCTGAAAAATCTTATACACTTTCTAAACTCTTTTTTGAATTCCTCTACAGTAATACCCCGAATAGTTCATAAACCGAATGCGACGTGAAGCGCCATTTTGCGCATGCGCAAAGCGCAATTTTCGCAATTTTCGCATGCACAGACCGCGTGTGCACCACTTCTGCGCACGCGCGGCGAAAACACTTCCGGGGTTGCGCAGTTCGTAACCCGAAATGTTTGCAAACCGAGGTGTTCGTAACCCGAGGTACGACTGTATACAAAAATGCCCAAGATTTAATAAACTTTCCTCAAAGAGTAATTATTCCATCGCCTTCAACATCATGATTTAGTGTCTGTGCGGAATGTTCAAAAATCATCAAAATGTCTGGATTTTTAAAAAGATGGCAGCCCTTACGGTCACAGAATATATTTCTATACTGGTGTGGTGACATCATCAGTTTTATATACAATTCCTTTCCTTGTGAACCTCGCGCCACATCACACATGAAGTCTTACCTCCCCACAAACTTCCAGATTTCCTCTAATAGACCTCACTTACAATACTTTTTTCCTTTAATCCAGACGGAGCAGGTATGAAGTTATTGAAGGCTTTAAATAATAATAATAACATTAATAATAAAATAAAGATCTACTCCTCTCTTCTTTCCATTTTCACCCACAGCAGGAATTATTACGCAAACCTCATACTTCATCTTTGATAGTCCGATTAAGTTTGCAGTTTAGGGAAGTTTTTTTTAATGTTTAATGTTTTATTATGTTTTTACATATGTTGGAAGCCGCCTAGAGAGGGTGGGGTATAAATAATGGGCAGTGTATTTATCATCATCATCATCATCATCATCATCATCATCACTACTTCTTCTTCTTTCTTCTTTGGCGATCACTCGTAGCTGAGTAAGATTGTCTTCCATAAACACGATTTTAACAATGAGTCTGTAAGTGACTGTGGAGGCCAGTTCTGGACCCACACGTCCTTCCACAGTGGGGACATTGGTTCCCAGGCAGGAGTTGATCACGGTGTGGATTTGCCAAGCGTGCCTTCCTCTTAGCACGTTTCTCCCTTCTGAGTTCGAGTGTCTTCAAAGCCCATGACACCTTTGGTAAAGGCTGTTCTCCAACTGGAATGCTCGCAGGCAAGTGTTTCCCAGTTGTCAGTGTTTATACTACATTTTTAAATATTTGCCTTGAGACAGTCTTTAAACCTCTTTTGTTGACCACCAGCATTACACTTTCCATTTTTAAATTCAGAATAGAGTAGTTGCTCTATTCTGACGATAATCAGGCATCCACACAACATGACCAGTCCAACGAAGTTGATGTTGAAGAATCAATGCTTCAACACTGGAGATCTTTGCTGATTTTAGTTTGCCTGTCTTCCCAAGTGATGTGTAAGATTTTTGAGAGACACCGTTGATGGAATCTTTCGAGAAGTTGGAGATGGCGTTTATAAGTGGTCCATGTTTCACAAGCATACAGTAAGGTTGGTAATACAATAGCTTTGTAAACAAGCATTTTTGTTTCCCTGCAAGTGTTCCGGTCCTCAAACACTCTGCACTTCAATTGGGGAAAAGCTGCACTTGCAGAGCTCAGGCGATGCTGGATTTCTGCATCAATGTCAGCCCTTGTGGAAAGACATTGGAGAAGTGATCAACACTTTCCAGCATTACACCACTGAGTTGAATTTCTGATGCTGCAGAGGGATTGGTTTGTGCTTGTTGGTGTAGCACTTTAGTTTTTTGGGTTTCGAGCAATAGGCCAAGTTTTTGATAAGCTCCTGCAAAGATATTTAGGACAGTTTGGAGGTCATCATCGGAGTGTGCACATACTACATTGTCATCAGCATACTGAAGCTCTGTGACGGAATTTGCGGTAGCCTTACTCTTTGTTTTCAGCCTACTCAGATTAAAGAGCTTTCCATCTGTTCAATATATGATTTCTATTCCAGAGGGGAGTTTCCCTTCAACAATTGCCAACATGGCAATGAAAATAATGAATAGAGTTGGGACAATAATGCAACCCTGTTTAACACGTGTCCCCAACAGCAGATGTAGAACATAACCATCAGGTTTACTAGCCATCCATAGACAAATTCATGGAGGATAAGGGTAATCCTTTTTCCCGCTCACACCCATGTCTACCCCTACCCTCCTTTTGTGCATATCCCCCTGCCCCCCCTGATGTAATCCAGCCTGTGGTAACTTCCTGCCTCTTGCTTGTGCCACATGCTGCAACTACAAAGGCTTCTTCCCACCTTCCTCCAATTTATGAAGCCACCAACCCCTCCTATTCTGCAGCCTCTTTATGGTCTTGCTTTTGATTCACCATGTCCCCAGCCCTGCTACACCTTCCATTTTCACACACACCCTTACACACCTGTTTTCAGCTGCTCTTCCTATTCCTCTCCTGCTCTTTACTTATGCCAACTCTCCCTTGCAAACATCTCTCATTTCCACCTTTTCTCTTCTCTCCTATACCGCAGTCTCCTTTGCACACGCATCATTATCCAGCTACACTTGCTTTTTCTTCTTCCCTGGCTTTTTTAACACTCCCTTTGTTACACAAAAAGTGGGATTGCTGCTGCAGCTAATCCCCCCTTACTAAGAGACTCACAATCTCACTAGGTTCTGCTAGGTTCTCTCGGTCAGAGCAGGGAAATAACTGGTATATAAAAAGCAAAGAAGGCTAAGTATGCAGCCTTCTTTCAACCTCTCTATGGAAACAGAACAGAGGACCTCAAACATTGAGTTTGTTTGTTTTTTATTAAAAAAAATGTTTCGGACTCTCCAGCACATACGCAAGAAATCCCTCCCCACCAACAGCAGCAGAACACAGACATACGACAGTTAAACTCCACAAAAACAGGATTCCCCTTTTCTGCAACTTTTCTGCAACTCTTCTAAATCTACAATACCCTTTTTGAGTTGAGGTGAATGTACACAATAATGCAAGTATTGTCACAGCATATACCGTATTTCTATACCGGTGTCAATGATATTGACATTTTATATTCAGTTCCTTTCCTGATGAGCCTAGGTGTGGAATTTCCCTTTTTCACAACTGCTGTATGGAGAAATGTTGGAGGATATGCATGTATGTAAGTACTGTATGTATGTATTTTAATCTTTGTTTTTATAAAGTTGGATTTATTGTTTAATGTGTTTGTGTACAAACACACACACACACACACACACACAGAGAGAGAGAGAGAGAGAGAGAGAGAGAGAGAGAGAGAGAGAGAGAGAGATATGCATATATTAATTTGGGTCTCCCCCCCCCATGCGTCCCTAATTGCAATACATAAATTTAAAAGATTTCTGCACTTAAAATACTGCAGTTTTGTGTGTTTCCTCTAATAACGTTCACACCAGACCAGGAGGAAATGCTCAAGCAGTGGGATAGCTCACTTGGCAGAGCATGAGACTGGTTTGTGGGTGTGAACCCCATGTTGAGCTAAAGATGCCTGCATTGCAAAGAGCTGGTCAGCCAGAGAATAAGGGACGGGCAGAAATGGAAACATGTAGGTTTGGGATTTCTGGGGGTGCCTTTATAAAATTGCTTGACATTTACAGTGGGAGGGTTATGCCACAAAAGTGACCAGCCTCCACTGCTCTTGAAGCTAATTAGTGGAGATCCCAGGTGGGAGATGGCTATTGGGCTCATGCCTTGTTTTCTGGGGTTAGGTGCTCTGGGAGTAGAATGCTGAACTAGAGGGGCTTTTGATGGAACCCATCAGAAATCCTCTTATGTTCCTGACTCCTGAATCTCACTGGCTCTCCAGAGTTCTGCTAAACAGTAGTAGTACGCATTGAGTGCCTAGAGCTGTGTGGCAAATCTCCAAAAAGCAGCTACACATGCAACCAGCGGACTGCATTTTAGAGCTTTCTTCAATCTTTCCTCTTGATAAGTTGGGTGGGAAGCTTTATACTGTATTTGTTTGAACTTTTGTGATGCCCTTATGATATTGTAAGCAACTCAACGATTTCTTTGAAATATGGAGTGGTATAAACATTTTATAAATCAATAAAATAACTAACCATTGTCCATTTGTTCCTTTTAAAAGCACTGCCCTTTGCCACTGCAGCTAACAAATATTCTTAATTTGATGAATACAGACACAGAACACAGTTTTTTTTGCCACACCAATTTTTTTTAATTATGACCCCTAGACCAAATTTTCATGACACTGTGCCCCCCAAGCCCCACATTCCTACTTTAGCTTCTCTATTCCCTGCATCCCATTCACCCGCCACTAAAAGCCAAATAGAGGACTCAGGGGTCCTGTGAATTGCAGTCGCTCTTCCTCTTCCACCACCAGGCAAGCAACCTTCACCTCCACTGCTGCAAGAAACAGTGAGGTCCAAAAGGAAGAAGACATTGTTCTCTCCTAACTACCCTTCAAAGTCGAGCTGCTCAGAGATAGGCAGAGTATCACTGCATCGTGCTCGGGTTATAGTCCCTGAAAGGGCATTAATATGCATTGACATTTTGGACAATGCACAAAATGTTGGTGTTGCACAGCCGTAGAAATGCTTGTCAGGATTTGCACTGTCATCTAGTAAAGAAAAAGAGACATTTTCACATGAGTGTCGGGGTAGTAAACGGGTGAGTTTGTGTACATAAGAGAGAGATTAGGAACATTTTAATTTTTATTAAGGGTATTGAGCAAGTATAGAAAACATCTCAGAATCATACAATTTGACATGGATGTTTAAAACTTTGAAAAGAAATATCGATTTTTAAAATTATGGGACAGGGGCCCATCTTCATCAATACTGCTTTCCAGATCTGGGCTCCATGGCTGCCTTTATTTCTACTATAAGGTTAGTGAAAACTTTATTTTAAAAGGCAGTTTTACACATGATTAAACAGATTATTTTGCTTTCTTTCTCATACCCCACCCCAGAAATATGGAGTCTCATCTATATACATGCAAAGCAAAGATCATTTAACGCAGTTATGGTTTCAGAAAATTAGACGTTCCCTCTACCAATACACATAGAGCATTTTCCTGCAGAAAGCCACAAACAGAGCAAGAGAGCAGCCCACCACCCTGTCTCCACCTCATTGGCTGGCAGTGCTACTTACCATGAGCAAGAATAAACTCTATGCACTGAGTCTCAGCATTATAACACTTGATGGTCTCTGAGCCCTTACAGGCTTCTGAGAGAGAAGGGAAACAGGTTGGACACTCCTGGCCATTTAAGGTACGGTTTATCTCTGTGAAAAGCAACCACTAAAATCAGCACACAGTTTCAGCCCATATCTTTCTTTCTTTCTTTCTTTCTTTCTTTCTTTCTTTCTTTCTTTCGCTACAGTGTAATAATATTTTATTAAATTTTCAAAAAAATAATATATATACATCAATGCATAATAAATATGTCTTTTTCAGACTTCCCACCCTTTTTTCCATGGTGTTTTTACTTATTCCCCTCTGTTGCACAATACCTTCTATCTCTTATACCAACACATCAATAATTTATTCTTTAATTACTTCTGTTACTCATATTTCAAATCCTGCTCATGAGTTCATCATACTATAATATTTCTTTAAATAGTTTGAAACTGGCTTCCATTCTTCCACAAAGCGATCATCGTTAGATTCTCTTATTTTGGCTGTTAACTTTGCCAATTCTGCATAGTCCATCACCTTACTTATCCATTCATCCTTGGTGGTAACTTCTACTCCCTTCCTTTTTTGTAGATAGAGAATCCTACCCACTCTTGTTTCATACATAATCAACTTTATCATATATTTTGGAACTACCTTCCCTATAATCTCCAGGAGAAAATTTCCCAGAGGTGATGAGATAAAAAGTTGTCTAAAGTGTGTGTTTGTGTGTGTGTGTGTGTGTGTGTATGTATATATATATATATATATATATATATATATATATATATATATACACATATACATATACATACACACACACACACACACACACACAAACAAACACACACTTTAGACAACTTTTTATCTCATCATATAGATTTCCCAAAAACAACATTGCCCATGCATCCATTTTTATATTATGTCTTAGATCTTTAGCCCATTGTATCATTGCAGGTTAACCAGTTCATCTTTTATTTCCCATTCTTGTAACATTTTATACATTTTTAAATCAATTTATCTCTTCCTTCAAGCAGAACCTTTTCAATCCTTAAAAGCTTTTAATACATGTTTTCAAAAATACACGTTAATTTGAAAATATTGGGAAAGTCCTTTTCACTTTACTTCCTTTGATCTGAGGAGCATTACTGAAATGCATTACAGCCTCCTGTCCCCCAAGGTCATGGTTGAGGGATCCTGCAACACCATATAAGAAGAGCCAGGATGTAACCTTGTAGCTGGTGTACAGCTACACCAGCTACAAGCTCCAGAGGTGGAGTTGCTACTTGGTAAACAGCATTTCCATGTGCTCTGGCTTCCATCAGAGAGTCCCATTGCGCTAGAAGCGGTTTCATCATGTTGGCCACATGATCCAGAAAGTTATCTGCAGACAAACGCCAACTCCCTCAGCCTCAAAAGTGAGATGAGTACTGCACGCCATAGTCAATTTTTTACTGGACTTAACCGCCCAAAGGTCCTTTACCTTTTACCTTACTACAGTACGTGGTATCATGGGGACCACCTTTGGTGTCCTCTAACCAGCTACAGGGAAGCTGTAACCTATCTTGGGCTTCATCGAAGATCTCCAATGCCATCTGTTTGATATTGTATGTATAAGGGCAACCAAGGAAAACCCCTAAGGCCTCAATGCTATTTATGCTCGAAGGATATATACAAATACACATATACTTACTTTGAAGGTATATGCCGATGCACTTCACACCCTGACAGCACTCCCTGAAACTCCATATATAATGACCTTCTCTTGTGGTGAAACTGTAGCCCTCTGAGGAGCAATCTGTAGCACATCCCTCTTCAATTTTGGTCTTACGAAAGCCATCTGTGAGAGAGCATCAGAAAGAATACCTACATCAGCAAAAATTCAAATCATTAGTCTCCTGAATGAATTTTTGTGATGTTCCCTTATATAGATAACATTGGGCAAATAGGCTAATAATGAGGGGGGGGGGAATCTGTAAGTACTGAATTTAGCAAGCTAATCCTGAAAGTAGTTTCTTCTGGAATCACCCTTATAAGTACAGTATATATTCTTCTTCCGAATCATGTGAATATTCCAGGATAGTTCCTTAAAAAGCTGCATTTAACGAGACAAATTTGACTTGTTTTTCTGCACACACAAAATGGCAAGGGCTTGCAGTAGGTTGATCTGCCACCCATCTGATATCCAGCTGGCTGACTCAAGAAGCTGTCTTATACTATGTAATAAATTTCTCAGAGAGTTTTCTCAGTTTCTACAGTTTTCTCTTTCCTCTAATTTTCTGATTCTCTTGATGTCACATCTGACTGGCTATCTCAAGGTAAAAAGTCTTTTTCCATGCATCTTTCTGTGGGGAAATGCATAAAAAAGTATTTCTGTGCCTTCAGCTGCTGTCAGAGTGCTTGCTCTCAGAATGAGTGGTGGGGTGGCTTTGAGTACAATATTCATTTGATGGGGCCAGGATCAAGTAAATTCAGATTGATCTGAGAATCTCCATTCCATCCCTCCTTTCCAGGAGTGCAGGTTGCAGCCCAGCATGACAGCGGATGGGTTTGCTGTGTGGTGGTTTTCAGCATCAGCTTGCTGTGCCAGGCAGTTCAAAGATGATGGGAGGACAGGGAAGTGGCCTCGTAGACTTGCTCAATGTTTGTATAACACTGCAAATGAAAGAGACATGTGTAGAGGGGAGTTGTTGATCCCACATGAGTTAACAGGAACTAGAGGAAGATGAACCATGTGATGCACCAAGATTTGCAATCCCAATGCAGTTGTGACATTCAACACCCTGGGTCCATGCACAAAGAGGGGCTTTTGGCTGGCCAGATGAAGTTTACTTCTGAGCTGCTGTCTGCAACATGTGAGTAATGGACATTCTTAATAGCACGCCAGACAAGTTCCATGTTTTTGTAGGTTTGGCAGTGATTTGGCGGTCACAACTTTGTTTAGCTGAAATTGCCTTGTACTGGATCCTTACTGGAAATGATGATGGAGAAAATAATAAATTCATAAAATGGCATCATTCAAATGATTCCATTTTCTTTTAAGGCTATGGCCTAGCTAAACCAACAAGGTATGTGCCTGCCCACATTTTACAATACAGAACTAGGTGCCTCCATTTCAGGAAATCCCTTTTACATGTCAGGAGTCAGATAACTGGGGCACTGCTGAGTGATTAGCAGCTGTCTGAATGACCAAGACAGACAAAGAAAGTTGTTGTTACACCAGGAGAGATAAATGGCTTTACCATCAGAGAAACTGGAAGGTGAGTGCAGATGGCTGAGCTGAAAGGGAGGGGCTGAGTGCACAGCAAGAAGCCCCTAACAAATGGTGTTGGGGTGGGGGGAATGGAGAAAGTGGAGAGAAGCGGACTAATATTAAGATCTGCTGGAATCCTTGGAGAAAAATTCATCACATCGGACTGGAAAAGGACTGTCTTGGACATTTAATGATACTAATAATAATTCAAGAGCTACTTTTGTACTTCAGCAACTTCTTTTCCAGTCTATTTCTGAAATTCTTTTGTAATTCTTTTGTAATAAGACAGCTACTTTGAGATCTTGTATAGAATTGATTACTGGATTGATTACTGCATGAATTAAGAAATCGTTACAGAATTAAAATAACAGAAGAATTTAGGAGAGAGTTAAGTGCGCAGAGTAATGAAACTTGTCATGTTCGACTTAGCAATGGATGAACTTAATCTTTTCTTTTTGGTGTGTATGTATGGTGTATAAAGTGTTAATTATTAGACTGCCTTTTGATGATTGGTGCATATTGCTTTGTTTTCTATTTGTTTTGTTATGTTTTTAAAATTAACAAAGCATTAAAAATTTAAAAAGTAAAAAATATTCTACCTAAGAAAGGTACCATGTTGAAATGAATATGGAACCAATTCCCTTTTTTTTAAAAAAAATGGGGTATTGATAGAGAAAATAATATTTTCATAGAACTGTATCGTTTGGATTATACCTCCAGTCTCTGAACCCTTTGAATTTACCCAACAATGGGATGGAAAGCCCCCCTCCCCCAAAGCCTCATGCCATCTGGGAAGACTGCAATCTTTGTCTCTACACCCAGCTCAGGGGCTCAGGAAAAAGAGAAACCCTTACCAGTAGCTTCTTGGGGTTTGTTAGCTGTTGCCATAGGTGAACCCTAACGTTGGTCACCCCCAACTGTCTTTCAACCATCAGGTGGACTGATTGATCACTGGTTACATAATCAGTGCCTGCACCAAACCTGCTTTCAACAGCAATCTATAAAGTTGTGGACTAATCTGAACCCAAGACATGTCTCCTTGTATTCATCATTGGCACTTCATCCACACACTTAGGTTTAATCTGACACAAAGTCTTTATACTCACTCATAGTATTGACATAATAATGAGTAAAGCAAGCGCCATTTTCGATGGTGCAAGTTTCTCCTGCTCCTTTTTCATCTGGTTTCTTTACTTTACACTTCACAGCTATCACTGCAAAGAGAAAAGAAGAAGAAATATTCAGTGCTGAATATATCAGTTCCTCAGTCATTGAGAAATGGAATCTACATTCCCACCTGGATCCAAGGCAGACATGAGCAATCTTATTGGTCTCAAGAGCCACATGAGCGGTTGGAGGCTGCATGCGCACTGACACACTTCTTTCCCCTATCTCACACACAGGAACATCTCCAGACACAAAGATGGAGAAACACACAGCCTTCATCCATTTTACATCCAGCTTACACTCAAGCAGGGACATTTTCAGGCCGTGAGGTGCACAATGGAATTTCAGCAGTCCCATTGCATACTTTCATATGCAGCTCCCATGCTGTATGTGAAGAAAGCCAACCTCATGAAACAGAAGTGCACTCCACAAGGCTGTCTTCCAAAATTTGGAGTCCAGATTCCCAGTATTCCAATATTTTTAGCTTCATTCATCCCTTTTAGAGCCAATGTCAGTTTGCCTTCTCTACCCCACTGCATATCCCCTCCCACATTTGAAAAAGCAATTCAAGATTGCAGCTTCCTACTCACCTGGAGAAAGGTTGGCCAAGAAGAGACAAGTACTCAGGAAGATCTTCATAGTGCTGGAGAGATCAAGAGCTGAGGAGCACTCAGTTCAAAGAAGCTGGCAACTGATGGAGGAAGAGGCTGACTTGGAGGTATTTATAGGCCAAGAAGAGGAGTCCTAGGCAGAACTGGTCCAGTGAGGGGGTGGGAAATGATGACACTAGAGATTGCATGCTTTCCCAAACATCTTGTAATTTTATATTAGAACACAAAGCACTGCATAGAAATTGGATTAAGTCATTTTGGGGAACTGTATGAAGCTGCCTCTTCCATTTCATTCTCAGGGATAAGAAACAGATATTTTAAGTACTTGAATCACCTTTGGAAGCCCATGAAAATTCACCAAACAAATTTCCTCTCTGTCCCACCTCAATTTAAACACAATGCCTCTGGGAACCACTCTTACAGAACCATGATTCTTCAGAAAGTGCACTGAATGAAAACCACTTTGAGGCAATTAGGGTTTGACTGCTATTAGAATATTTCCTACCAAGTTCAAGTACTCTATTATTTCAACTTCTTGCATCTACCCTTCTGGGGAAAATCCTTCGTGGATAACCACACCTTGTCCCCCACCCTTATTGATTCCCCCTGTTGCCTATGTTTATCTGCCCCTCTCTTGTATGCCTCCTTATCCAAGTTCAGCTGCTCCCTTAACAAACTATTCAGGGCTGCCATCTCCTCCATTAATTCCTCTGCCACCGGCACCGACAGTCTGTCTGCTTGTGAAGGAAATATGTGTGGATGGCGTCCATGATTGATGAAGAAGGGAGTTTGCTGAGTAGACACGTGCAGGGTGTTGTTATATGTAAACTCCTCCATCTTTTTGATAGTTCACATAGCACTGAAGGTACTGCTGCAATGTGGCCTTGGTCCTTTGTGATTCCCCATTCGTCTGTGGGTGCCTAGCCGAAGTGAGGCACACCTATACTTTGAGCAATTGCATGAGTTCCCTCCAAAATTGTGAGGTATACTGCGGCCCGCGGTCTGAGATCACCCTCAAAGGTGATCTATGCAAATGAAGAGCTGTACTCTCCTGTACCATGGGCAGCCTCTTACATGGCACAAAGTGAGCCGTCTTGGTGAACAAATCTACTACCACCCAAATCAGTCTGCCACTGTGACTCTGGTAGGTTGGTGATGAAGTCCATAGCTATCGCTTCCCACGGACCTTGTGGTTTCATCAGTGGTTGCAGTAACCCAGCGGGCACCTTTCTGGGTCTTTTGGCCCACTGACAGGTCTCACAGGCTTTTACATACTACTTGGTCTCCCCTCTCACTCTTGAACACCAGAATGCCTCGTCACTTGGTATAGTGTCTTATACCAGGGTCCCTAAACTAAGGCCCAGGGGCCGGATGCGGCCCAATCGCCTTCTAAATCTGGCCCGCGGACGGTCCAGGAATCAGTGTGTTTTTACATGAGTAGAATGTGTCCTTTTATTTAAAATGCATCTCTGGGTTATTTGTGGAGCATAGGAATTAATCCATATTCCCCCCCCCCCCCAAAAAAATATAGTCCGGCCCCCCACAAGGTCTGAGAGACAGTGGATCAGCCCCCTGCTGAAAAAGTTCGCTGACCCCTATCTTATACTGTCCAAAATGTCCACCTCATCATGGCACTGTTGTAGGACCTTGGCTCACAGTTCCCCTTCCGGAATATAGCAAGCCATCCTTTCCCTTGTATCCCTCAGCACTGTCTGCAGCAGCACCTCTAGCTTGCTCTCCACAAACTCAGCTTCCGCTGTCTTCCATTGGAACTTGGATGTCTGTGCCACAGTGCACTGCTAACTGCAGTTGCTTCAGGATAAGCCGACACACGGGAATCGGTGTTTCTCCTTGATACTCCAGCTTTCTGGAAAGGGCATCCACACCCTGGTTCTGACTGCTGGCCATGTACTGCACTCTGAAGTTGAACCTGGCAAAAAACTGCACCCACCGAATTTGCCTTTGGTTCAGAATATTGCCTACCAAGTTCAAGTGGCTAGAACAGGGGTAGGCAACCTAAGGCCCATGGGCCAGCTGCAGCCCAATCGCCTTCTCAATCCAGCCCACCGACGGTCTGGGAATCAGCGTGTTTTTACATGAGTAGAATGTGTCCTTTTATTTAATATGCATCTCTGGGTTATTTGTGGGGCATAGGAATTCGTGTCGCGAATTCCTTCACAGCACTTTAGCAGAAATGTTAAGAGTTCCAGGTTCTTTAGTGCAGTATATTTATTGTGAGCTATATACAAATATCTACAGGCAGTTCATACACAAGCAGTTGATACACTCTCTAAACCTCTCACTGACCACACCCTTCTACAACACCACCACAAACACTGCTGGATAGGTTTCCCTTTTAAACCACTGACAGCCAATCAACTGACAGGACATTACTGCTGAGTCATTCTGCACTTCTATAGAAAGTATTGCATCAGCCAGTTTCACTTTATTAGTACACTCAGGCCTGCAGACTTACTATTTCACACAGCATTCTGTGGATCCCAACAATTCGTTCATTTTTTTCTTCAAAATATAGTCTGGCCACCACATGGTCTGAGGAACAGTGGACCGGCCCACGGCTGAAAAAGGTTGCTAACCCCTGGGCTAGAACAAACACCAACTTGCAGATACTGAACAAAGAATTCAAAGGTCTTAGTTACATAGGATAGTGACTCATGTTGTTTATGCACATCAAAATTATTTCCCTAGCATCATTAATCTCATCATGACTCCATCAATAACACAAGGCTATATTTTTTACTGAAGAATGCTGAGTCACATAACAGGAATTCAGCTATCTTCAACATATAATAACAACAACAATAATTTTATTATTTATACCCTGCCCACCTGCCTGCATTTCCCCAGCCACTCTGGGCGGCCTACAACATATCTAAAAACATAATAAAAACATCAAGCCTTAAGAACTTCCCTTCAGATGTTTAATAAAATTTGTGTCATTCTTTACCTCCCTGATATCTAATGAGAGGATGTTCCTTTAGGACTGGTGTTATTGTTGGGAGATTCATTCCCCGTCTGCAGTCATAGGATTGTTGTGTATCATATGCAGGGCTGGCTCTAGGTAGAGTCCTGGTGGCGTGGGGCGCCAGGGCGCTGGGCCGGTAGGCAGGGCGCCGTGCAGCAAAGCCGCGCGGAAGCCATGCTGCGCTCTGCGAGGGCGGGGGCACCGGAGCGATCTCCGCCCCTCAGCGCCAGGGCGCGCGACCTGCTCGAGACTGCCCTGATCATATGACTGTATGTGTTTTCATTCCACAGAGTGGATGTGACGTAAACAGGATGTTTGTCTTACTGTCTTCCTAAGTGGGACTGTTGTTTCCTTTGTTCTCTCTCTTTACTGCCTGTGATGCTAGAGAGAGAGGGAGCCATGATGAAAAGCTCCGAGTCTGTTTATATGTAAATAAACTAGCTTAGCCAGAATGCTGTGCTGATGAGTCTGTCACGCAACTGTGCAAACCTCTGCAGATCCCTAAAATGTGCTGGTGCTTCACATCACCAGTCACTGTAATGTTCGGGCTGAAGAACGCTCAAGAAGCTCCCGAACGATCTCCCAGGAGGGAGGGGACATGCCAGACGGGTATGTGTGTCTGCCATGGCCTTACTTACGAGTAAGCACCCTCCTGGACATGCCAACAAGTTATATGTTCCTGGCGGCCACTCCAGGTTACCAGTCTAGCTACCGCATTCTAGATTAATTGTAGATTCTGGGTCACCTTCAAAGGTAGCCCCACGTAGCGGGAGAAAACTAGAGCACACACTACTATGGTAAGACAGTCTGCGGGCAGGTAGGGTCTCAGTCTGTGTACCATATGGAGCTGATAGACAGCTGCCCTGGACAGAGAATTGACCTGCACCTCTATGGACAGCTGTGAGTCCAAAATGACTCCCAGGCTGTGCACCTGGTTTTTCAGGGGCACAGTTACCCAATTCAGGTCCAGTGAGCCGGTTATTGCTATTTTCAATGTTCTTAATGTTTCTCAACCTTTTCAGATTGTTTCTTTCTTTCTTTTTTAAAAAGGAAAATATTAATATACATTTTTCTTTCACTATGGAAAACTATTTGAATATTCAGCCTGGGTTCCTTTGGGAGGAATGATGGGATGGAACTTTAAAAAATAAAACATAGAAAAATGATTTTAAAAATCTGCTCCATGCAGATGATGCAGTCTCCTCTCTTATGGTTTACTTAGACTCCAGATAGAGAGATAGGAGCTGCATTTGGCTCCCAGGCCAGGGTATCCCAACCCCAGATACAGATTATAAAAGGGCTTCATAGTCTCTCAAACTGTTGTCTCTTTTGGCTTCCCTCACTCAGCCACATGAGCAATTGTGTCAAATTAGGGAAAATGATGAAACCACAGATGTTCAGCAGGTACATTACGGAACAACTCTTCTTCAGCAGGTACACTGGGTGAGTCCCACTTGGAGCCAATTATGAGTTTGGCTGCTGTAAGATTTCCTGTAAATTTCAGCTGTCCAGAACTTGCAACAGCCTGCTAAATCAGGCCATCTGTTCAAGAAAACCATTTTCACAGTGTCCAACCATACAGGTATGCCTGGCATAGTCAGAAAGCAGGACCTGAGAACATCACCACTCTCCCCACAACTGGTTCCCAGCAGCAGATATTAAGAGCCAAACTGCCCCAAACGGCAGACATAGAACTTAACCATCAAGTTTAGAAGCCATCAATACACAAATTCATGGAGGATGAGTGTAATCCGCAATTTAGCACATCCAAGTTTTTGACCATCATTACTTCTTCTGATAACAAATTCCAAAGATTAAATACTTGCTGTGTGATGCAGTTATTGCTTCCATCTGTCCTGAAGTTTCCATCCTCCGGTATCATTGCATGTCCATAGGTTCTATTGTTATGAGAGAAGGCTACTAGACACAATGGCTACATTTCATTTGGTATGAAAGCCAAGAAGCCTCTGGGGGTCTGCTCTGCTCTTGCCTTTTTTAAAAGCTGTCCCAAAGGCATCTGCTTCAACTCTCTGAGAACAGGATGCTGGACGTTCTACAGGGGAGGCTCCACTGCCAAGAAGGCCCTCTGCCTGGTTCCCTGTAACTTTACTTCTTGCAGTCAAGGAACTGCCAGAAGACCCTCAGAAGTGGACCTGAATGATGGGGGTGAGGATGCTCCTTCAGGTATACTGGGCCGAGGGCGTTTAGGGCTTTAAAGGTCAGCACAAACACTTTGAATTGTGCTCAGAAGCATACTGGGAGCCAATGTAGGTCTTTCGGGATTGGTGTTATATGCTCTCAGGGGGCCACCCCAGGTCACCAGTCTAGCTGCCACATTCTGGATTAATTGTAGATTCTGGGTCACCTTCAAAGGTAGCCCCACGTAGAGCGCATTGCAGTAGTCCAAGTGGGAGATAGCTAGAACGTGCACCACTCTGGCGAGAAAGTCTGTGGACTGGTAAGGTCTCAGCCTGTGTACTAGATGGAGCTGGTAGACAGCTGCCATGGACACAGAATTGACCTGCACCTCCATGGACAGCTGTGAGTCCAAAATAATTCCCAGGCTGTGCACCTAGTCTTTCAGGGGCACAGTTACCCCGTTCAGGTCCAGGGAGCCAGTTATTGCTATTTTCAATGTTCTTAATGTTTCTCAACCTTTTCAGATTGTTTCTTTTAAAAAATAATAATCAGAGTATACATTTTGGTTTTATATTTACAAGTGTCTTTTTTGTGTTGTCTCCTGTCCTTGTTCCTTAGGAGGAATGCTGGGGTTGCAATACATGTTAATAAATGAATATGGCTCAATACAAAATACTGATCCTTCAAGGATTCTATGTCTAACACCTATTCTGCTTCTTGCAGATTTCTACCAGAACTGGCTTCTTATCCAATAACACCTAGGCATCCTCAGGAGTCTTTCACTATGAAAAACAATTTGAATATTCAGCCTGGATTCCTGTGGGAGGAATGATAGGATGGAACTTTAATAAATAAATCAGATAAAAATTGAAGTCTCAACTGTCCTGCTCCATGTAGATTATAAAGGGGATGCATCGTCTCTCAAAGTCTCCTCTCTTATGGTTTATTGAGACCCCAGATAGAGAGATCGGAGCTGCATTTGGCTCCCAGGCCAGGGTATCCCAACCCCAGATACAGATTATAAAAGGGCTTCATAGTCTCCCAAACTGTTGTCTCTTTTGGCTTCCTTCACTCAGCCATGCGAGCAATTGTGTCAAATTAGAGAAAATGATGAAACCACAGTTTTTCAGCAGGTACATATTGGAATGACTCTTCTTCAGCAGGTACACTGGGTGAGTCCCACTTGGAGCCAATTATGAGTTTGGCTGCTGTAAGGAGATTGCCTGTAAATTTCAGCTGGCCAGAACTTGCAACAGCCTGCTAAATCAGGCCATCTGTTCAAGAAAACCATTTTGATAGAGGCCAACCAGATGCCTGGCATAGCCAGCAAGCAGGAACTGAGAACACAACTCTCCCCACATCTGGTTCCCAGCAGCAGACATTCAGAGCCAACTTGCCCCAAATGGCAGACATAGAACTAAAACATCAAGTTTAGAAGCCATCAATACACAAATTCATGGAAGATGAGAGTAATTCGCAATTTAGCACATCCAAGTTGTTGCCAACCATTACTTCTTCTGATACCAAATTCCAAATATTAAATACTTGCTGTGTGATGCAGTTATTGCCTCTATCTGTCCTGAAGTTTCCATCCTCCCGTTTCATTGCATGCCCATAGGATCTATTGTTATGAGAGAAGGCTACTAGACACAATGGCTACATTTCATTTGGTATGAAAGCCAAGAAGCCTCTGGGAGTCTGCTCCTGCCTTGTTTTCAGGTTGATCCAAAGACATCTGCTTCAGTTCTCTGAGAACAGGATGCTGAACTACAGGTGAAACCCGGAAAATTAGAATATCATCGAAAAGTGCATTTATTTCAGTAATGCAACTTAAAAGGTGAAGCCAATATATGAGATAGATGCATGATATGCAAAGCAAGATATGTCAAGCCTTTATTGGTTGTAATTGTAATTATTTGTCATTAGGCGGGTCAATTATAAATGGAATGTAATTAATGAAATGTAATAGCGATGTTCTCCTTCATGGATCACTGCCTTGTCGTGGCGAAGGGGCTTGAATAACTCAGAGAAGCTATGAGCTATGCCGTGCAGGGCCACCCAAGACGGACAGGTCATAGCTGAGAGTTTAGACTAAATGTGATCCACCTGGAGAAGGAACTGGCAAACCACTCCAGTATTTTGCCAAGAAAACTGCATGGACAAAGACAACAGGCATATAAAAGTTATGACACTGGAAGATGAGCCCCTCAGGTCGGAAGGCATCCAACATGTTACTGAGGAAGAGTGGAGGACAAGTACAAGTAGATTCAGAGCTGATGAAGCGGCTGGGCCAAAGCCGAAAGGTCGCTTAGTTGCGGATATGCCTGGAAGCGAAAGGAAAGTCCAATGCTATAAAGAAAAATATTGCATAGGAACCTGGAATGTAAGAACCATGGATAAAGGTAAGGTGGATGTGGTCAAAAATGAGATGGCAAGAATAAATAATGACATCCTGGACATCAGTGAACTAAAATGGTCAGGAATGGGCGAATTCAGTTCAGATGACCATCATATCTACTACTGTGGGCAAGAATCCCGTGGAAGAAATGGAGTGGCCCGCATAGTCAACAAAAGAGTGGTGTACTGGGATGCAATCTCAAAAATGATAGAATGATCTCGATACGAATCCAAGGCAGACCTTTTAACATCACAGTAATCCAAGTTTATGCACCAACTATCGGTGCTGAAGAAAGTGAAATTGACCAATTGACCAATTACAACACCTTCTAGAAATTACACCAGAGAAGGATATTCTTCTCATTATAGGGGATTGGAATGCTAAAGTAGGGAATCAAGAGATAGAAGGAACAACTAGCAAGCATAGCTCCCTTTTCTCGCGAGGAAGCCTATTCAGCATAAGGGAATTTCCCTTAAAAAAAGGGATAATTTGGCAGCTATGCTGGCAAGTTTGGCCTTGGAGTTCAAAATGAAGCAGTGCAAAGACTAATAGAGTTCTGGCAAGAGAACAAGTTGGTCATCACAAACACTCCTTTCCAACAAAAGAGATGACTCTACACTTGGATATCACCAGATGGGCAGCATCGAAATCAGATTGATTATATACTCTGCAGCCAAAGATGGAGAAGCTCTATACAGTCAGCAAAAACAAGACCTGGAGCTGACTGTGGCTCAGATCACCAGCTTCTTATATCAAAATTCCAGCTTAAACTGAAGAAAGTAGGACACAATCTAAATCAAATCCCTTATGAATACACAGTGGAAGTGAGGAACAGGTTTAAGGATTTAGATTTGGTGGACAGAGTGCCTGAAGAACTATGGATGGAGGCTCGTAACATTATACAGGAGGCAGCAACGAAAACCATCCCAATGAAAAGGAAACCCAAGAAAGCATAGTGGCTGTCCAAGGAGGCCTTACAAATAGCAGGGGAGAGAAGGCAAGCAAAATGTGAGGGAGATAGTGAAAGATACAGGAAACTGAATGCAGATTTCCAAAAAATAGCAAGGAGAGAAAAGAGGGCCTTCTTAAATGAGCAATGCAAAGAAATAAAGGATAACAACAGAATGGGAAAAACCAGAGATTTGTTCATAAAAATTGGAGATATGAAAGGAACATTTCGTACAAAGATTACCATAATAAAGGACAAAAGTGGAAAGGACCTAACAGAAGCAGAAGACATCAAGAAGAGGAATTATACCAGAAAGATATGGAGGTCTTGTACACCCCAGGTAGTGTGGTTGCTGACCTTGAGCCAGACATCCTGGAGAGTGAAGTCAAATAGGCCTTAGAAAGCACTGCTAATAACAAGGCCAGTGGAAGTGATGGTATTCCAGCTGAACTATTTAAAATTTTAAAAGATGATGCTATCGAGGTGCTACACTCAATATGCCAGCAAGTTTGGAAAACTCAGCAATGGCCAGAGGATTGGAGAAGATCAGTCTACATCCCAATCCCAAAGAAGGGCAGTGCCAAAGAATTATCCAATTACCACACAATTGCACTCATTTCACACACCAGTAAGGCTATGCTTAAAATTCTACAAGGCAGGCTTAAGCAGTATGTGGACCGAGAACTCCCAGAAGTGCAAGCTGGATTTCGAAGGGGCAGAGGAACCAGAGACCAAATTGCAAACATGCGCTGGATTATGGAGAAAGCTAGAGAGTTCCAGAAAAACATCTACTTCTGCTTCATTGACTACGCAAAAGCATTTGACCACAGCAAACTATGGCAAGTTCTTAAAGAAATGGGAGTGCCTGATCACCTCATCTGTCTCCTGAGAAATCTCTATGTGGGACAAGAAGCTACAGTTAGAACTGGACATGGAATAACTGATTGGTTCAAAATTGGGAAAGGAGTACGACAAGGTTGTATATTGTCTCCCTGCTTATTTAACTTATATGCAGAATTCATCACGCGAAAGGCTGGACTGGATGAATCCCAAGCCAGAATTAAGATTGCCGGAAGAAATATCAACAACCTCAGATATGCTAATGACACAACCTTGAGGGCAGAAAGTGAGGAGGAATTAAAGAATCTTTTAATGAGGGTGAAAGAGGAGAGCACAAAATACAGTCTGAAGCTCAACATCAAAAAAACCAAGATCATGGCCACTGGTCCCATCACCTCCTGGCAAATAGAAGAGAAAGAAATGGAGGCAGTGAGAGATTTTACTTTCTTGGGTTCCATGATCACCGCAGATGGTGACAGCAGTCATGAAATTAAAAGACACCTGCTGCTTGGGAGAAAAGCAATGACAAACCTAGACAGCATCTTAAAAAGCAGAGACATCACCTTGCCGACAAAGGTCCGTATAGTTAAAGCTATGGTTTTCCCAGTAGTGATGTATGGAAGTGAGAGCTGGACCATAAAGAAGGCTGATCGCCAAAGAATTGATGCTTTTGAATTATGGTGCTGGAGGAGACTCTTGAGAGTCCCATGGACTGCAAGAAGATCAAACCTATCCATTCTTAAGGAAATCAGCCCTGAGTGCTCACTGGAAGGACAGATCGTGAAGCTGAGGCTCCAATACTTTGGCCACCTCATGAGAAGAGAAGACTCCCTGGAAAAGACCATGATGTTGGGAAAGATGGAGGGCACTAGGAGAAGGGAACGACAGAGGACGAGATGGTTGGACAGTGTTCTCGAAGCTACCAACATGAGTCTGACCAAACTGTGGGAGGCAGTGGAAGAGAGGAGTGCCTGGCGTGCTCTGGTCCATGGGGTCACGAAGAGTCGGACACAACTAAACGACTAAACAACAACAACAACAACAATAGCAATGTTTATTTTTGTTTATTTTTGTATTATTGTAACTCTTTGTTTTATTACTGTGGAATTTCCAAAAGGAAGCATTTGTAAAAATTAAAAGAAAAATAAATAATAATAAGGTGCATTACTGAAATAAATGCACTTTGATGATATTCAAATTTTCTGAGTTTCACCTGTAGATGAGCCTTTTGTGTAGTCCAGAAGGGATCCTCTTGTTGGAAAAGAAACAAAATGAATTAGTATTAAAGAAATATGAAGAAATAAAAGAACATTTATCGGATTGGCTACAATATTTTCAAATAAATCAAAGATTTATAGCAGATAAAAAATTGGGACTTGCAAAAGAAAAATCTAAATTTGAAATAGAATTGATTCAAAGGAAAGGAAAATATACTTCAAATATTTTTGACCTGCTACTAGAATGGGAACTTAAAGAAGAGCAAACTAAATCAACGATGATAAAATGGGCCCAGGATTTTGGATACAATGTCCCAATAGAACATTGGGAAAAACTTTGGAAGCAAGATATGAAATTTACTGCCTGCTATAATTTAAAAGAAAATATATTAAAAATGATGTACAGGTGGTACCAAACACCGGAGAAAATAGCCAATATGTTTAAAAACAATTCAGACCTTTGTTGGAGATGTAAAAGAGAAAAAGGATCCATGATAAATATGTGGTGGGGCTGCCCTATGATAAGTAACTATTGGAGTATGATATATTATGAGTTGCAAAAATTATTAAAAAACACATTTAGGAAGAAACCTGAGATATTTTTGTTAAATTTAATACCGGAGGAAATTAAATAATCAAAAAGAGTATTACTTATGTACGGGATAGTAGCGGCAAGGATCCTGATAGCTAGAAATTGGAAATCAGAGAAGGTACCAAATATAGCAGAATGGCAAACGTTAATGGTAGAATATATCCAGCTGGCAACAACATCTGCAAGAATAAGAGAGCAAACAAAACAAAAAGTGAAGAAAGAATGGGAGATATTTGAAGAATATCTAATGAAAAATGGAATATCGAAATCCCTAATAGCGGGTTTAGGCTGAACCTGAGTTACAATACATGAATGAAAAAATAAGTAGTTAACTTATCTATGAATGTGCAAGAAATTAGGAATTATAGAAGTTACAGACGGAATAATTGGAAGACCAATCTTTATTTTTATCTCTTTACAAAAAAAAATTTCTTTTTTCTTTTTTTTCTCTTTTTATTTTTGTCCTTTTTGTCTTTTTTGATCCTTTATATATTCCTCTTTTTTGAATGTGTGAATATTTGTGTATCTTGTATTGATTGTATTTATGCCTTTTTAAACAATAAAGATATTTCAAAAATAAAAAAAAGAAGGGATCCTCTTATGTCCCGGACTCCTGACTCCTCAGTGCATCTTCAGTGGCCTATCAAATAATACTAATCTGCCCTGGTTGCCAAGAACTATGTAGCAAATTTTTGCACTATAGCCCCAAATCAGCTGAAGTTAAATACAGTATCAACCTCTTGATAAGTAGATTGGGTGGGTAGATTTTTGGACTTCTTTGTGACATTTCCATGATGTTACATAGGCTTTCTGCTGCTCCCTCTGCTCATCAGATTGCTAGACCTGCCCATTCCCACCCCACGCAGCTACTACTGGCCACGAGTTTAACCCATGTCTGAGACCTTTTCTCTCTTCTATTCTGCAGGCCTGCTTTGCACCCATTTCCCCTTTTACACCCCATGCCTCCACCCCTTCTTTTTGTGCAACCCTCTTGGAAGGGAAGCCAGCGTGTGGTTGCCTTCTGTATCTTCCTCCTGCCACAGATTACAACTAATATGCCCTTTCTCACCTTCCACCCAATTTGGAAGCCACCCCCTCCTATTCTGCAGACTGCCCCTGCTTTTGTATTCACTATGTCCCCATGCCTGCTGCTCCCTTCTTTTTTTGCAACCCTCTTGGCACAGTTATTGTGTGTTTTACTTTGCTCATCTCAACTTTCCCTTCCACACAGCCCCTCCATTTCCACTCCTTCACCTCTCTCCTACTGTCTCTGCATTCTCCTTTGCAGAAATGTGCATGCAAACACACCACTATCACCATCACCCCTTACTTTCCTCTTCTTTATTTTTGTATGCTCCGTTGCACACAGGCCATACCCCTTTCGAGGTTTCCTCTTATCTGCTTTTCTGCAGCCTGTATTAGCCACACACCCTAGGTTGATATGCTATTGTATGTTGAAGTTTATTTGAATCTTATACAGAAGGCTGTCGGCTGGTTGCTCAGTTAGAAAAGATTAAGTTCAGCTTATTGCAGTTGCGTGTTTCTGTGTGTTCCCAGTCGCCAGTCTAGCTGTTGCATTCTGAATTAGATGTAGTTTCCGGGTCACCTTCAAAGCAGGGCCTTAGCTAGGGGGTGGCAAGAGGGGAGCACAAAATCAAAGTCGGTGCCTTTCCTGAAATTGGCACCCCAGCATTGCCGGAGGCTCTGGACTGCTTCCGGCATGGTCCAAGGCTCTCAGCACTGCTAGGTCACCATTTTCATGCTCAGGGCCATGCCGGAGGTGGGGTGGGGAGAGCAGCGCTCATGCCAGGCAACCAACGCTCCGTCTAAACCTACAGCACCGGTACTCAAGCCAATCTGCCACCACAACCAAACCTGGTGACCACCTCTGCGCCAGCTCCGCCTCCCCACCATCATATGCCCAACCTGCCTTCCTGCTCTGCTCTCAGGTGCATTTAGAGCCACGGTGACACTGGCAAGCGAGGGCAAGGCTGGGCAGGTGTTGGGTTTTGATGCGCTTGGGACTCCTGCCAGTTTGTTGTTCCTACTCGGGAGCAGGGTTCTTGCTTGGGGGTGGTGTAGAGGGCCCACACCAAATTAAATATGGACACTAAATGCATTACGTATAGAGAATTGTTGCTTGAATCAGAAAACCAATTAAAATTGAAAGAATTTAACGAAATTAGAGAGAACGTAACAGACTGCCTTCAATACTTTCAGCTAAAGACACAACCTTACAAGGAGCCGCTCGGGACTTCGTGGAAAGCATGGCCTCCATGGGGCTGTCCCTCCCTGAATAAGTCTGGCCCAACTCATAGCCGCGGACATGCCTTGGACCTGGTGTTTACCTTTATGGATGTTGGAGATCTGACATTAAGTAAAAGCGAAACAAAAGAAGTGCCATGGTCAGATCACTTTCTGGTGCAACTGGACTTCTCCGCAACCCTTCCCCTCTGCAGGGAGGTGGGATCGATTCAGATGGTCCGCCCCCACTACTTAATGGATCCAATTGGTTTCCAGAGAGTGGTAGGGGATGTTTTATCCCATGTTGATGGCCTTTCAGCTGATTCCCTGGTGGCCCGCTGGAATGCGGAGCTAACCAGGGATATTGACTGTCTGGCTCCAAAGCGCCCTCTCTGATTGCATGGAGCCTGGACAGCCCTGTGGTTTTCCCCAGAGCTGAGGGCAATGAAACAGCCGTTGAGATGGCTAGAGCGCCGGTGGCGAAAAACTCATTCTGAATCAGACCGAACATGGGCTAGAGCTCAACTTTGAGCCTACCAAGTGGCAATGGCAACGGCGAAGAGGACCTTCTTCACCGTTTCTATCACATCTGCAGAAAACAGCAGCAGGAGACTCTTTCAGGTGGTTCGCAATTTAGCGGAACCACCTGCTCCATCCGGGCCCAGTACGGGCCACATGATATCCTGCAATGCTTTTGCAAAATTTTTGCAGATAAAGTCGCTTAGATTCGGGAAGAGGTAGACTCCACCGTGGGAGCAGGGCCGGGGCGGGGGAGCGCTAGAGTCCTGTCTAGTCAATTTGTGTGGAATCAATTCCAATCTGTTACCTCTGAGGATGTGGACAGGCTGCTTGGACGAGTGAAACCAACCACCTGTCTCCTTGACCCTTGCCCATCCTGGCTTATAAAAGCTAGCCGGGAAGGGCTGGGCGATGGGCTTTGCGGGTTGGTGAATGCTTCTCTCTGTGAGGGAGCCTTCCCAGACCCACTGAAAGAGGCGGTTATTAAACCACTTCTTAAAAAACCGTCTTTAGATGCGGCCAATATGGCCAACTATCGCCCAGTCTCAAATCTTCCATTCCTGGGCAAGGTTTTTTTTTTTTAAGATTAAAATAAGCTTTATTTCTTCTCTTAAAAACATAACAAATTCATAAATGATAAACAATTATAAACAAACAAATACAAACCTATAAACACAAAAACAAACTAACTAACAAACAAAATTATACAAGTCAACAATAATCCACATCAATACATTTACATTACATTCTTCCCAACCAATTATACATCGCTTTTCTTATAAACTCTCTATTACTTGCAATACCTTTTCCTATTCTTCTACTAAATATATTTTACCCATCCTTATAAATCCCTTACATTCCTGGGCAAGGTGATTGAGCGAGTGGTTGCTGAACAACTCCAGACATGCCTGGAAAAAGTGGATCATTTGGACCCTTCCAGTCAGGATTCAGGCCTCATCATGGGACTGAAACTGCCTTTGTCGCACTGGTTGATGATCTCCGGCAGGCTAGAGACAAAGGTGAGAGCTGTTTCCTAGTTCTGCTGGATCTCTCAGCGGCTTTTGACACCATCGACCATAACATCCTTCTGGTGGTGGGGGATGAGTGTTCAGACCCCTAGGCTCCACTAGTGGGGTGCCTCAGGGTTCTGTCCTCTCCCCCAAGCTTTTTAACATCTATATGCAGCCGCTGGGAGAGATCATCAGGGGGTTTGGGCTGGGTGTCCATCAGTATGCAGATGACACCCAGCTCTACCTCTCTTTCAAATCAGAACCAGTGAAGGCGAGGAAGGTCCTGTGTGTGTGTCTGGAGGCGGTTGGAGGGTGGATGGCGGCTAACAGATTGAGATTGAATCCTGACAAGACAGAAGTACTGTTTGTGGGGGACAGGAGGCGGGCGGGTGTGGAGGACTCCCTGGTCCTGAATAGGGTAACTGTGCCCCTGAAGGACCAGGTGCACAGCCTGGGAGTCATTTTGGACTCACAGCTGTCCATGGAGGCACAGGTCAATTCTGTGTCCAGGGCAGCTGTTTATCAGCTCCATCTGGTACGCAGGCTGAGTCCCTACCTGCCCACGGACTGTCTCGCCAGAGTGGTGCATGCTCTAGTTATCTCTTGCTTGGACTACTGCAATGCGCTCTATGTGGGGCTACCTTTGAAGGTGACCCGGAAACTACAACTAACCCAGAATGCGGCAGCTAGACTGATGACTGGGAGCGGGCGCTGAGACCACATAACACTGGTCCTGAAAGACCTACATTGGCTCCCAATACGTTTCCGAGCACAATTCAAAGTGTTGGTGTTGACCTTTAAAGCCCTAAATGGCCTCGGTCCAGTATACCTGAAGGAGTGTCTCCACTCCCATCGTTCTGCCCGGACACTGAGGTCCAGCGCCGAGGGTCTTCTGGCGGTTCCCTCGCTCCGAGAAGCTAAGTTACAGGGAACCAGTCAGAGGGCCTTCTCGGTAGTGGCACCCACCCTGTGGAATTCCCTCCCACCAGATGTCAAAGAGAACAACAATTACCAGACCTTTAGAAGACATCTGAAGGCAGCCCTGATTAGGGAAGCTTTTAATGTTTGATGGATTTCTGTATTTTAATGTTTTGTTGGAAGCCGCCCAGAGTGGCTGAGGGAACCCGGCCAGAATGGGCGGGGTATAAATTATTATTATTATTATTATTATTATTATTATTATTATTATTATTTTCAGTTAAATGAAAAATTAAAAATGATTAAAAGAAAGGATTTCAGTATGAAATTTCAACTTTTCAGAGAGAAATAATAGAAAATGGCACAAAATTAATCTTGAAAATGACAATCGGTTGCTAGAATGGGAAACAAAAGGTGAAAAGGTTCAATCCATTATGATTAAATGGGCACAAGATGTGGGTCATAATATCCATATGATGGAATGGGAAAAACTATGGAAGAATGACATAAAGTTTACAGGTAGGTAGCCGTGTTGGTCTGAGTCGAAACAAAATAAAAAAATTCCTTCAGTAGCACCTTGTTGTTGTTGTTTAGTCGTTTAGTCGTGTCCGACTCTTCGTGACCCCATGGACCATAGCACGCCAGGCACTCCTGTCTTGCACTGCCTCCCGCAGTTTGGTCAAACTCATGTTCGTAGCTTAGTAGCACCTTAAAGACCAACTAAGTTTTTATTTTGGTATGAGCTTTCATGTGCATGCACACTTCTTCAGATACATGAATTGTAAGTTGATGAGTCCCTTTCTGGAACTCCATGAAATTTCACCAAATGCCCTTCCAGTCTATCAACACCTCAGTTTCAACACAATGCACATCAGGCAAGATGTTCACTGTCAGGCACAAAGTCACAAACAATTGGTACATCACATGCACATATATTTATCTTCCCAGTGATCTTGTGATGCTGGAACCTGTTTACATTATTGGATCCAGCTAAGTTTACCTTTTTAATTTTATGGTCTCCACAGTTTAACTATGCATACTTTGAAAAAGCACCTTCCTTGATTAGTCCTGGATATTCCAGCATTCCATTTCCTTCTGTGTCTAGCATTATCAGAGAAGGTGAAGAAGTTTTCTATATCCATTTTTTCTGTAGCATGCATGATCTTAAATAGGTTTCTCACCTCTCTTTTTTTTCTTTCCTCTAAATTAAAATTTCTCAAATTAAGGTTATTCCATCCCCTTCAGCATCATGATTCCCCTTTTCTCAAATTTTTCAAAATCTACAATACCCTTCTGGAGTTGAGGTGAATGTACAAAACAATGCAAGTATGGTCATAAAATCATAGAGTTGGAAGAGACCACAAAGGCCATCCAGTCCAACCCCCTGCCAAGCAGGAAACACCATCAAAGCATTCTTGACATATGCCTGTCAAGCCTCTGCTTAAAGACCTCCAAAGAAGGAGACTCCACCACACTCCTTGGTAGCAAATTCCACTGCCGAACAGCTCTTACCGTCAGGAAGTTCTTCCTAATGTTGAGGTGGAATCATATTTCTTGTAGTTTGAATCCATTGCTCTGTGTCCGCTTCTCTGGGGCAGCAGAAAATAACCTTTCTCCCTCCTCTATATAACATCCTTCTATATATTTGAACATGGCTATCATATCACCCCTTAACCTTCTCTTCTCCAGGCTAAACATACCCAGCTCCCTAAGCCGTTCCTCATAAGGCATCATTTCCAGGCCTTTGACCATTTTGTTTGCCCTCTTCTGGACACGTTCCAGCTTGTCAGTATCCTTCTTGAACTGTGGTGCCCAGAACTGGACACAGTGCTCCAGGTGAGGTCTGACCAGAGCAGAATACAGTGGTACTATTACTTCCCTTGATCTAGATGCTATACTCCTATTGATGCAGCCCAGAATTGCATTGGCTTTTTTAGCTGCTGCATCACACTGTTGACTCATGTCAAGTTTGTGGTCTACCAAGACTCCTAGATCCTTTTCACATGTACTGCTCTCAAGTCAGGTGTCTCTCACCCTGTATTTGTGCCTTTCATTTTTTATTGCCCAAGTGTAGTACTTTACATTTCTCTTTGTTAAAATTCATCTTGTTTGCTTTGGCCCAGTTATCTAATCTGTTAAGGTCATTTTGCAGTGTGATCCTGTCCTCTGGGGTATTAGCCACCCCTCCCAATTTGGTGTCATCTGCAAACTTGCTCAGGATGCCTTCACGCCCATCATCCAAGTCATTGATAAAGATGTTGAATAAGACTGGGCCCAAGACAGAACCCTGTGGCACCCCAGTAGTCACTTCTCTCCAGGATGAGGAGCCATTGATGAGCACCCTTTGGGTTCGGTCAGTAAGCCAGTTACAAATCCACTGAATGGTAGCATTGTCTAGCCCACATTTTACCAGCTTCTTTACAAGAATATCATGGGGCACCTTGTCAAACCCCTTGCTGAAATCAGGATAGGCTACATTCACAACATTCCCTTCATCTACCAGGCTTGTAATTCTGTCAAAAAATGAGATCAGATTAGTCTGACTTGACTTATTTTTCATAAACCCATGCTGACTTTTAGTGATCACAGCGTTTCTTTCTAGGTGCTCACAGACCCTGGGGACTTGAATACATCTAAACTAGCCAAGTATTTTTGTACTACCTCCTTACTTATTCTGGGCTGTGTTTCCCCTGCTGAATCATCTGCTCCATATTCTTCAGGTTGGGCATTGTTTTCTTTTTTAGAGAAGACTGGGGCAAAGAAGGCATTGAGGAGTTCTGCCCTTTCTCTATCCCCTGTTCACATTTCACCATCTTCTCCTCTAAGTGACCCCACTCTTTCCTTGTTCTTTCTTTTGCTACGGACATACCCATAAAAGCCCTTTTTGTTGCTTTTCACTTCTCTAGTGAGCCTGAGTTCATTCTGTGCTTTAGCTTTTCTGACTTTGTCCTTACATGTGCTGGCTATATGTTTGAATTCCTCTCTGGTGATTTCCCCCCTTTTCCATTTTTTGTACATACCCCTTTTAAATCTTGACTCAGTCAAAAGTTCTTTAGATAGCCACCCTGGCTTCTTTAGGCACCTTCCGTGTTTCCGTCTCATTGGTATTGCCTGATGTTGTGCTTTTAATATCTCCCTTTTAACAAACTCCCAACCATCATGAACTCCCTTGCCTTTTAGTATTACTGTCCATGGGATCTCACCCAGCGTTTCCCTAAGTTTTCTGAAGTCACCTTTCTTAAAGACTAGGATTTGAGTCTTAGTATGCTTGGTTGCTCCTTTCCGCTGAATAAACTCCAGAAGAGCATGATCACTCCCACCTAATGATCCTGCCACTTCTATCCCACTAACCAGGTCCTCACTATTGGTTAGGACCAGATCTAAAATGGCTGATCCTCTTGTTGCTTCTCCCACTTTCTGGACAATGAAATTGTCTGCAAGGCCAGTGAGGAATCTGTTCGACCTTATGCTCTTGGCTGAGTTTGACTTCCAACAAATATCAAGATAGTTGAAATCCCCCATTACTACTACCGTGTTTCTCATATTTTAAGGCATCCCTAAAAAATAAGGCATGGCAGGATTTTCCAGACCTGGCGAAATATAAGGCATACCCTGAAAATAAGACATGCTGGTACGGTATGGCAGGGCACGCCGCGCCAAGTCCCGACCCAGCGGGACCCAGCAAGGGCAGCAGTGCACGCTTTGCCGAGCCCCAACTGAGCGGGAGCTGGCAAAGGCAGCAGCCTGCCGCCGGCTTGGAGCTCGAGCCGGCAAAGGCAGCAGCGGCGCTTTGCCGAGCTCCACCGAATCGGGTGAGAATTGCGTTCGTACCCCTGCCTTGCAGCCTCCGACCCTTCACCCAGGGCGTTCACACGTGCATCCCCACCCCCGACCCGCGTCCTCGTCTACCGGTACCTGAAAGCTGCGCACGCGGCATTCCAGCACAAAGCCGCCAGCCAGCGTCGGAAGAGGAGAAGGAGGTGCCGCCGAGAAACCCAGAAAGGGGAGGCGCAGCGGGAAGGAGGAGGAGACCGGCGGGGAGGGATCCGGAAAGTTGCGAGCGACTTCCTGCTCCCCCCCCCCCAACGGAGCGAAAACCAGCAAAGGCAGCAGCCCGCCGCCGGCTTGGAGCTCGGCAAAGCGCCGCTGCTGCCTTTGCCGGCTCAACACTTCAGAGGTGAAGCGGGAAAAGTGTTTACTAGGAGTGCCGCAGGTGGACTTTCTGGGATTTAAGGTGGACGCAGAAGGGGTCCATCCAACCGGTTACAAGGTACGGGCCATTTGTGAGGCCCCAGCGCCCAAGAGCAAGCCCGAACTTCAGTCATTCTTGGGACTATTGAACTTTTACCATGCCTTCCTTCCCCATAAGGCAGCGGTAGCGGAGCCCCTACACAGACTCCTAGATAAAAGGGCCCCTTGGGTGTGGGGCCAGTGACAAAGGGCCGCATTCCAGGCAGTCAAGGACTTGCTCGTTTCGAACTCGGTCTTGGTACACTTCGACGAGAGGCTGCCAGTGGTGCTGGCATGCGACGCCTCTCCCTATGGCATTGGCGCTGTCCTGGGACACCAACTCCCGGATGGAAGAGAGGTGCCGGTGGCATACTTCTCCCAGACGCTTGCTGCAGCTGAACGAAACTACTCACAGATTGACAAGGAGGGTCTGGCAATCGTGAAGGGCGTAAAAAAAATTCCATGCTTTCTTGTACGGGTGGCCCTTTACCATAGTGACTGACCACAAGCCGTTGCTTGGCCTGTTTGCCCCCGAGAAGCAGACCCCCCAAGTGCTGTCTCCCCGCATCCTCAGGTGGTCAATTTTCCTTGCCGGCTACCAGTATGCACTAATCCACTGCCCTGGGAAGGCGATGGGACACACAGACGCCCTCAGCAGGCTACCACTACCAGAAACAGGCCCCGACCCAGCACCTGTGCAAGAGGTTATGACCCTGGAGCTGCTTCCCGACCGGCCCATTCAGGCACAAGAAGTTGAGCACCATTCCACAAAAGATAGGGTCATCTCCCGGGTCCTGGACTGGGTGTGGCGAGGATGGCCCAGCAGCAGCCCCGGGCCAGAATTCGCTGGCTACACAACCCGCAAACATGAACTGTCGGCCCACAAGGGGTGCCTGTTATGGGGAAGCAGGGTCGTTGTTCCCCAGGCCCTCCGCAAAAGGGTCCTCACAGCCCTACACGAGACACACCCAGGGGTAGTGAGGATGAAGGCCCTTGCCAGGAGTTATGTGTGGTGGCCGGGGATTGACAGAGAGATAGAGGCCTGGGTCCAACACTGCCAGACCTGCCAAGAATCCTGCCCGGATCCCCCAAGGGCCCCAGTCCAGCCCTGGGAGTCCGCCCGACATCCATGGTCACGCTTGCACGTGGACTTTGCTGGCCCCTTCCAGGGAAAAACATTCTTCATAGTGGTGGATTCCTACACCAAATGGCTGGAGGTCGCACTGGTACCGCCCACTTCTACGGCGGCAGCCATCCGGGTACTACGTAAGCTGTTTGCAACCCACGGGCTCCCTGACACCCTCGTCTCGGAAAATGGAACCGCATTCACGTCAGAGGAGTTCCAGACCTTCACAGCGCAGAACGCCATCCGCCACATCCGCTCAGCACCATTCCACCCTGCCACCAATGGCCAAGCGGAGCGCATGGTGCGGACCACCAAGGACAGCCTCTGCCGCATGACACAAGGGGACTGGGAATACCGCCTTTCCACATTCCTTCTAGCACAGCACAGCACCCCCAGCACAACGACGGGCCGGAGCCCAGCGGAACTACTAATGGGCCGGCGCCTTACAACTAGACTGGACCGACTTCACCCCGACAGAGCTCAGGATGAGGTAGTGGTGGGGAAAGGCAGGAACCCCCAGACATTCGTGGCCCAGGACCCAGTGTACGCGGAGAATTTGGGGGCAGGCCCAGCATGGGTACCCGCCACAGTCACCAAGGTGACCGGTCCCGTGTCGTACGAGGTACTAACGGAAGGAGGGCAATGTTGGCGCCGCCACTGCGACCAGCTACGGCGACGATTCCCAGGAGGAACCCAGGAGGAGAGCAGGACAGAGGGGTCCCAAGAGGCTGGAAGGACACCGGAACCAGAGCCACAACCTAGTGGGTCAGTGGCGTCAGACCAGACAGCCCCGGCACAGCCAGCAGCCTCGGAACACGAGCCAGAACCAGAACCCCTGACCAAGGAACACCCCAGGCCACAACGCACACGGAGGCAGCCAGCAGACCTTGGGGACTACGAATGCAACTTCCCGGGCAGGACTGGAACTTAGAGGGGAGGGGTGTTATGTACTGAGCTGAATCCTAGAACAATAGGATTCAGAATAAGCAGTCTGATTGGTCTGCAGGAGCTACCCAATCCAACTCCAGGTGGAAGTGAATCCGCAACCTGATTGGCCTGCAGGAGTAGCCAATCAGGCGGCTGGTAGAAGTGAATCTGCAACCTGATTGGCCTGTAGGAGCAGCCAATCAGGCGGCTGGTAGAAGTGAATCTGCAACCTGATTGGCCTGTAGGAGCAGCCAATCAGGCTGCAGGCAGAAGTCAATCCACAACCTGATTGGCCCACAGTTGTAGCCCTGAAGTAGCCAATCACGCAAGGCCCATTGTGTAAATAATGTATATAAGCAGATGGTTTTGGGAAAAGGTCATTCTTCTCTTCTTCTCCTTGATGACTATGAGCTGAATAAAGAGCATGAAATTCACTCTCGACTCCGAGTATATTTCAATTCCGTTAAAGGAATCCTGGGGCTCCGGGGCTCTAGTCCATACACCCCCGCGATGGTGTGGGGCTGGGGCCATTACAGAGCACGAGCCTTGGGGAACATTTCTGGTTGAGGGGAGACTGCCTGGGCACAGCTATCTCCTCTCACATGGGGTGTTTACTTGACTTTCCTACCGTAGGAAAGTCAGAGCTGGTCCTGTCCCAAGCGGGGGACAGAAGATTAACCAAAGCCTAAGCCAACACTCAATTTTAAATTGTAATCTAAATAAAGTTGTGGCCAAAACAATGCCAAAAACCCAAACAAAAATGATGTCTGTGGTGTGAATTATTGGGGGGATTTCCTGGGGCCTCGGCACGCAAATCTCATAAAACAGCTATAAATGCAAACATTGGACTGCATTTTAGAGCTTTCTTCATTGTTTCTTCTTGATAAATTGGGTGGGAAGCTTTTTATTGTATTTGTTTGAACTTTTGTGATGCCCTTTTGATATTGTAAGTCACTCAAAGATTTCTTTGAAATATAGAGTGGTATAAACATTTCATAAATCAATAAAATAACTAATCATTACCCATTTGTTCCTTTTAAAAACACTCCTCTTTGCCACTGCAGCTAACAAATATTCTTAATTTGATGAATACAGACACAGAACACAGTTTTTATTCGCCACACCAATTTATTTTGATTATGAACAAGGATAAATTTGATATACCATATTATCATGAGACAGAGCTCCCAAGCCCCTCTTTCCTACTTTAGTTTCTCTATTCCCTGCATCCCATTCACCCTCCACTAAAAGCCAAATAGAGGACTCAGGGGTCCCGTGAATTGCAGTCGCTCTTCCTCTCCCACCACCAGGCAAGCAACTTCCACCTCCACTGCTGCAAGAAACAGTGGGGTCCAAAAGGAAGAAGACATTGTTCTCTCCTAACTACCCTTCGAAGTCGAGCTGCTCTAGGGGAAGCAGAGAATTAAAGCATCGTGCTCTGGTTATAGTGCCTTTAAGGATATCATTATGCATTGAATTCTGGGCAAATGCACAAAATGTTGGTGTTGCACAGCCGTAGAAATTCTTGTCAGGAATTGCACTGTCATCTAATAAAGAAAAAGAGACATTTTCACATGAGTGCCTGGATAGTAATGAGTGAATTTGTGTGCAGAAGAGAGAATAGGACCATTTTAATTTTTATTAAGTGTATTGAGCAAATATAGAAAGCATCTCAGAATCATACATGAGATCAATTTGACACAGGTGTTTAAAAATTAGAAAAAGAAATATCCATTTTTTTATTATGGGGCAGGGACTCCACGGCTGCTTTTATTTCTTCTAAAAGGTTAGTAAAAACTTTCTTTTAAAAGGCAGTTTTACACATGATTAAAAAAAATATTACTTTGCTTCCTTTCTCACCCCCCCCCACCCCAGAAATATAGATTTTCATCCATATACACGCAGGGCGAAGATCATTTAACACAGTTATGTTTTCAGAAAAACTAGAACTTCCCTCTACCAAAACACATAGTGCATTTTCTGGCAGAAAGCCACAAACAGAGCAAGAGAGCAGCCCACCCCCCTGTCTCCACCTCATTGGCTGGCAGTGCTACTTACCGTGAGCAACAACAAACTCTATGCACTGAGTCTCACGACCTAGACACTTGATGGTCTCTGAGCCCATACAGGCGTTTGAGAGAGAAGGAAAACAGGTTGGACACTCCTGGCCATTTAAGCGACGTTGTGGCTCTGTGAAAAGCAACCACTAAAATCAGCACACAGTTTCAGCCCATTTCTTTCTTTCTTTTCTTTCTTTCTTTCACTCGCTACAGTGTAATAATATTTTATTAAGTTTTCAAAAAATTGATATATATACACCAATGCATAATAAATTTGTCTTTTTCAGACTTCCCACCCCCTTTTCAATGGTGTTTTTACTTATTTCGCTCTGCTGCACGATATCTTCTATCCCTTGTACCAGCACATCAATACTTTATTCTCTAATTCATTCTGTTGCTCATATTTCAAATCCTGCTCAGGAGTTCTTCATACCACAATATTTCTCTAAATAGTCTGAAACGGGCTTCCAATCTTCCACAAAGCAATCATTGTTAGATTCTCTTATTTTGGCTGTTTACTTGCCAATTCTGCATAATCTATCACCTTACTTATCCATTCTTCTTTGGTGGTAACTTCTACTTCCTTCCATTTTTGTGCTGAGAATGTTATTATAAATAGGAGGGGGAGCTTTAGCCATAGGGAATCAGTGACACTTCCATGGCAAAAGACCCTGACTTACTTCCTGTGCATAGGTATCTTCATGGACAGGGCTGGCTCTAAGGCAAGGCTGGGTGGTGCAGGGCCGCCAGGGGGTGCTGCGCGGCTGCGGCTGCCGCAGCGGCGCTGCTCCCGCCAGACAGCCGCAGTGGGAAACGGGGCAGGGGGGCGCCAGAGCGATCTTCGTACCACGGCACCAGGGCGCCCGATATGCTTAAGACGGCCCTGTTCATGGAGGGGAGGGAGAATAGGAAAGTCACCCATCCTCTTTTCTCGGCCTGCATTAGTTGCTGGTTTAGGCTTGGACTTCAAGCTATTCTTTGTCTTTTTCTCCCTTTTATTAGCTTGGGTTAGTCTGGGAGACTTCTATTCCTTCCCTAGCAATGCAAACAGTCTATGGAAGTTAAACCTGCTTTTGAGGCCTTTGCGTTTTTAATTGGCTTATCCTATCTTGTCCTATCACTTTACTTCCTTGGATCTGTGGAGCATTACTGAACGTTTTCAGCCTCCTGTTCCCCAAGGTCATGGTTGAGGGGTCCTACAACACCATATTAGCAGAGCCAGGATGTCACCCTGTAACTGGTGTTCCAGAGGTGGAGTTACTACTAGGGAAACTTCAAGAAGGATATTGACAAGCTGGAACGTGTCCAGAGGAGGGCAACCAAAATGATCAAAGGCCAGGAAACAATGCCTTATGAGGAACGGCTTAGGGAGCTGGGTATGTTTAGCCTGGAGAAGAGATGGTTAAGGGGTGATATGATAGCCATGTTCAAATATATAAAAGGATGTCGTATAGAAGAGGGTGAGGGGTTGTTTTCTGCTGCTCCAGAGAAGCGGACATGGAGCAATGGATTCAAGCTACAAGAAAGAAGATTCCACCTAAACATTAGGAAGAACATCCTGACAGTAAGGGCTGTTTGACAGTGGAATTTGCTGCCAAGGAGTGTGACGGAGTCTGCCAAGGAGTCTGCCAAGGAGTGTGACAGCCATCTGTCAGGAATGCTTTGATGGTGTTTCCTGCCCTGCTTGGCAGGGGGTTGGACTGGATGGCCCTTGTGGTCTCTTCCAACTCTATGATTCTATGAAACAGTGTTTCCATGCGCTCTGGCTTCCATCACATTGTCCCGTTGCACCAGAAACGGTTTCCGGCCACATGATCTGGAAAGCTGTCTGCGGACAAAGGGCAGCTGCCTCACTCTAAAAAGCGAGATGAGTGCTGCACCCCATAGTCAATTTTAGCTGGATTTAACCATCCAGGGGTTCTTTGCCTTTTTTTCCTGACTACGAGGTTTCATGGGGACCACCTTTGGTGTCCTCTAACCAGCTACAGGGAAGCTGTAACCTATCTTGGGCTTCATTGAAGATCTCCAATGCCATCTGTTTGATATTGTATGTATAAGGGCAACCAAGGAAAACCCCTAAAGCCTCAATGCTATTTATGCTTGAGGATATATACAAATAAGCATATACTTACGTTGAAAGAATATCTTGTTGCAGTCCACACCGTGACAGCACTCCCTGAAATTATATATGAAATGACCTTGTTTTGTAGTGAAACTGTAGCTCTCTGAGGTGCAATCTGTAGTACATCCCTCTTCAAATTCCTTCGTAGCAGAGTCATCTGTGAGAGAGAATTAGAAGGAATACCTAGATCAGCAAAAATTCAAATCATTACTCTCCTGAATGAATTCTTTGTGATGCTCCATTATATACATACATTGGGCAAATGGGTGAATAAAGGAAAAATCTGGCAAGTACAGTGGTACCTCGACTTACAAACGACTTGACAACCAATTTTTTTCGACTTACGAATGGGGCAAATGGCCGCACGCTTACGAATTTCTCGACATCCGAATGGAAACCGCGGCGGTTTTAGATAGGGTTTTTTTACTTACAAATTTTTAGATGGGGTTGCTTCGACTTATGAATTTTTCCGTTTCCAATGCATTCCTATGGGAAATTGCGTTTCCAATGGCGCTTTTCAACTTACGAATTTTTTGACCTACGAAGGTGCCTTCGGAACGGATTACATTCGTAAGTCGAGGCACCACTTGTACTGATTTTAGCAAGCTAATCTTTAAAGTAGTTTCTTCCAGAATCACCTTATAAGTGTTGGCAGACACCATGGGAGACATAGGGCAGCAGGCTGGCCTCAGCTGATGCAGGCCGTCCCGGTACTGACCCGCCGGGCGTCTCCACCCTCCGGTGCAGCCAGCTGATATCAATCTAGACTCCAAGAGCCTAGATACGCTATAGCAGAATCTACGTAGCTTGAGCAGCCACAGAGAGAGACAGACGTGTTGGCATATTTACAGGTTTTTATTAAGCATATCTCAGGAGGGAGACAATCATGTCCTCTCCTTCTTCATCAGCACAGCACAGCACAGCAAAAGCAATAGCAATATACAACGGAAGTGCAGACAGACATGTGACATGCAACAGCTACATGCCTGTCCTTAAGGTGGAACTGAATTCCCAACAATAAGTACAGTATAATTTCTTCTGCCAGGATAGTTCCTTTAAAAGTTGCCCTTAAATGAGACATAATAGAGTTGTTTTTCTGCACACACAAAATGGCAAGGAGATTGAATAGGTTGATCTGCCACCCATCAGATATCCAGCTAGTTGATCCATTGGCTGCCTCAAGAAGCTTTCTTATACAATGTTATATATCTCAGAGAGTGGAGAATGAACAATGTGAGGCACCAAGATTTGCAATCCCAAGGCAGTTGTGACATTCAACACCCTAAGACCATGCGCAAAGAGGGGCTTTTTGCTGGCCAGATGAAGTTCACTTCTCAGCTGCTGGCTGCTGTGAATGTTCAATAAAAAGCATTGGTAAAAACTTCCTTGTCTTATCAATTCCTGGCAACCTATTGTGGGGGGTTGGATTCTCTGAAGCCTGACATAGATGGAATTTTGCAGTGCATACTTTGAATATTTTGAATAATTATCATATATATAATTGGCAGACAGAGAATCTGAAGCTCCTCTTTTTCCTGTCTTTAGTATAGCTTTTATTATATCGTATTTTTATTATTTCTAACTCATGTTTTCTTTCGGTTGCTTTTGAAGTCCCCTGTTTTAGATTAATAAAAATGCATGAAATGTGACAAATAGATGAAAGATGAAGGGCTCTGTGTGAGAGCCAGGTAGAGAGGATCTGCTAGAGTGGGAGGCTGGGGAAAGAGGGGAAGCTCTGTGTATGGAAAAAGGGATATGATATAATTGTGATAGAGAGCTTGGTATTTCTTCTTCATTTCTTGTCCCTTCACTTCTTTATTTTCTTCCTTTCTTATTCTTGCTTTTATTTATCTATTTTTTTAGATCAGCTTTGCTTTTATTGTATTTTATGTGGAAAGCTTTCAATAAAAATGATTAAAAAACAAACAAAGGCAAAACTAATTAAGAAATATTTTAGGTTTCACTACTTTAACCACTGTTTGCTGGATTAGCCTATTCTTGTTATTTTTTCCCTCCATGAAATTTAGTTCATATTCCTTTTCTTGTTTTTCACCTAAACCTAATTTGATTTATAGATTAATAGCTCCTGTAAATGTAGCAAACAAGGTCTTATTACAAGTGTTTCCTTCCATGATTCAGTGCCACACCTCATTCAGATCTTAATGATATTCCTTACAAAGCACTTTGAAGGCAGATAGAGTTGGAGTACGAGAAAGATTTATTCCTCAGAGCATTGAGTGAAAGTCATGAGGGCCTCAGAGGTGGAGATTGAAATGGAGGTAATTAAGTCTAAAGCTTTTCAAAAAGAAATTAGAAAAGCCGTAGAAGGAGCAAAGGACAGTATTACCAAGGCTGTTACAAAAGTAGTAGAAGACAAACTTTCTAAATTGGCCAAGACAGTGAAACATATGGCAGAGAATGTTAATGCTGTATGAGAAATGGCCATAGGCCAACGAGGAAAAAATTAAGGCATTCCAGGAGCAGACCAGTATAAATGTATAAATCTAGATCAAACATCTGTTGGAGATGCAGGGAGGCAGAAGGCACCATGATCCACATGTGGTGGAACTGCAAAAAAAATTCAGGAGATTTTGGGAAACAATTTACAATGATTTTTTTTTAAAAAAAATGTTTAAATCTTCCTTCCCAAAGAAGCCTGAAGCCTTACTGTTAGGTATAATGAGCAATGAAATTCCAAAAAGGCTAAGGAAAATCTTTATGTATGCGGTAGCAGCAGCTAGGATTCTAATTGCTAAGGTATGGAAAGGGGATTCTATCCCCTCAAAATTAGATTGGCAAAATAAAATACTAGAATATGCAGAACTAGCAAGATTAACAGCAAGATTCCAAGGCCATACAGACCAGCAGTATACCTGAAGGAGCGTCTCCACCCCCATTGTTCTGCCTGGACACTGAGGTCCAGTGCCGAGGGCCTTCTGGCAGTTCCCTCACTACGAGAAGCCAAGTTACAGGGAACCAGGCAGAGGGCCTTCTCGGTAGTGGCACCCACCCTGTGGAATGCCCTCCCATCAGAGGTCAAAGAGAATAACAATTACCAGACCTTTAGAAGGCATCTTAAGGCAGCCCTGTTTAGGGAAGCTTTTAATGTTTGATGGATTTCTGTATTTTAATATTTTGTTGGAAGCCGCCCAGAGTGGCTGGGGGAACTCGGCCAGATGGGCGGGGTATAAATATATTATTATTATTATTATTATTATTATTATTATTATTATTATTATCATCATCATCATCATCATCATCATCATCAAAGATTCAACAGAGAGTGGAATATCTGCAGAGAATATTTTAAAAAAACATTGTAATAACATAAATTCTTTGGCCAGCCTGGATTGATTTCTGCATGAATTAAGAAATTGTTACAGAATTAAAGTAACAGAAGAATTTAGGAGAGAGTTAAGTGCACAGAGTAATGAAACTTAGGAACTACAGTGGGGGGATCGGAAGTCATGTTAGAATGAGTGATGGATGAACTTAATATTTTCTTTTTCGGTGTGCATGTATGGTGTATAGAGTATTAATTACTAGATTGCCTTTTGATGGTTGATGCATATTGCTTTGTTTTCTATTTGTTTGTTGTGTTTCTAAAATTAATAAAGCATTAAAAAAATAAAAAACAGTATAAAATATTCTACCTAAGAAAGGTACCATGTTGAAATGAATATGGAAACATTTTCCTTTCAAAAAAATGGGGTATTGATAGAGAAAATATTAATTTCATAGAACTGTATTATTTGGATTGTACCTCCAGTCTCTGAACCCTTTGAATTTACCCAACAATGGGATGGAAAGCCCCCCTCCCCCAAAGCCTCATGCCATCTCAGAAGACTGCAATCTTTGTCTCTATACCCAGCTCTGGGGCTCAGGACAAAGAATAACCCTTACCAGTAGCTTCTTGGGGTTTGCTAGATGTTGCCATAGGTGAACCCTAACGTTGGTCATTCCCAACTGTCTTTCAACCATCACATGGACTGATTGATCATTGGTTACATACTCAATGCCTGCGCCAAACCTGTTTTCAACTATAATCTATAAAGTTGTGGACTAATCTGAACCCAACACATGTCTCCTTGTATTCATCACTGGCTGCACACCTGACTGCTGTATCACTTTGGGTGCTAATCAGTGGGGAGTGGCCTGCCAGTGAGGTATTGTTACTTAGGATTCGTCCATAGGGGAAACCAGTTGGTGATGGAGCTATGAGGCAAAGGCCAGAGAAAGCTGAGGCCTGAATATTCATGCACAATGTATTAACAGTAATCCACTGGCAAAGCTCAGAATAAGGTTGCCAGTGGTTCTCTGAGGCTAAGAGGCTGCCCTGTGTAAAGGTGTTGGGGAGGTTGCACACTTTATTAGTTATTGACATGGAAAAGAGCCATCTCAGTGCCTTCTCCCCAACACTGGAACTCCCTCCCAGGAGAAGCTAGATTGCCTGCTGCCAGAGGTTCTTGCGGCTACTCTTGAGTAACGACGCTCCACACCTTTAAGGTGTTTTTTTATTGTGCATTCTATTTACAGTGCAAAGTCTCTGGAAAACATGTCTGCTTAGTCTGAGCCAGAACCTCGCAATGGCTTCTTTTTGTTTCGCGCCCAACATAACAGCTTGGGAACTCCAAAGCGCCTCCCCCTTGTCCGACGGGGTGCCGTACGCCTCAATTCAGGTGTCAGGGGGGGAGGGCTGTCCTTCTGCCTGCTCTCACATCCTTCCCTCCCCAGCTGCCTCCCTCTTTACTCGGCATTGAGGCTCTTTGACGCTGCTACAGCCTTGTTCCTCCCTCTCTGCTTCCTGACTCCTGTAATCTGATCTGCTACTGGACTTACTGCTCTGAGAGGAACTCAACCTGATGAGAGAGGGCTGTTCCCTATAAGCCTTCCCCCTTACACCTCCCTACTTATCCTTCTCCTGGCAGGTGAAGACCTTCTTGTCCCAACAGGCTTTTTGGAGAATTACTGTTTTATTGAAAAGGATGCTATGACTTTTTATTGTAACCATTGGTACATTTTGCACATATTATATTTTTAATTCTACTAATATCTAATTAATTGTTGAAAAAAAGGAATTCCCATCTATTAGAAAGGAAAACACCTAAGTAGATTTCACCAATGGAGGCTAAGGTCCACAAAAGACTGAATATGGAAACTAAGTGGTTGAAATATAGAGATATTCTGTTGGAAGAAGGAGACCAAATCAGGTTAAAATCATATGAACAGTTGAAAGATAAGGTCGATGATTGGTTTCAATATCATCAGATTAATGAAGTGTTTAAAATGGATAGGAAAATTGGTTTTCAATTAGAGAAATCCAAATTGGAAATGGAATTGTTAGATTCAAATTTTAAGAACCTTTCCAAGATGTATAATTTACTGTTGGAGTGGCACACGAAAGATGAACAAGTGAAATCTGTGATGATTGATTGGGCGACGGATGTGGGGCAAAATATTATGTTGGAAGATTGGGAGAGGTTGTGGGAAAAGGCTATTAAATTTACAGCATGTAATGTTTTGAAAGAAAATATGATGAAAATGATGTATAGATGGTATCTAACACCAGTTAAATTAGCAAAAATTTATCATACATATGATAATAAATGCTGGAAATGTAAAACTGTGGAAGGAACCTTTTACCACATGTGGTGGACTTGCCCCATAGTAAAAGACTTCTTGGAAAAAGATTTATAATGAACTAAAGAAAGTGTTGAAAAACACATTTATTAAGAAACCAGAGGCCTTCTTATTGGGCATAGTTGGAAAAGAAATCCCTAGAAAATATGTTACTAATATTGATAGCTAAGAATTGGAAAACACACGATGTACCAACCATGGAAGAATGGCAAATGAAATGATGGACTATATGGAGCTGGCTGAACTGATCGGGAGACTCCGCGAACAGGGAGAAGAGTCGGTAGAAGAAGATTGGAGGAAAGTATATTTAAAGAAATATTGCAACATTTGTTAGTCTGAGTTGGATTTGGGAGTGTATATAGCTTTTGGGTTGTAGGTTTAGAATGTATTGATTAGTCTTAAAGAGAATTCAGTGTGATAACTTAAAGGAAGTAATAAGTAATAACTTAAAGGAAGTAATAAGAAAAATCAGTTTAAAAGAAAGATATATAGTATAGAATTTGCTAAAGATGAAATATAATGAAGCACAGTTAGGGGGGATTCAAGGAAGTCACCCTAAAATGTTTAAGAAAAGAATAAGAAAAGTTATTTTTTTTGTATGTCTGTTTGTATTTGTGTTCATTGTGATGTATTTGTTTTTTGTTTTTATGTATTATTATAAAATGAATTTTAAAAAATTGGGAAAAAGGGAAAAAATGAATTCCTCGTCATTGGGTGAGATCAGCATTCTGTGGCTCCCCCCTAGATATCCCAGGATCCAAATGATAGACCCACACACTCAGGTTTAATCTGACACAAAGGCTTTATACTCACTTATCTTACTGGTAGTCATACGAAAAAAGCAACTGCCATCTTCAATAGTGCAATATGATATTTTTTCACCTAGTTTCCATACTTTACATTTCACAGCTATCACTGCAAAGAGAAGAGAAGAAGAAATATTCAGTCCTGAATATATCATTTCCTCAGTCATTGAGAAATGGAATCTACATTCCCACCTGGATCCAATCTTCCAAGGCAGACATGAGCAACCTTATTAGGATCCACATGTAGTGGTGGGTTGGAGGCTGCATGCAGACTGACACACTTCTTCCCCCTATCTCACACCTATCTGAACATCTCTAGACACAAAGATGGAGAGACAAACAGTCTACATCCATTTTACTATTATGAAAGCTTACACTAAAGCAGGGACATCTTCAGGCCGTGAGGTGCACAATGGAATTTCAGCAGTCCCATTGCATACTTTCATATGCAGCTCCCATGCTGTATGTGAAGAAAGCCAACCTCATGAAACAGAAGTGCACTCCACAAGGCTGTCTTCCAAAATTTGGAGTCCGGATTCCCAGTATTCCGATATTTTTAGCTTCATTCATCCCTTTTAGAGCCAATGTCAGTTTGCCTTCTCTACCCCACTGCATATCCCCTCCCACATTTGAAAAAGCAATTCAAGATTGCAGCTTCCTACTCACCTGGAGAAAGGTTGGCCAAGAAGAGACAAGTACTCAGGAAGATCTTCATAGTGCTGGAGAGATCAAGAGCTGAGGAGCACTCAGTTCAAAGAAGCTGGCAACTGATGGAGGAAGAGGCTGACTTGGAGGTATTTATAGGCCAAGAAGAGGAGTCCTAGGCAGAACTGGTCCAGTGAGGGGGTGGGAAATGATGACACTAGAGATTGCATGCTTTCCCAAACATCTTGTAATTTTATATTAGAACACAAAGCACTGCATAGAAATTGGATTATGTCTTTTTTGGGAACTGTATGAAATTCTGACAGCTGCCTCTACCATTGCAATCTCAGGGAAAAGAAACATATATTTTAAGTCCTTGAATCACCTTTGGAAAGCCCATGAAAATTCACCAAATAACTTTCCAGTCTATCCCACCCCAATTTCACCACAATGGGAGCCACTCTCACGGAACCACTCTTCTTCAGAAAGTACACTGGATGAACACCACTTTGAGGCAATTGGAGTTTGACTGCTATTAGAATATTTCCTTCTAGGTTCAAGTGGCTAGAACACACACTATCTTGGAAATACTGAGCAAAGAATTCAAAAGTGTTAGTTACGTAGGATAGCCACTCATGTTGTTTATGCATAGCAAAATAATTTCCCTAGCTTCATTAATCACATCATGACTCCACTAATACAAGGCTATATCTTTACTGAAGAATTCTGAGTTACACACCAGGAATTTAGTTATCTTAAACATATACTACTACTACTACTACTAATAATTTATACCCCGCCCATCTGACTCCGTTTCCCCAGCCAATCTGGGCGGCTTACAGCATATCTAAAACATAATAAAAAACATCAAGTCTTAAAAACTTCCCTGAACAGGGCTGCCTTCAGATGTTTCCTGAAAGTTGTGTAGTTGTTTATCTCCTTGACATCTGTTGGAAGGATGTTCTACAGGGAGAGCACCACTGCCCACAAGGACCTCTACCTGGTTCCTGTAACTTTACTTCTTGCAGTCAGGGAACCACCAGAAGACCCCCGGAAGTGGAGGTGGAGACCCTCCTTCAGGTATACTGGACCGAGGCCATTTAGGGCTAGAAAGGTCAGAATATTGCTCGGAAACATACTGAGAGCCAATGAAGGTCTTTCGGGACTGGCGGCCACCCCCAGTCACCAGTCTAGCTGCCGCATTCTGGATTAGTTGTAGTTTCGGGGTCACCTTCAAAGGTAGCCCCACATAGAGTGCACTGCGGTAGTCCAAGCAGGAGATAGCCAGTGTTATATGGTTCCGGTAGCTGCTTCCTGTCAGCCCCACATGGTGTGCTACAGTAGTCCAAGTGGGAGCTAACCAGAGCAGGCACCCCTCTGGCAGGACAGTGTACAGGGTCTCAGCTTGCCTACCAGATGGAGTGAGACAGGGTCTCAGCTTGCCTACCAGATGGAGCTGGTAGACGGCTGCCCTGGATACAGAACTGACCTGAACCTCCATGGACAGATGTGAGTCCAAAATGTCTCCCAGGCTGTACACCTGGTCCTTCAGGGGCACAGTTACCCCATTCAGGCCCAGGAAGTCCTCCACACCAGCCCGCCCCCTGTCCTCCAATAACAGTACTTCTGTCATGTCAGGATTTAACCTCAATCTGTAAGCTGCCATCCATCCACCAACCACCTCCAGACACTCAACCTGGATCATTTAAAACACACACACCAGAAAATACATCTATGTACACAACTGAACTGAACTTGGGCCACAGTCCAGCCCCACCTCCAATCATGCACACAAACTCAGGGCCCATCTATCCTGGATCCTTTCCAAAACTAGTTCAGAGGCATGACTAATGTTCCAGACCCTCCAAGTGTCCCTATTTTCCAGGGACTGTCCCAGATTTTCAGAAGCCATCCCAGTTTCTGATTTGATTCCAGAATATCCTAATTATATATATTTGGCCAGGAAGGAGGGGAGATTTTGTGTTTTTGTCCCCCTCTTGAATTATGAGCAAATGGATTCAATTTTGCAGAGTTCTTTCACAAAATTGTAGAACAAAAGCTAAAGGATACCTATTCTGATCCTCGTGTGATTCAAGGTGTGCTTATGAAAATCAGAAAAAGCAGGATCACTGAGCATTCTTCTTTATGCTGTATAGCACTTGGGTGTTTAGCCAACGATGAAGCAGAGGCAGATTTAGAGGATCATGGACTGCAAGAAGATCAAACCCATCCATTGTTCTAGTTACAGGTAAGTAGCCGTGTTGGTCTGAGTCGAAGCAAAATAAAAAAAGGTGCTACTGAAGAAACCCATCCATTGTGAAGGAAATCAGCCCTGAGTGCTCACTGGAAGGACAGGTCCTGAAGCTGAGGATCCAGTACTTTGGCCACCTCATGAGAAAAGAAGATTCCCAACATCAGAGTCTTTTCTAGGGAAAGATTGAGGGCACATGGAGAAGGGGACAACAGAGGACGAGATTGTTGGACAGTGTTCTCGAAACTACTAACATGAGTTTGACTAAACCGTGGTAGGCAGTGGAAGACAGGAGTGCCTGGTGTGCTCTGGTCCATGGGGTCACGAAGAGTCAGACACAACTAAACAACATAGAATGAAAGGTGAGAGATGGGGGAAGGCGACAAATTTTGGTGTCTCACAGGGTGCCACTGAAATTTGACCCCAAAGTCTGCCAGTGGCCACCAGAATGTACAGAGAGCAAGTGATGGGGAGATATCTGAGGTCAGAACTGCCAAAGGATTAGTTATAGCCATGTTTCTGTTCCTCCAAAATACTGAAAGGGGGAAGGGGACTGATGCCTTCTTCTTCTGAAGCAGATTTAACTGTAGCCCCCCCCCCCAAAAAAAGAATTGTTTCACAACAAAGAAGGCTGTTTTCTTGAGGGTAAATCAGCACTAAACCCTTGACAGGGAATGCCCTTTCGGCTGAAGTATATCCATCTCATTCATTCTTCATTTTCTGGAGGATTTTGAAAATTACTATTCTCCCAGGCGTTTAAAGGCTGAAAGGTACTGCTCATAGCAGCCTTGAATTTACTGTATTATCTGGAACCAGTTATTGCTAATTTCCAATGTTCTTAATGTTTCTCAACATGTTCAGATTTTTTTTAAAAAAAATTCTTAATATACATTTTTCTTTTATATTTACTAGTGTCTTTTTTCTGTTGTCACCTGTCTTGGTTCCTTTGGAGGAATGGTGGGGTTGCAATACATGTTAATAAATGAATATGGCTAAAAACAAAATACTGATCCTTCAAGGATTCCTTGTCTAACACCTAATTCTGCTTCCTGCAGATTTTTAACAGATCTGGCTTCTTATCCAATGACAGCTAGGCACCCTCAGGAGTCTTTCACTATGGAAAAACCATTTGAATATTCAGCCTGAGTTCCTTTGGGAGGAATGATGGGATGGAACTTTAATAAATAAATCAGATAAAAAAAGTACTGTCAACAGTCCTGCTCCATGTAGATTATAAAGGGGGTGCATTGTCTCTCAAAGTCTCCTCTCTTATGGTTTACTTAGACTCCAGATAGAGAGATAGGAGCTGCATTTGGTTCCCAGGACAGGGATCCCAACCCCAGATACAGATTATAAAAGGGCTTCATAGTCTCTCAAACTGTTGTGTCTTTTGGCTCCCTTTACTCAGCCACATGAGCAATTGTGTCAAATTAGAGAAAATTATGAAACCACAGTTTTTCAGCAGGTTCATTATGGAACGGCTCTCCTTCAGCAGGTACACTGTGTGGGCACCACTTAGAGATAACTAAGAATTTGGCTGCTGTAAGGAGATTTCCTGTAAATTTCAGCTGGCCAGAACTTGCATCAGCCTGCTAAATCAGTTCATCTGTTCAAGTAAACCATTTTCACAGTGGCCAACCATATGCCTGGCATAGCCAGCAAGCAGGACCTGAGATCAACACCACTCTCCCCACAGCTGGTTCCCAGGAGCAGACATTCAGAACCAAACTGCCCCAAATGGCAGACAGAACTTAACGATCAAGTTTAGAAGCCATCAATACACAAATTCATGTAGGATGAGGGTAATCCACAATTTAACACATCCAAGTTGGTGGCCACCATTACTTCTTCTGGTACCAAATTCCAACGATTAAATACTTGCTGTGTGATGCAGTTATTGCTTCCATCTGTCCTGAAGTTTCCATCCTTCCGTTTCATTGCATGTCCATAGGTTCTATTGTTATGAGAGAAGGCATAACACACAATGGCTACATTTCCTGTGGTATGAAAGCCACGAAACCTCTGGGAGTCTGCTCTGCTCCTGCCTTGTTTTCAGATTGTCCCAAAGGCATCTGCTTCAGCTGTCTGAGAACAGGATGCTGAACTAGATGAGCTTTTTGTGTAGTCCAGAAGGGATCCTCTTATGTCCCGGACTCCTGACTCCTCAGTGCATCTCCAGTGGCCAATCAAATAATGCTAACCTGCCCTGGCTGCCAAGATCTGTGTAGCAAAAGTTGCAGTTAAATACTTTATTCAGTATCAACCTCTTGATAAGTAGATAGGGTGGGTAGATTTTTGGACTTCTTTGTGACATTTCCATGATGTTACTTAGGCTTTCTGCTGCTCCCTCTGCCCATCAGATTGCTAGACCTGCCCATTCCCACCCCACGCAGCTACTACTGGCCACGAGTTTAACCTGTCAAGGACCCATGTTTGAAACCATTTCTCTCTTCTATTCTGCAGGCCTGCTTTGCACCCATTTTCCCTTCTACATCCCATTCCCCCTTCCCTTCTTTTTGTGCAACCCACTTGGAAGGGAAGCCAGCGTGTGGTTGCCTTCTGTATCTTCCTCCTGCCACAGATTACAACTAAGATGCCCCTTCTCACCTTCCACCCAATTTGGAAGCCTCCCCCTCCTATTCTGCAGACTCTTTTATGCCCCTGCTTTTGTAGTCCCCATGTCCCCATGCCCAGTGGCGTCGCACTGGGGGGGGGGGCGATGCTTTCCCAGTGGCACGTCTCTCGGTGTGTCAAGGCTGGTTGTTCAGTTAGAGATGATTAACTTCAACTTATTGCAGTTGTGTGTATGAGTGTTCCCATTTTTGCAGTTTTGTAGTGTGGGAGCATGGGGGGCATGCCCCTGGGCACATTTTTGTGAGGGGGCGTGACCAGGTGCCCCCACGACACAGCAATCAAAAGTGTCTTTACACACAGAGAGAGACACTCTCACATACGCTTCCTTCTAAGCAAGCAAAGGGATATTTTCACAGTTAAGCACTTGAGGAGGGGTGGAGTAGGAAAAACGAGGGGTTTGGGACTCCAAATAGAGAGGCAAAAAGGGGGCACATTTGGCCCTAGGCCAGAGGTTCCCAACCCCTAGTGCAGTTATAAAATAGTTCCATAGTCCCTGAAAGTTTTATTTATATTGGCTTCCCCCACTAAGCCAAATAAGCAATTTGTCATTTGAGATAATATGATGAAACCATGCTTCTTCAACAGGTACATAATAGAACCACTCTTCTTCCAAGGTACACTGGGTGATCAACACTTCAACACAATTAAGATTTTGGTTGCCCTCAGATTCCATAACAACTTTGAGTGGCAGAAACTTACATCAGCCTGCAGAATCAGGTCTTCTCTCAATCTCCTCTGAAGACACATCATCCTAAAATCTATTCCAATTTGCTGTCATTTGCAATATGATGTAATTGTTATATTTAATGGGCACATACTGCCTGTGCCACAGTAAGGACCAGATATTTTTTTCAAATACCCCACAGGAGTTAGGTATTAGTTTGAAATAGTCCACAACTTTATTGATTACAGATGTAAGTTGGATTTTGCTAAGACGCGGCAGCGGGGGAAGGTCTTCCCCCGCCGCCGCTTCTCGCCACGCACAGCCAGCATGGGGCTTGGCAGAGGTGGGGGAAAGGCGCAGGATCGTTCCTTCGCCTTTCCCCCACCCCGCCCGACAGAGCCGGATCCGACGAAGCTTCTGAAGCTTCGTCCAATCCGGCTCTGTCGTTGGCAGCAGCGGCGCTTGCTCTCTTGGCTCGGGGAAACGCCTGCCTGCCTTCCCCGAACCAAGAGAACAAGTGCCGCCGCCACCACCAGTTTTCCCCGGAGCCCATAGGAACTCATTAATTGACTTTTAATGCATTCCTATGGGAAACGGTGCCTTGCTAGACGAAATTTTCGTAGGACAAATTGAGTCCTGGAACGAATTAATTTTGTCTAGCGAGGCACCACTGTATCTAACTAGCTGGCAGTTACCAGCTGCAGGTACTTTCCACACAAAGCTGAATTTAGACCTTTTGTGGTCAATAATAACAGGTGCTTGGCTGATGCATGACGAGTTTCGGTTTCAAGCTTGAACAATCATAACTATTTCTGAACCTTGCAAAGCTACACATATAGATATTTCTTTGCCCTTTGCTAAGAAGAAAGATGCACAGCAAAATGTAACATGGAGTTCTCCAAACTTTGGTCAAGAGTCCAGTTACTGACCAGGGGTGGTCAGATTTGGCCAGATGCCACACTTAAAAAGTCAGTTCTATATCAAAATTATATAATGTTTAAATGTATAATACTAACATTACATAAGGAAAACTCCTCCTGGACATCTGTGATGCTGCCACTCTCCCTCTCTCTCATTGCCCAAACACCAAAGTCCACTTCCTTCACACTGCCTTTGGCTTTCAGAACCATCCCTAGTGAAACAAAAGCAAAGGATATATTCCAGCCCCTTAAATCCGCAAGCTTTTCTGGTTAGTGACCTCCCCTACCCCTGCACTTAACTGTTACCAATGTATCTTAAAGAGCAAGTGACCATGTTCTTTATGCCAAAACCAAATGGATTTAATGGGGCCAAGGACATCTAGAGCTCGAGTCGCTGTGCATTTTATTACTGTACCACAAAGGAAACTGTGGAAAGACACCCCTCTCCCCTTTCCAAAAATTCCATGTCACTGACATTCAGGGAATTCTGCAAAATTGCCTGGGCTTCTGGAAATCTAATCCAATTTCAGCGCTGAGCTATGAATTCTAGTGTAACCTGATGGCACTTGTTTTCCCACATCCAGGGTGGTGAAATTGAGGTTGGCACAGCTTAGGAGAGATGTGTCCTTGGAGTTCTTGGGAGGGGGGGAAGAGATTTAATTTGTTTTCCACACTGTGCTTTAAATTATGAATTCTAGCAATTTTTGACATCTGTTGTTCCTGGGTGTTGGCAAGGTGCTCATATACTATCTTCAAATTAAGGCTGTTCATGCATCAATTCCCTCTGTAATTCCTTCCTGGCACTTCAGCTTTCTAGAATGATGAAGACATTCCTGATCACCTGAATAATAATAAGTAAATAAAAATAAAAATATGCCTCCCACCCACCGAGACCATTCCATTGTAACTATCCAACCTCCCAAAATTTCAACACCTCTCACGGAGGGGGCACGTGATGGTTTGAACTCTTTCCGTTTCAACAGTACAAATTCTACAAACAACTTCCATCTCTCCTCAAAATAATTTCTCCTGCTTATTCCCCACCTTACCTTAATAGCATGAAACAGAAAAACCCCTGCAATTATTTTTCCAGCCACACCATATCACCATATCTCATCCTTATTCTCTTGCTCTGCTTTCTCACACTCTGCTTCTCCCCTTATCTGTTGTTTTGATTTCTTACCATATTTCCTGTTGCCTCCCATTCACTGCAGCTTATTCACAAAGTTTGCCAGGCTATATGAAAAGAGAAAATAAAACAAAGTAAAATAAGAAAAGCTTTAACCTCAACTTTCCCCTTTTTTCTTTTTTTATATCAAATGAAGGGTTTAAAAGTCTCCTATTCCATTATTTCTTCAGCCTCTTCAAAAGGCCCTTGTATCATCCACTTGTATATGTTCATAAAAATAAAAAAACAAGTATAAAAAAGCAAAATAAAGGTTTAGGGTCTTTCAAACCAAGTCTCCTTTTGCCCTTTCTTCAGCTTCTTCCAGAAGCTCACCCTTGAATCCGTATATAAAGAAAATAAAATTACATTGCCTCCTGTCTAGATCTATTCTCTGTCAGATCCAAATAAATAATTATAATAATAAATAACCATCTGTTCGATGTGCTTTTTTTAATTTAAAAAAATTCCAGAGCCTTTCCCGGTCTTATTTTAACTGTTTAAAAACAAATTAAATCCAAGCCCATGGTGTCTGTCTCTTTTAAGTCATTAAAAGGAACAAAGGAAATAAAAAACAATCCTCAATTTAAAAAACAGCAGATTTTGGTTATTTAGGATATGATGAAGGGAGAATGCAAGCTGCAGAAGAATTCCCATGGCTGAGCTATGGCCATCAAAGAACAATAGATGGCAATTGAGGGACATGAACAATGCAACTCCTTCCCTCTGCCCTGAGACCAGGGATTTGGAAGGTTGCCTGGGTAACTGCCCTGGGAACAAGGGTGGCTGAGAGGAAGGAGGAGGAAGAAGAGTTGAGATCCTCCTTGGGCAGGCTGCTAGAAGGCTGCCCACACTGCTGTGGGGTACAACCCCCTCTTAAAATGCCCATGCAACACCTGAAGGTTTAAATAGGTGAATAAACCATATTTCTTAAAGCCACAACATTCTCTGAAATGCCTCAGTTCTCCAATGGAGCACAAACCTTCTGTGAGTGCCTAGAACCTCCAGGGCTCTTTCCTCCACTTGGCAGAAAGAGGGGCAGGCACCCAACTTTTGTAACGATACCCATTTCTCCCCTCTGCAAAGACTCCCCTTCACCACCAAATACTCTTTATTTGACAAATTCTTCAACATGAGAAAAGTAGCTTATTCTTTATTTGACAAATACAGACACAGAACACAGGTTTTATTTGCCGCACCAGTTTATTGTGATCATGATCAAGAGAAGTTTTAACCATACCCTATAATATCACGAGGAAGAGTCCCCAAGCCCCGCTTTTCTCCTTTAGCTTATCTATCTCAGCATCCCATTCACCCTACACTCTGCAGTCCTTTGAACCCCACTTTCTCTGCACTCTCAATATCAGGCAAGCAACTTCCTCCTTCACTGCGGCTGCAAATCATGGATGTCAAAGGGGAAGACTTTGCTATCTTCTAATCACTCATCAAGGTTGAACTGTTTTGGTTATGCTTTGGTGGTGCTTTAGTATCACAGCATTGTGCTTGGTTGATATTGCCAAAAAAGTCATCATCCTCTGATGTCCTTGCCAGTGTGCAAAAATTCTGTGTTGCACAGCCTTTGAAAACCTTATAAGAATGATTACTGCCATCTAATAAAGAGAAAAAAGCATAGTCATACAAATCCTTGGGTAGTACCAGGGTCACAGGGTGCAGAGGACAGAGAATGGGAACATTTTAGTCATTATAAACTGTATTGTGCATATAGAACAATATGCATCCTAATATCACACTGATGTTTAAATGCAGAAAAAGAAATGCAAACTTGGTTCTTATGTAGCAGGGACCCAACCCACATGGATATGGAATTCAAAACCCATGGCTGCTTTAAGTTGGGTTTTTTTTTAAGGGTCATTAAAATGCGCTCTCTCTCTCTCGCTCGCTCTATTTCTGTAATTTAACAAACAGATTATTTGTGTCTTTCTCATACACATGTACACATCAGAGACAGAAGCACACAGTCCCATCCATATAGGTAAAGAAGGTAAAAGACCCCTTAATGGTTAAGTCCAGTCAAAGGCGACTATGGGGTTGCAGCGCTCATCTCGCTTTCAGGCCGAGGGAGCCAGCGTTTGTCCACAAACAGTTTTCTGGGTCATGTGGCCAGCATAACTAAGCTGCTTCTGGCAAAACACGACACTGTTATGGAAGCCAGAGCACACGGAAACACTATTTACCTTTCCGTCACAGTGGTACCTATTTATCTACTCATGCTGGTATGCTTTCGAACTGCTAGGTTGGCAGAAGCTGGGACAGAACAATGGGACCTCACCCTGTCACACAGATTCCAACCACTGACCTTCCAATCAGCAAGCCCAAGAGGCTCAGTGGTTTACACCACAGCGCCACCTGCTCACGTTATATACAAAGCAAAGGCTATTGGAACGCTTTTTTGGGGGGGGGAGAAAACTCACCTCCCCATACACATACTTTTTGGCAAAAATATATATAATAAGAATAATATTGGAGAAAACTGGGTATTGAAACCTGCTTAAACTAAACCATATATCCCAGTTTCCAGCGGCCCTTTAAAGTACGCTTCACACAGAGTATACGCAGTCAGAAGTCAACCTGGCTAAGAAAACACCACCAATTGCGTAGGGTATTATTTCCCTTATATGAAACCCCTTACTAGCTGTACACTTGTAAAAGCATACAGAAGAAAATACAAACGATTGGGTTTCTTTAACTGAAAAATAAACCGACTCTAAAGAGACTTTAAACTAAAGATAAATGCTTTCTCTCTTAGCAACTTTATCTACCCACATACCAACCCTTCAATCCAATCCAAACCTCAGACACTGATGTAACTCCCATTAAACTACCCAAGAATTAACAGCAAGCTAGCATAATAACTAAGCAACTCTCATACTAAGATTCAACTAAGGAATCTCTTAAACTAAGAGTCTCTCTTATTAAGATTCAACTGGGAATCTCGTAAACTGAGAATTAAATCACACTGAGAGATATTTAACCGAGAGAGTGATCTACAAAGAGATACAGAAGGCTGTCTGACAGAGCAGAGCCCACGCCTGTGAGCAATTAACAGAAATCACCTCTGTTTCTCTTAAACAGACAGTATTTACATTAGACCAGCTCTAAAGTAACTTGACTATTCAAAAAATCCAACAATACTATGTATTTCATGGCAGGAAGCCACAGACTGAATGAGAGAGCCACCCACCCACCCATCCTAGCAAGTTGTGTCCCCCTCCCACCTCTGACTCAATGGTTGACCACAGTACTTACAGTTTGCCATCACAAACTCTATGCACTGAGTCTCTTCACCTCGACACATGACGGTTTCTGAGTCCCGACAATCTTCAAAGCTGGAAGAAGAGCAGCCTGGGCACTCCAGACCATTTTGGGGCAGATACAGCTCTGTCAAAAGTAACCATTAGAATCAACACATGAATCCAGACCAGATGTCTCTATTGTAATTCCAAGGCTTCAGTTGTCTAATCCTATGAGAAGTTTGCAGTGTTTCCAACGAATTCTGCTTCTGGAATCAATCGTGCATGCAATGCAGTTGAATTGTCTGGCAATCAGCTTATGAAGAAAAGGGAGCTGCTGTCCTGAGATAGAATGAAGAGACTCTACCCACACTAAGGGTGAATTTCACTATTGAGGGGAGAGCTGGACTTACTGCAGGTGGTGACAAAGAAACATCTTGGCATCAACATCTTGGCAAGATTCTTGCCAGCAGCCAGATTGCTGGACCTCACCTGCCTTGATGGTGTGTTTGAGGATGGGAAGAGATAAGTAGAGCAGATAGCAGGCTGTCGAGCCAGCCCTTAAAGGATGACCCTGAAGGGGTGACACCACTTTGACCACAAACACCAGCACACACAAACACACTTTGGCATTTTCTGTTTGGGGCACCGTTAGGGGCAGCATCCCCTGAAAGTGTTCAATAGGTGGTCAAAGGAGTGAGAAGTTTAGATTTCCCAGGTTGTAAGGTGAGAATGGCCATTCTCCATATAAAAAGGGGTGCACATTTTGCGTGGTCGCATGCAGCCCCTGGGAACCATTGGACAGCCCTTAGCAGTTCGAAGGCTGGCACCACCTTCCCGGGCTGGATACCTGTGGTCTCCGCCCACACAGCCAGCTGTCCAATCCAGCTGGGGGAGGTGTTGCCAGGGGGGATTGGCCAGGTAGGAGGAGGTAACCATCCAGTGCACACAGCAGAAGGCGAGACATACCTGGGTAGCAGCCGACGACTCCAGAGCTTTCCCATCCTCCACTCCCAAAATTAATGCTTACATTACAGGTTAACCCCTTTTTTCTTCCACAGGCAAACACGCACACAGGCGCTGCTACGACAAGCCTGCTGTTGAAGGGCCGGAAAGGACTTTCCCTGCTTTGGCAGGTTTCGCCTTTCACGTAGCAATTCGTCACAACTCCGGTGGGTGCAGGCCTTGGGCGGAATCCTTTATTGCGGCGGCGATACCAGGGTTTCCGTAAACAGGGTCTAGGGGGGAGGCATTGACCATATGCCCAGAGGTCGTCATTGCCCTCCCCCTCCATCAGCGGTGAAAAGGGGGGCGGGCTATCTGTTCTCCAGAGCTAGCCCAACCCCCACATATGCTGGATAACCCGAAAATTACCCAGACCCCCGGCTGGGGGCTGGGAAGGATAAACGCCCAATGCCTGAGCCAAGGTCTCCCTACATCTGAATCTTAATAAAGCTGTGGCCAATTTTAATCCCATAGAACATTCTCTGGTGTCATTATTCCGCTTGGGGGCTGCCTGGGGTTTGGGGGGACTCTGCCTGACCACGCAAAAGGAAAGCTCCCAGAAGAGAACTGAGGATGGTCTGTCATTTGGAGAGAGAGATTAAGAGCTACTTTTGCACAGAGAGAAATATATTTTGTTTTCTCATTTTATATTTTTCTCTTGTGAACCTCCCTGGGATGGAGGCAATATACAAATTTGATAAACAAGGAGCAAATAATATGTACTTTCTTTACTATTTTGGGTCTGCAAGTATGAATATTTTTCCCCTTATATTCTCTCCCCCCCTTTCATTCTGTTGATAAAAAGTGTTATGTTTAATAGTTGCATCTGAAATGAATAGATAATATTTTTTTTCTTTTTTGATTGGGATGAGGTATGGAGATTATTAGTGGACTGTCATATTGAATAAGTTGAAATGGCTGCTCCTTATGCGTTATATATTATGTACTATATTCCATAATGTATGTACACATGACTTAATACTATGAGTTTGTAACCTCAGGTTAAAAGTACTTTGGGTTACAGACTGCTAACCCAGATGTAGAACAGAAATCGTGTGGCGGCGGCACGGTGGCAGTGGGAGACCCCATTAGCTAAAGTTAAGAACAGTTTTAGGTTAAGAACGGACCTCCGGAACGAATTAAGTTCATAACCAGAGGTACCACTGTATTATGTAGTTTACTTTGTTACTGTTTTGTAAACTGTCCTGTGACCTATTGATGAGGGGCAGTATATAAATTTCTCAAATAAATAAATTTTATTTTCATGTTTATTTATTTATTATATTTATATTTATATACCACTCAAAATACATAAAACAGTCCCTAAGTGGTTTACAACATAACAGTGTGTGTGTGTGTGCGTGTGTGACGAATTGCAATCGTTAACAGTCGTCAACAGGTTTACCACACCTATCAGCTAATCACCCATTCCCACCACCCTTCTGAGTAATACCCCTCCCCACTGTCTCACTATATATAAGGGTCTGGTGACTTCTGCTTCAGTGTATCTGAAGAAGTGTGCATGCACATGAAAGCTCATACCTATGACAAACTTAGTTGGTCTCTAAGGTGCTACTGGAAGGAATGTGTGTGTGTGTGTGTGTTTAAAGGATCCCTGGACAGTTAAATCCAGCCAACTTCGCACAAAAACACTGTTTACCTTTCCATCCCAGTGGTACCTATTTATCTACTTTCTCTGGTGTGCTTTCTAACTGTTAAGTTAGCAAGAGCTGGGATAAAGCAACAGGAGCTGATCCCATCATGGGGATTTGAACTGCTGACCTTAGAATTGGCAAGCCCAAGAGGCCCAGTGGTTTAGACCACAGCACCACCTGTGTCACTCCATATATATATATATATATATATATATATATATATATATATATATATGAATGGAACTGAGTAACCACAATTAAATAAAATGCACCTTTCAATATAACTAAAATACATTACAATAATGTTTTGTTTTTTTAAAAAAAAACAGAGCAACACATTTTGGAATGTCTTTAAAGACCCCTTCTTTCATGCACTAAACACTACACACTGCAGTCAAATCTTGCCTTACATCTGCACAGATGATAAAATTTAATATGACTCACCCCAGTCTGTTCAGCTAATACATTACAATACATATCATCCACCCAGTCACTCCAGTATCTCTATCTCTATCAGTCACCAACCACTAACTCCACTCACTCCTTCCCCTCAGGAAAAGAAGTATGGATGGCAACTAAAGGATTGAGGTTGAATGCCAACAAGATAGAAGTACTGTTTCTGGGGGACAGTGGGTGGGCATGTATGGGGGGCTCCCTGGTCGGAAATGGAGTAACTATGCCCCTGAAGGACCAGGTGCACAGCCTGGGAGTCATTCTGGATTGACAGCTGTCCATGGAGGCACAAGTTAATTCTGTGTCCAGGGCAGCTGTTTACCAGCTCCATCTGGTAGGCAAGCTGAGACCCTGCCTGCCTGTGCACTGTCCTGCCAGAGGGGTGCATGCTCTGGTTAGACTACTGTAGCACACCACACACCATGTGGGGCTGCAACTACTGGAACCATATAACACTGGCTCCCAGTACATTTCTGGGTATAATTCAAAGTGTTGGTGCTGGCCTTTAAAGCTACAAACAGCCACAACCCAGTATACCTGAAGAAGCATCTCCACCCCCATTGTTCAGCCTGGAGGTTCAGTTCCTAGGGCTTCTTCACTGCAATAAGTGAGGTTGCAGGGAAGCAGGCAGAGGGGCCTTCTTCGTAGTGGTGCCCACCCTGTGGAATGCTCTCCTATCAAGGAAATAAGTAACTATACAACCTTTTGAAGACACCTGAAGACAGCTCTGTATTGGGAAGTTTTTATTGTTTCATGTTTTGTTATGTTTCTGTATAAGCTGGAAGCCACTAAGTTTGGCTGGGACAACGCAGTCAGATGGGTGGGGTACAAATAATAAGACTATTATTATTATTATTATTATTATTATTATTATTATTATTACTACTACTACTACTATTGCAAAACCAAGGAGACACTGAAACTTATCATTCATTGAAATAGCCATTCTAATTGCCACCCAAGACTCACAGAAATCTACCCTTCCCAATAGCAATCTGGCACTCTCACAGTTTGCAGTCTCCCACCCAAGAATAGGTGGAGCTGACACATCCCCTACCTGGTTCTCCTCCTTCCCACCAAGCAGTGCACTCAGACAATTCAACCCACACAAGAGGAACCCCCCCCTTAAAAAAAAACTTGGGCAGAGGGCACCCTCAACCCAATCCCTCGGCAGTGCTGCTTTTGTAGTTCTCTGGATGGCCATTTACAGGCATGGCTAAACTTGGCCCTCCAGCTGTTTTGGGACTACAACTCCCATCATCCCTTCCCTAGCTAACAGGACCAGTGGTCAGGGATGATGGGAATTGTAGTCCCCAAACAGCTGGAGGGCCAAGTTGGCCATGCCTGGGCCATTAGTACCAACAGATGGTTCCCCTCCCTTCCTCCTTAGATCGGCCCAACAGGAGAACACTCAGGGTCAGCACAGCTATCAGGGAACAAGGAGGACATGCATTCTTATCTCTCTCTGTCTAATCCCCCAATTTATCCAGGGTGTTCTATTCACATCCTCAGGGGCCATCTGAAGCTCGGGGCCAATCAGTGGTTGACATAGGCTGCCTGCTTTCTCTTCAAGAAACAGGTGGTGAGGGTGATTCTAACCATCTCCCATGCAAACTAGGGAAAAAAAATCTTGGCCTAGATCAGTATCTTTAGTCTATTCTATGGGTACCCAATGATGAAACCTGAAACCAGAATGACATTCATTCTCAGGGGTATGTAGATTCAAAAGCATGCAGATATTTACCCGGTATGGTTTGGTTATTGCAGTAATGATCCTGGCAGCAGAGGGTTCTACGGTGGAAATATTTATCTTTTAGTGTAGTAAAGCTGTAATCCCCTGGGGTACAATTTGTAGTGCATCCCCATAGAAATGTGTCTTCTGTATCATCATCTGCAGAATCTGGGAGAGAGACCATGAAAGAAATAGGTACAATTGAAAACCTTTTTTTTTTCAAACCAACCCCCAAATAATTGAAATTTATATGATGCTTTCTAATATACATATTGATGCAACAATGCAAAGTGTGTGTGTAGTTTCTCTGGCTGTGTTCGAAACAAGAGGAGAAACAAGCAAGTGGTAGGTCGTTTGCTTGGAGAAGTCAGATAAATGTTGCTGAGTGACAGCATCTTTACTGAAAAGAAAAGCGTCCAATCTGCTGATAAAATAAGGAGGGAGCTGTAGCCCAAGATAGGAAATGAGGTGATAAGGGAACACCTAGCTATTTTAAGTCAATTCCAATCTCCAGCGCCCGATGAGCTGCACCCAAGGCTACTAAAGGAGTTTGTGGACGCAATAAGAAATACAATTAAGAATCACCTAGTACAGGCATCCCCAAACTGCGGCCCTCCAGATGTTTTGGCCTACAACTCCCATGATCCCTAGCTAACAGGACCAGTGGTCGGGGAAGATGGGAAATGTAGTCCAAAACATCTGGAGGGAAAAAGTTTGGGGATGCGTGACCTAGTATATTACACCACTATTCCTTAAAACAGGCAAGTGATTCATGGGAGGAAAGGTTTGGCTATGGACTCTCTAGCGGCTAACCCAATTTTCAAACTATGGCATGACAGAGTTAATTCATTCAAATAAAGATGCCCCAGAAACTTTACATTCCTGTTTTATGGTTACACTAAAATATTATTTGTTGTTACAACATTGTTACAATAGTTATTGCTAAGATACAGAAACGAAACTTGGTTTGTCCTCTCTCTATATTGTTCCTCCTTCCTGAAGAGCCCCAGCAGGTTGTATTATTTCCTGCTCTTTCCTTTTCCCTCTACTGTTTTCATTCCCTTGATCTCGCCTCAATTTGGCTCTCACAAAATAAAAAAATGTTTTGTAAGTAAGCTTCTGTGGGGAGATAGGCAGACCGATAGATGATAGATAAATGTTTGTTGTTTTTAAAAGATATCTCTTGTGGCTTCAGCTGATGTCAGAGTGTGCCTGTCAGAGTTTGAGGATGTGAGCTGTCACCATATTGCAGGCCTGCTTGGCAATATGGTTGATTTGTCTATGTTTTTAGGGGTTCTTGCTTTTATTTGTAAGCAGCCATGAGTCTCGTCAGGAGGAAAGGTGGAGTGTAAATATATAAAGATAATAATAATTTTCTGCTGCTCCATGTAGACTTCTAAATGTTGTGGAATGTGACTTTAAAGAAGAAAGCATGAACAAGGAAATACAGGTGTGTTATGGCAGCACACACTATAAAAGGTCTCAACATTGAAAAAAGGCTGTGTTTCTTGACATTTTGGCGAGAGCACACTGTGTGGTCATTTTGCATTCATACATGCACATCATCCCTAGATAATCGAGGGCCCACACACTCAGCTTTGATTGAACTAAAAGGCTTTACACTCACCTAAACCATTTACAGTAAACGAAGAAATGCAGCTGTCCTGTTCATCCCTACAGACCTCTGGCACTCCCATTCTATTGTAAAAAAACTTGTAACATCGATTCGACACATCTGGGAGGAAAGAGTAGGAAACACTCAGCGTCATGAGTTTCTCATTCCTTGAGAAATGGCATCTACATACAGTGGTACCTTGGTTTATGAACACAATAGGTTCTGGAAGTCTGTTCATAAACTGAAGCATTCATAAACTGAAGTGAACTTTCCCATTTTAAGTAATGGAAAGCAGATTAATCTCTTCCAGACGGTCCGTGGAGTACTTAAACTGAAGCGTTCATAAACTGAAGCGAACTTTCCCATTGAAAGTAATGGAAAGTGGATTAAACTGTTCCAGACAGGTCCGCGGAGTACTCAAGCTGAAGCGTACTTAACCCGAAGCATGGGTGTAATTGGTTCCGGAAGTCTGTTCATAAACTGAAGTGTTCATAAACTGAAGCGAACTTTCCCATTGAAAGTAATGGAAAGTGAATTAATCCGTTCCAGATGGGTCCGCAGCGTTCGTAAACCGAAAATTCGTAAACCGAGGTGTTCATAAACCGAGGTTGCACTGTACATTCACAGAGAGAAATCGGACCTTGATCTCAGCTCTTGGATGCAAACCAATATTCCCATTCACACACATTTTCCACCACCCCAACACATGGTGATGAGAAGATTCAAACCTCCCTCTCACAGTCCCAATGTTGTTCTCAGTTCTTGCCATCATCAGTCATTATGATGGGATTTCATAAGTCCTAGCACACACTTCCATGCACAGCTACATTATTGGTTCTGGGAAGTGTGCTACCAACAGCCCAACAAATAGCTGTTGGCTGGATGGGGAGGGTCTGGAGGTTATGGGAAGAAAGATGCACCAGGAGAGGCTCCCCCATCCACCTTCCTTCCCAAACACTGCCAATTACCAACACAGGGATGTCAGGTAGGCAACCTGTTACAGGCTGCATGAGGTCTTCATGTAAAGTGTATCAATCCCAAACTGGGTAGCCAGAACATCACAGGAAGCACAACTGTTTACCCTGAAGACAAGCACCACCTGAGATACCTGTGTTTTATTCCACTCACTCCCCCTTTCTCCATTTGGTGTCACCAATCACTGCCTCAGGAATAAAAAATCTGAAAGATTCTGGGAGTCCCATTGTTGAACTGGCCTCAAGAAACAGAAATACCCTCTACTAGTGTAACAGCCACTTTTACAAAATTTGCTACACCATCTGAATGTGAGGTTTGTATGAGGTGCATGTCCATGATGCATGTTGGACACATTTGTGCCCCATTCTATACTCCTAATACTCCACTCTTCTATTCACACTTGTTTTACTCTGAATGACAAGAAATAATGACTCACTGCCTTGTAGTTGAGTTCAGTTGTATGCAATTTAGAGCAGTCTCTTTATTCCGTTGGGCCACTGATTCCTTACTGCTGAAACTGAGTTGAGATTCTATGGGTCATTCACAAATCCTTATGAATGACCCATAGTCTTCACTCTTTTCTAGCCCTCAGAACCGTGTTCTCTTGGCTCCTTCAATCCACCTGTAACCCATTAAACTCGACCCAATCAAAAGAAAATAAACATAAAAGCAGACCTCCTTTCCAGACTTCAAAATCAGACTTAGAACATGTAACTGAAGTCTGCTGGTCTTCTCCCTTCTCCAAAATTTAGAGTTCGGATTCTCAGATCCTCCCATTCTTATCCATATTTTCAGATCGTTTTCTCTTCAAAAAAAAACAAACTATTTCAGTCTTCCCAATCTGAACCCTTCTAATACCCATCCAGATATGATTGAGAGCAGTTGTTTTTTTACGGAAGGGTGGTGATGCAGGGATATGCATACCCCTAAACATTTTGTGAATCTTAGTTTGGCCTCATTGAGGTGCAGTATTTCAAAACAGTGGTACCTCTGGTAATGAATGGGATCTGTTCTGGATGCCAGGCTGTATCCCAAAAATTCCGTAACTGAAGGCGCCCTTCTGCACACGCGTGTGGCGTGCAGAGCGCTTCTGCACATGCACACGGGGCGAAATACGGAAGTGTATACTGTGTTCACAACCCGGGGATTATGTTACCCGAAGGTAACGTGATCCGAGGGTCCACTGTATGAGTAGGAAAATGAGTTACCCTAAACATTTTTTTAAAGAAAAAAAGAGCACTGATTAAGAGAAACCTTCCTACTCACCAGAATAAACTAGGACGAAGAGGAAGCACATACTCAGGGAGGCCTTCATAATGCCAGAGTGATCAAAAGCCAAGGAGCACTTAGAAGAAACCACCAGGTGAGCTGTGGAAGAAGAAGCTGATCTGGGGAAATTTATAGGCCAAGGAAAGGGGCCTGAGAGTTCCAGCTGGGAAGGAGTGGTGAGATATTATGGAAACAGAGAGTGCAAGCTGTCCCAGAAATCCTGTTTTTAAAAATTGGAACAGAAAACTCCTTTTTGATACTGGATGCAATATTTTTTAGGACTTCTGTGGCAGTCAGCCAGATCGCATTTCCAGTCCAACCACACCTTCATTGTTAGGCAACTGGAAATTTAAAGAAGTGAATTCAACAATTGGCATGTCACACAAACATCTCTTTATCTACACAGCAATCAGGTGAACCTGGAATCTGCTTGTATCCATGGAACCACTCCTTTGCATTGTCAGTTTTGTAGCTTTTCAGTATCTTTTAAAATGTAATAAAACAATTCTGTCTAGTAGCACCTTAGAGACCAACTAAGTTTGTCATTAGTATGAGCTTTCGTATGCATGCACACTTCTTCAGATACACGAAACAGAAGTCACCAGACCCTTATATATAGTGAGAGAATGAGGAGGGGGTATTACTCATTAGGGTGGTGGGAATGTGTGATTGGCTGATAGGAGTAGTAAACCTGTTGATGATTGTTAACGACTGCAATTGTTCTTACAGGAAAAAGCAATGGGTGAGATGGCTAAAAATAGCTTTATCATGTATAATGAGATAATAATCTAATATCTCTATTCAGACCAGGTCTCTCTATGGTTTTGGGTTTGGTAATAAGTTGCAATTCAGCAACTTCTCTTTCCAGACTATTTCTGAAATTCTTTTGTAATAAGACAGCTACTTTGAGATCTTGTATAGAATGTCCTGGGAGATTGAAGTGTTCTCCTACTGGTTTCTCTGTCTTGTGATTCCTGATGTCAGATTTATGTCCATTTATCCTTTGACGTAGGGTTTGGCCTGTTTGTCCAATACAGAGAGCTGAAGGGCAAATCGTTCAAATCCATATCATCCTGTCTCTTCATCCACTGATGGTTAGAGGAATCTTCTGCAGCCACCTCGGTGTTGGCAACTGCTGACCTAGCTCCACTGACCCAAAATGGGTGTCCTAGATGAGTGCATGGTTGCAGCTCCAGTGACACAGCATGGCTCCTGGAAGTCTTGCTTCACATAACTCCAGGGGTTTGTCTCCTGCAACGAGCAATATTCCACCTCTGTAGGGGCACCCAAATTCTACATCTAGCCCTGTAGGAACCTTCAGAATGGATGTGCTGCCATGGGCTTTATATGGTTGCATCTTTCAGTGAACTGATTGGAAGATTGTGAGTCATGAAGGTGGTGTGGGTGGGTGTGATTGATTGAATTCAACAGTGCTTAGTTTGTTAATGTTTGCTAATATTGTTTTGTGGATTATGAGTACTGTGTACTTTGTGAATTGTGCTGCTTCATGTTTTTTTTAGTTGTTTTGTTAATAGTGTTTTAGAGAAAGCCCCTTCCGCCGTAGAAGGAGGGGGGGTTGTGGGCACCCCGAGGCATTCACGTGCTGGGGGAATGGTTGCCATTCCCCCCAGCCCAATTGGCCGGCTCCCAGACGTGGCGCTCCCTTGGCGCATCCAATCCGGATGTTCCAAGGGGGTGTGGCTCGCTGATTTAAGCGAGCACGGCCGGGAGTCTGCCTCTCTTTCCTTGACCCCCAGCCGCTTCATGGATCGTTGCTGCAGGACAAGCCTCTCCGTGGTTTCAGCAAACTGTCTCTTTTAATTGCTCTTTGCTATTTCTCCAGGTGCCTAGCTGGCTGTAGATTGCAGCAGCCGTCCCCACCGTGCCCTTAGCGCTGCCACGCTTCTTCAGTGTAGCCCGCCGCTACTGCGTTCCTTGGCGCAAACCCTCAGTTGCCTGGCTTACCACCGCCGCTACAGCGCTCTCTGGCGCTAGTCTACAGCTGCCCCTGCGGCCGCCGGGCTTGCCGCCAGCGTGGCCACGCTCCTGAGCGCTTGCCCTCAGCTGCCCTCACTGCCCCCCCGGGCTTGCCGCCACCGCGGCCGTGCTCCTTGGCGCTTCCACACGCTCACACTTCCTTCCCGTGCTACTGCCTCCACTTATCGCGCTCAACTTCTCGCATTAACTTTTTTTAAAAAAACCTCCCCGCTCTACAGCTGATCTTCTCCTCCCTGCTCGCCGCGCTACAGCTGATTTCCCCCTCCCTGACCTGTAGCCTTCCGCGCTACAGCTGATCTCTCCCCTTTGATCTCTGCAGGGGCTGCCAGGCACCGTGGAGCCGATACCTTCAAGGTTGCCAGGTAAACTTCTTCGATCGAGGGAACCTTCCTCGATCCTTGCTGGGGCCGCTGAAGTGCTGTGGAAGCAGCTGATCGCCTTAGCACACGGTTGCCACTGCAAACAGCCAGCCCGGTGCTTCCTGCTTACCTCAGGGAGTCTTCCATCTGCCGGGACTGCTGCCTCAGAACGTGGTATTTTAATTTTTTTCCTTTTACAGGGCTTAGCTTGTACTGCTCTTTCTGTTCCCTTGGTTGTTCTTTCTGTTTCCTTGGTTTTGTTCTTTCTGTTCCCTTTGTTTGGTTACCGTGGAAACGCAGGGGCCGCCATTTTAGCTTAGCTCATGTGCGCGGCGCCATCTTGAGTGTGGCCTTTTGCCTTACAGCGGCGCCATTGTAGGAGGGGCATAAAACCCAGCCTAGCTGGCTTGGTTCTACTATAAAGTTTAAACTTAATAAGCTTTCGGGGGGGGGGTTATAATTGCAGCCCCACTGGGAAGCGCTCATTCAGCTGCCCCAAGGTTTTTTATTTCTGTGATTTCCAAGTGTTCTGAAGCAGTACCTGCTTTCCTTGCCTTTTAAGCTGCTGTTGATTGTTTTAAATTTATGACATCTGCTAGTTTTTATTACAAGCTGCATATATATTATTCATTAGGTGGGGCCTCTTTCATTCTACATTACAGCAATTTGATTTATCATAGGAATTAATTATTTGTGAATCTAGGGAGACGTGCGCTTTCTTATTCAAGTTTATTAGTCTGCTTTTAGCCAATATATTCATTTCATGGCTAATCTTATTTACTGGGGATTGCTTTGCTCAACTGTTTTGCTCATTTACATTTTGGTTAAGTAATTACAGTCGGAGTCAATTAATTCACATTCGCAAGGGTCAATTTCTTTTTAGGAAATTGATTTATTTTAGGAACTAGTTATTCGTGAAGCGTGAGGGGGCGTGCTCACTGGCTTTTCCTTTTTTTAAAGCTTTTACAACTACAAAGTATCCTTTGAAGTGAGAAGACTGTACACCAGGGATAGGCAACCCAAGGCCCATGGGCCGGATGCAGCCCAATCACCTTCTCAATCTGGCCCAGAGACGGTCCAGGAATCGACGTGTTTTTACATGAGTAGAATGTGTACTTTTATTTAAAATCCATCTCTGGGTTATTTGTGGAGCATAGGAATGCCTTCATTTTTTTTTTCCAAAATATAGTCCGGCCCACCACATGGTCTGAGGGACAGTGGACCGGCCCACGGCTGAAAAGGGTTTCTGACCCCTGCTGTACACAATATTCCTAATATTTCTATAATGGCATCATGATATTGGTAGATGTATTCAAAATAGCTGATATATCTATAAATAAGAATAAGAATTCACACCAATGCAGTGCTGAAAGCTTCTCTCCCTCTCTCATAATACTAGAACTCAGGGACATCCAATGAAGTTGACTACAGAAAAGGGATGTGAGCCAGGAAAAGAAAAAAAGGGGGTGTGCCCTGACAAAATCAATGATATGGTGGGGGAGCTGTTTTAATCCAAGGCTGCTGATACGGGCAAAACAAGACCCTTTCAGGGAATTAATGCTGTGGATAGGCTCAGGTTGTAAAGATAAAGCATTCAGCATAAAGTGGTTTGTCTGTTGAGCCTCATTCCCAAAGGTAACACATACCCTGATTAAACACATGGAACCCCTAAACTCTCACACTGCTCAGAGTTTGGGGTGGTGTGCAACAATAATATTACAGCAGTGGGCACCTGTGCCAGAGACAATGTCACAATGAGTATGAACTGCCTGTTTCCCTAGGACTCTAAGGCCTTTAAGGCACACGGTTGAAATCCCTTGCTGGAACTTTATTCAGGTGTCCCCCTGTTGCATCACATTACCAGCAAGAGTAGAATGGATTGTACCTTAGCTGTGTCACCTGATCTATTTTAGTTACAGGTAGGTAGCCGTGTTGGTCTGACGTAGTACACTGTATCTGAAGAAGTGTGCATGCACACGAAAGCTCATACCAAAATAAAAACTTAGTTGGTCTTTAAGGTGCTGCTGGAAGGAATTTTTTTTTATTTTGTTCTGATCTATTTTGACAATGCTTACCTGTGGCCATGTCAACCTGGGCCTCAACACCCACTCCAGCCTCATCCTTCAGAATGAGCCTCATCCCCCACCCTATTCATCTGAGACATTCTCTGGGTTCTCTCTCTCTTGGCTTCTGGGGAGAATTAAGTTCAAAGAAGTGGGGATAACTTGACAGCCATGCAACCCTATCACTTACACCTCAACACTCACTCGAGTGTAAGCTATTTATTAGTTCCATAGACAGTAACTATTCTCAGTGACTACCAGTCCTGATGGCTCAAGGGCAGCATGCCTCTGACTCCGAGTAGCAGTTTCTAGTAAACAACAGCTAGACAGGTTTGCCAACTGAGGAAAAATTATCAAAAGGGGTGTGTGTGAAAACAGCACGTATGAGGTCAACATGTCCCACTTTGTCAGACCCCTCAATAGTGGAGGCAAGCCAGTGTCTCGGCAGCCAGAGATGGCTTTTGTACTCACTGAGAGCTTCCCAGGAGTATCTGCTTTCCCATTGTATGAAACAGGATGTGGGACTAAACAGGACTTTGCTGCGATCCACTGGGATTCTTCTTAGATCATAAAATAATATGAAGAGCCCTGTTCGACCAGGCAAAAGGTCCACATAGTCCTACATTCTGTTTTCACAATGGCAAAACTATGTTGTCTATGGCAAGCTGTTTGTGGAATGCTGTCCCCAGCGACGTCTGCCTGGAGCCTTCACCTATATTTTTTTCTGCATCAGGAAAGACAGATCTTTTGGCCAGGCCTTTTGTGAGAGATGATATGTTTCCTTCCAGTGCTGTTATGGGAGTTGTTTTGTTTTTCATGAGGTAATGTTTTTATATGAATGTTTTTTAAAATGCAAGTCACTTGGAGACATTCGGGTAACAAGCAACTAAAATGTCTAAATAAAAAGGTAAAGGACCTCTTGGATGGTTAAGTCCAGTCAAAGGTGACTACGGGGTTGTGACGCTCATCTCGCTTCAGGCTGAGGGATCCAACGTTTGTTCAAAGACAGCATTGTCCAAAGACCATGATGGAAGCCAGAGCGACATTACAGCAAGAAAACTCCCTGGACATCTGTGATGCTGTCACTCTCCCTCTCTCATTGCCCAAATGCCAAAGTACACTTCTTTCAGACTGTCTTTGGCTTTTATAATCACCACAAGTGTAAGAAAGGCAAAGGACGTGGAACTGTGCAGAAACACAACACAGTTTTATTTGCCACACCAGTTTATTTTGATTATGAAAGAAGGAAAGATTAACCCATAAACCATTTTATCATGAGACATAGCTCCCAAGCCCCACATTTCTCTATCCCCTGCATCCCATTCAGCCACCACCAAATGCCAGATAAAAGACTCAGGAGTCCTGTGAATTCCAGAAACTCTGCAAAGCCACCATCAGAGAGGCAACCTCCACCTCTACCGATGCAGCAAATGGTGGGATCCAAAATGATGAAGACATTCTTCTCTCCTAACTACTCTTCAATGTTGAGCAGCTTTCAGTAAGGCAGAGTATCACCGCATCGTGCTTTGGTTATAGTGCCTTCAAGGTAGTCATTATACGGTGATGTCCTAGCCAACTCACAAAAAGTTGGGGTGGCACAGCCGTTATAAACCTTATCAGGAACTGAACTGTCATCTGGTAAAGAGAAAGAGGCAAGGTCACATGAGTATTTTTGTTGTTGTTGCTGTTGTTGTTGTTGTGCAAGAGTGGCTTAATCCACATTCTGGGATGGGGAGAGAGGGAGAGGCTCAATATTGCATTCTGGATCATCGCTCCATAGGCCCAACTATATACTGTATAATACTGTAATATGTTCAGGAAAAAGAAAACCTGCCCCTCCCCACACAAACATGAAATCTATTTTCTGGCATGAAGCTGCCAACAGAATAAGAGAGAAACTGTGTTTCTAATCTCACACACATTTGCTGACAGTGATACTTACTGTGAACAAGGACAAACTCAAAGCATCGAGTCTCATCACTACGACAGCTGACATTTCTCAACTCCGGACAATCATCTGGGCCAGAAACATGATAGACTGGACAAAATAGCTGATTGGGAATATATCTTGGATCTGCCGAAAGCAATCCATACAGTAAACACATGGATCCAGCCCATATACCTCCATAAAGATCCTAGGCTTCGGTTCTATAATCCTACAAGAGGGTTGCATTAATCAAGCAGACAATGTAGAACTGGTATTTCCTTTTAATAGATAGATTGAGATGACAGCAGTCGGGTTGCAGGACTTCACCTGCCTGGATGGTGTGTTTTGGGATGGGAAGAGAGAAGCCAAACAGGCTTCAGGTCCAGCCCTGGTAGGCATATGTTCCAACATTTCCTGAGAAGACATTGGGGCATCTCCCCCCCCTCCACACACATGGATATGTCCGGGAAAACCTGGACGTGTGGCAGCCCTACATTATGTTGTTTACTTTGTTACTATGTTGTAAACTATGCTGTGACCTATTGCCGAAAGGTATACACATATATATCAACATATAGATATATACATTTTTAAAATAGTAAATACAACTTGTTCTTTTTATTTATTTTATTATTTTGTATTCAATACATTTATATACATTTTAAACATTTATATACCACCATACAATCTCTAAGTGGTTTGTCAATTAAAACTGTGAGTGAGTGAGAGTGTGTGTGCACGCACACCTGTGTGTGTATGAAACTGAGAAACTACAATAAAACAACAAACAATTTTACACATAACTACAATGCAATGCAATAAAGCAATCAAATCTCAAAAGAAATAAAAATAAGATATATTTAGATTCAGGGATGCTTTCCCTCTCTTCAGAGACCCTTCTGCCAAGACATCTGCCAACTCACTAGACATTTCGCTACTTCCCAGGTCATTGTCTCCCAGATCTCACCTGAGGAGAGGTGGAACTGCACACACAACCTTCCTGGTACCCCTTCCTTCCACCAAGGAGGGTCCTGAGACAATTCAACCCACACAGGAGGCCATTTTAAAACCTTGGCTGAGGGCACCCTCATCACAGTCCCAACACCCTTTGCCTCAGCTTTTGTAGTTCTCTGCTTGGAGAACCATCAGCGGCAACTGGTGGTTAACTCACTTCCTCCACAGTTCTCCCCTGGAGAACTCCTAGGATCTAGTTAGGCTAGTAGGGAATCAAGGAGGAAATGTATTGTGTTCCCAGGCAGAGACCCCGTCTCCCCTGGGAGACAGGCTGGGAGCAATGAATCACACATGACAACGTTTATTAAGCGCATTATCTTAATAAAAGCTAATGCAGGTTGCGGAAGGGCTGGTTAAGAAGTCCTTAAGGTTTGAAGGAGGGCTGGGCTGAGTTAGACCAGAGGCTTGGGGGGGGGGCATGGTAGCAATGCCTGTCCATCCTTGATTGGCAGGAGGGCCCCTATTTAAACTCAGCTACTTTCATTTTTGGTCACTCTTGCAAGCGTTTTGAATCCCTTCCCACCCGCCGTGTGTTCTGATGGTTTTAGCCTGACATTGCTTTGCTTTTCATGGGGCCGCCTGTTGAAGGGGCCCAGTAGGAATTTTGCCATTTGGCTGATTGGCTGTTGCCATTTGGTTTTTGCCTACTGCTTAGCAAATTGTCACAACTTATTAGGTTGGCGATTAGGCTTTTGGTTAATGAATTTGGTTGGAGGAGGGGTGTGGCATCCACATGCCTACCCCCTTCTTAATCTTGCTCCACATAGAAGTATTCCGTTAAAGGAATCCTGGGGTTCTCGGCTCTAGTCCTTACATCCCCGTCATAGGCGGGGCTGGGGGGCCATTACAGAGCATGAGCCTTGGGGAACATTCCTGGTCGAGAGGGGGGAAAGCCTGGGCACAGCTACCTCCTCTCCCAGGGGTGTTTACTTGACTTCCCTATCTGCATGGGGAAGTCGGAGCTGGTCCTGTCCCAAGTGGGCAGATGGAAATGGTCCTGTCCCAAAGAGGGGGACAGATGGTTTAACCAAAAGCCTAATCCAACACTCAAATATAAATTGTATTTAAATAAAGTTGTGGCCAAAATAATGTCAAAAACCCAAACCTAAAATATCGTGTCTGTTGTGAGTTATTTAGGGGGAATTTCTGTCAGCCTCATCACGCAATGATTAAAATGGCCCCAACTTTATTCACAGTTTCAGATGTAGGCGTTGGGCGTGTATCCCTCTCAGCCCCCCAGCCAGAGAACTGAGGCAGAGCAGAGTTAATCAAATCAGAGGGGGCACTTTAAAATGCATCTTTACATAGCCAGCCCCCACTACTCCACACATTTTTGGGAAGTTTACTGACAACCTACCAGTGTATGGCCAATGACTCCCTTCACACAAGCCCTGATCTGTGAAAACATCATCGTAAGGAGGGATGAGTCATCCCCTTCAGTCCCCCCCCCCCACATTAGAATGATAGACTAAAGTTTTCTGTCCAAGGCCTAAAACCACCAAAGCTGTGACAATGGCTACAGGGAAGGTGAAACCATCCTTCCTGGCTCTTTAACAGCAACCATCATAAGACAGTAGCAACGTCCACAAACCTGGAAGGAAAATGGTTAACCTGCAATAAAAGGAAGAGTTCAAAGAGAGGGTTGGGTGGGTGAAGCTCTGGAGCTGACTGCGCGTCCCGCGCTGGCTCCGCCCCACTTATAAAACCCCAGAGCGGACCGGATTGAAATCTTCTCACTCGCAGTCCACTCACTTGGCCCTGCCCTCAGTGATGCTACGGATTGGTCGGTTTAAATAGGGGTTTGGCGAGAACCCCAATGGTCCACGATGCTTGGAAGGCAGGCCAGCTCAGGCAGACTGGCTTGTCTCTAGGGAGATCGGGGGTGCTGCGCGCTGATTTGCAAATGGCGCCTACTGTCAGATGGTTTAGTGGTTATTCTTCTCCCTATCTTTCTCCAATCCCCCCCCCAAATGAAGAATCACCCAGGGGTCATTTGAAGCTCTTTGTCAATAAGTGTTTCAGGCAGGACACTTGCTTTCTCCTTGAGATACAGACGGTGATGCTGATTCTAATCATCTCCCATGTAACCTCAATGCTATTCACGCTCAGGGATACATAGAGATATATAATTCTAAAAGAATGCAGCTACTTACAGTAAATAAGGTCTCCATTGCAGAAGTCATCTTGGCAGCAGTAGCTGTTACTCTTTAAGTAACCTTCTAATGTAGTGAAGCTGTAATTCGTTGAGGGACAATTTGCAGCACATCCCATTTTAAAATTCCTTTCTACTGAAGACCCATCTGTGTGAGAGAGAATTGGAAAGACTACATCTGCAAAAATTCAAATCACATCTCTCCTTACTGAAATCTAGATGATGTTTTCTAACATATTTTTTGACAAATGGGTGATTGAAGAAAATAAAATCTGTCAAGCACTGAATTTGCAAGCTAGTAATTCAAGTCATTTCAATAAGAATCAACCAATGAGTACAGCATATTTTCTTCTTCAAAACCATGTAAATATTCTAGGATATTTCCTTAAAAATTTGCACATAAATGGGCCAAGGCAGACTTGTTTTTGGTAAGGGTTTGAAACAGGCTGATCTACCACCCATCTCTACCTAATAATCGGTTAGTTGTTTCAGAGGGTCCATTCAAGAATATGCCATATACTATATTTTTAAGAGGCAGAAGAAGAATATATTATGGTGCTATGCATTTTTGTGTTTTTATATTGTAAACCGCCCTGTGATCCTTGAATGAAGGGTGGTATAGAAATTTAATAAATAAATAAGATGGTAAGAAAAACTGGCAACCCTGGAAAAAGAGAAGGCTAGTATGGAGGTGGTGAATGTTCACTTCACAGGCCAAGTTTGTAGGAGAAAATAAAATACAATGAAAAAATTAAAGGCAATAAGAAAAGCACAATTAAAAATCACACAGCATTTAGCACATCACATGATAATTGCTGCAACAAGCATCTTGGGGGGGTGGAATTGGGGACCATTTTGTTGGCTGGGACCCACTCCCAGGCAGCCCTGACCCCTCCCCCTAAAATCAAATTAAAACCTACCTGTATACAAAAGACAAACAATAAACCAATAAAAACAAAAACCAGTAAAAGTTACAAACACACCAAAATTGAACAAATTCCCACGCCTGACTAAACATGCATCTCACACCAACCGTTCCACTCCCAAGTCAAGCATGATCCAGGAATGGAATGACTGCTGCTGCCACCCACACACCAGCCCCAAAGGCCAGCCTAGGTGTGGCTTACCTCAATGAGGGACCCATACTGGCAGCATATGGTGGCACCCACTTGAAAAAATGTGCCCAGAGCAATGCCTCCCAGCCCAGCCCCCCACCACCACCACCACCGTGCTACACCACTGCCTACTTGGCAGCAGCTGCTTTGGAGACAGTGAGATGACTTTGAATCTTGTTTCAAATGGCCAGGTTCAGGTCAATTCATTCTGGTTGGTCAAGGAAACAGCAGACCCTGATTGGCTCATGGTTCTTATCAGTTGGTAGTTAACTGTTAGTGAGAAATTATCATACAGGGCAGTGGGAAAGTCAGTTGAGGAGGGAGGTGTGAGACAAAGGCCAGAGAATATTCACACACAGCATGTTAACAGTAATTGGCTGCCCTGTCCATAGCTGAGATATTAAACACTCTATTAAGTTACAGGGGAAGGGTCCTAATTCACTAGTAGATCATTTGCTTTGGATGTATAAGGTCCCAGGTTCAATGACTAACATCTCCAGGTATGGTATCTGGAGAAGTGTGTATGAACACAAAAGCTCATACCAATAACAAACTTAGTTGGTCTCTAAGGTGCTACTGGAAGGAATTTTTTATATTTTTTATTTTGTTTCAACTATGGCAGACCAACACTGCTACCTACCTGTAACTATCTCCAGGTATGGATGAGGAAAATTACCAATAGGCAGTAGACACCTCATACTAGTTGGTTTAGAAAATACTAAGATGGACCAAGCGTTTGAGTCTACAGAAGGTAGCTTCCTGTCTTCATGTGAGCAGGTATCATATCACCATACCAATGTAATGTATAAACCCTCTTTCACTTCAATGAAGAACATGTGAGGCTTGAATGAAATACATTACTGTTGGCATAGGTTACTGCTATCGCTCTCCCAGTTTTGACGTTTTCTTGGCACTCTCTAAATGTTATGGGATGTGACTCTAAACAACAAAACTCCAGCACACATGCACAAAGAAAATACAGAGGTGTCTTAAAGCACAATGTTGTATGCAAGCAAATAACAAGGTGTGTTGTCGTGGTTGTCAACACGGGGTTGTCAACACGGGGTTGTCAACACGGGGAATGAATCCTAACAGTGGTATGTGTGACAATGGAGGGTTCCCAAGAAAGGCTCTAATATGTTTTGTGTTGGCCAACAGCAACACAACAACCCTGCAGCAAAGCCAGTAGATCCTTACTCTCCAGTAGTTGCTCTCACCACCCTCTCTCTTACTCCTGCACTCTCAGATGGGAGAGAACTTGGGTAAACTAAAGCAAACGCTTTTTCAAAGGTTTGGAGCCAGTACCACAACACTCCTTTGATTGCCCTGCATCTTTGTAGTTTACTCAAAGTGCAGTGTCACCCCATACTCTTTCTGAGTCTCTCTCAGGACTCAGAAGAGTGTGCTGGTCACCTACATCTCTAATCCTAAACTCTCAGTAACCTGAATGCCAAGGAGCTAGGCATGTGTGGATTCTAAAACCCCGACATTGGAAGACATACACACTTAAGTGCAGTCAAATTAAGAAACCTACTAGGAATTAAGGTAACAGGGAGACATGCAGAAGGTCAAAGCAGAAAACAAAATAAGCCCAAGCAATGTGGCTCTAAACTAAACTAATCTTAACCAAAGCACATGACTAGGTTTACTCACAAAGAATCATCACCTTTTTAGAAGATTCCATCTTGGAACCACAGTGCTGGAAAGGCAACTAGATCCCCTGCTGTTGGAAGAGGAAAAAAACTGCAAGAAGCAGCTCAGTTTTTTAAAGGCTCACTCCTCTCTCCTGGGAATGGAGAAGCCTTGGCAATTTCTGGTCAAGTTTCTCTGGTCCCTCAAATAGGCCCTTTAAGTATCCTCTTTATAAAGAAGAGGCTTGACTCAGAAATGATGTGCAGCTCAGGCTCTTTCTTCACAGCATGTTCCTGGCAGTACATCTTGGGCCCCAGCAAGAGAAATCTTCCAGATGCACCCTAGATCCCTTGAAGAGAGCATGCCCATTATATGTTAACAGACTCAACAGGGTCTTTTGGGGAGAATCACAGGCCTGGTTCACATATACACTCACCTTGTATCATCTCTAGTTCTTTGGTTGTTCAGCACTCAGTGACTCACCTGAATGCATGAAAGGTCATCCCTAGATACTCCAGGGACCAAATGGTGGACCCACACACACAATTTTAATTAAACAGAAAAGACTTATACTCACTGAAATAGCCATCGAAATAATGTTTAAAGCAAAAGCCGTCGTCAATGTTGCAATATAGAAAACCAGCCTCGCGACAGAATACATTTGCCACTTCTGTGAGGAGAGAGGAGCAAACATTCAGTGGCAGCACAAAGTTGCTCATTCCATGAGAAACGGCCTCTGCATTCATGGTTAGAAATACGACCATGATCTCGGCGTTTGTTGGATGTAATCCACCAAACTAAATATGAGCAGCTTTCATCGTCTCAGGATCCACTTGCAATAGTGGGTCGTGTGGGATGAAAGCATTCAAAATGCTAAATAATGCTCACAAGGTCTGTAGAACTCTGTGATGTCATACATTTGAAACAGTTATGTCAGTTGATAAAGCAGTGGCCCTTATTAACTGTCTTCTATGTATGGAAGTGAGAGCTGGACCATAAAGAAGGCTGATCGCCGAAGAATTGATGCTTTTGAATTATGGTGCTGGAGGAGACTCTTGAGAGTCCCATAGACTGCAAGAAGATCAAACCTATCCATTCTTAAAGAAATCAGCCCTGAGTGCTCACTGGAAGGACAGATCCTGAAGCTGAGGCTCCAATACTTTGGCCACCTCATGAGAAGCGAAGACTCCCTGGATGTTGTGAAAGATTGAGGGCACTAGGAGAAGGGGATGACAGAGGATGAGATGGCTGGACAGTGTTCTCAAAGCTACGAACATGAGTTTGACCAAACTGCGGGAGGCAGTGCAAGACAGGAGTGCCTGGCGTGCTATGGTCCATGGGGTCACGAAGAGTCGGACACGACTAAATGACTAAACAACAACAACAACATGTGAGAGCAGCAGAAGTGGTGTGCTGCTATCTGCCTCAGTCTGTCTGTAAGAGTATTTATGTTAGATACAAATCTATGTAAGAAGTATTTGATGATAATAATAATAATAATAATAATAATAATAATAATAATAATAATAATAATTTATTATTTATACCCCGCCCATCTGGCTGGGTTTCCCCAGCCACTCTGGGCAGCTTCCAACAAAACATTAAAATAGAATAATCTATTAAACAATAAAAGCTTCCCTAAACAGGGCTGCCTTCAGATGTCTCCTAGACGTCTGGTAGTTGTTTTTCTCTTTGACATCTGGTGGGAGGGCGTTCCACAGGGTGGGTGCCACCACCGAGAAGGCCCTCTGCCTGGTTGCCTATAACTTGGCTTCTTGCAGTGAGGGAACCGCCAGAAGGCCCTCGGCACTGGACCTCAGTGTACTGGCAGAACGATGGGTGTGGAGACGCTCCTTCAGGTATACTGGACCAAAGCCGTTTAGGGCTTTAAAGGTCAGCACCAACACTTTGAATTGTGCTCAGAAACGTACTGGGAGCCAATGTAGGTCTTTCAAAACCGGTGTTATGTGGTCTCGGCAGCTGCTCCCAGTCACCAGTCTAGCTGCCACATTCTGGATTAGTTGTAGTTTCTGGGTCACCTTCAAAGGTAGCCCCACATAGAGCGCATTGCAGTAGTCCAAGTGAGAGATAACTAGAGCATGCACCACTCTGGCGAGAAAGTCCGCAGGCAGGTAGGGACTCAGCCTGCGTACCAGATGGAGCTGATAAACAGCTGCCCTGGACACAGAATTGACCTGTGCCTCCATGGACAGCTGTGAGTCCAAAAAGACTCCCAGGCTGCTCACCTGGTCCTTCAGGGGCACAGTTACCCCATTCAGGACCAAGGAGTCCTCCACACCTGCCCACATCCTGTCCCCCACAAACAGTACTTCTGTCTTGTCAGGATTCAACCTCAATCTGTTAGCCGCCATCCATCCTCCAACCGCCTCCAGGCACTCACACAGGACCTTCACCACCTTCACTGGTTCTGATTTGAAAGAGAGGTAGAGGTGGGTATCATCCACATACTGATGAACACCCAGCCCAAACCCCCTGATGATCTCTCCCAGCAGCTGCATGTAGATGTTAAAAAGCATGGGGGAGAGGACAGAACCCTGAGGTACCCCACAAGTGAGAGCCCAGGGGTCTGAACACTCACCCCCCCCCACTTTCTGAACACGGCCCAGGAGGAAGGAGTGGAACCACTGTATAACAGTGCCCCCAGCTCCCAACCCCTCTAGACGGTCCAGATGTACATGCATTGTATATTTAAATTTGCAAGTGCAAGCACAGTAAGTAAAAGTTATTTCTTATTCAAAGTCTTTTGTGCAGTTTTTATAGGAGAGGAAAGGGAACTCATTAAATGGTCAAATGACCTGGACTCTCTTCCACATAATTCTGTAAGGTCTACTTCCCACAGGACAGGGGCTGCATGCACACACACAAGCACACAAACTTCTGCATCTCACATAAACAAACACTCAGAAACCGACAGATGCACAGCCTTCTTCCCATTCACGATCACATATGCACATGCACACACACCTCTCCCCTCTTGGAAACACCGAGGTGGGAAGCACCCTGAGATCCCATCATAACTTACCCCTCCTCACCAATCACTTAGGCAGCAACATCAGAATGGAACTTTGGAAGTCCTATCATATAGCAATATTATTGGTTTTCGGGATCCACAAGCAGTGGATCTTCTCTGCACCAATCAGATGAGTATTAAGGTGCACAGTGCGATTTCAGAAGTCCCACCATGCACTTCTGCACACAGCCCACATTATTGGTGCTGGTAAGTGTGCTACCACCAGCCCAGAGCATGAGCAGAGCATGAGAACAATGGGGAGAAAGGTGCGCCAGGAAAGGCTTCCCCATCCACCTTCATCACAATGAAATGTGTGTTCATCAGCCCTGCCAACCACCTGCTTGGCCAGGTGAGGGAAGCACAGTTACCAACACAGGACAAGGGGTGAATCCACAGGTATGCGACATAGACAATCGGTTGCAGCTGGCATGGGGCCCATAAGCCATGAATTGCTCGCTTGTGCTGGAAGTAAGGGGCAGGTGGCCCAGTCTCATGAGAAGTGTATCAAGCCCAAACAGGGTTATCACATCAGCACAGCAAGCACTATAAAATCAAGCACTAACAGGCAGTGCCGTTGCTGGGATGGAGGACTAGCCAAGTTCTTTGTCCTTATAGTGAAGCTTCCAGAGGCTCCATTGCGGCTCTCAGCCTCTGTGTGTGAGTGTGTGTGCAAATGGCTGTGGGGTGTGTGTGCCAAACTGGGTGTTTGACCTGGGTGAAATAAAGCCTAGTTTTGCCCATGCTACCAGGGATTCCTTTCTATTTTGTTCTTCCCACTGCAGATTTCCCATTTGGTGTCACCAATCTTGGCCTCAGGAAACCAAAGTGTGTCAGAACCCAGGGACCTCTTTGTGAAAACTTACCTAGAGCCAACTTCATGAAACAGAAGTACACTCTACCAGGCCCTCAAAACTAGCTATTCCCTTTGAAGGTGGCCTATGTAGGAGGTGCTTGCTTTACTATGAATGGGTATAGATCCTGGAAATACGGTTTGCTAGTCTTCTCCCACCCTCCAAAATTTAGTGTGGATTCCAGTTGCTCTTGGTCTTATCCATTCTTTTCAGCTTATTTTTCTTCTTCATTGAACCTATCTCAGTCTTCCTAGCTTAGTCCACTCCACATCCCCTCCCAGACAGGGAAAAAAAGAATCCAAAATTTCAGCTTCCTACTCACCTGGGAGAAACAGGGCCAAGAGAAGGCAGGTGCTAAGGAAAGCCTTCATAGCGCTGAAGAGATCAAAAGCTTAGGAAGACTCAGAATAAGCCAGCAGATGACTTGTGGAGCACAAGGCTGATGTGGGGGAATTTATAGGCCAAAGGGGGGGGGAGGCCTGGGAGTAGAGTTGGGAAGAACTGGTCCAGTGAGGGGTGGAAAACGATGAAATTAGAAAATGCATAGAATGTTTTATTGGAACACAAAGTTCAGTGTTGAAATTCATGAAATGTGCTTTTTCGAACAGCATGATCTTCTATCAACTGCCTCTTCTATTCCATGTCATTAGCAGGGTTAAGAAATAACTATTGTTCTCCTTTGGATGTAATTTCACCAAATGACCTTCCAGTCTATCTCCACCCCAATTTCCCCACAATGCCTCTGAGGAAAGTCTCTAGAGTAAGCAACTTGGCACATTCCGTTTTGTAATTTACAATCATTTTACAGAATGTATCCTGCAAAACATATTTGGAAAGCTAATTCAGTGAAGATGGATCATTTTTTTCTCTCTTTCGTGGTCCTTATGGCACTCACATATGCTAGCCGTGATAGAATATTTTTTCTATCTGGGTTCCACCATAACCTGCAGGCTCTCCATCAGCGCTGAACTGGAGAAGCGTGTTGGAAAGGCAGCTACAACAATGGCTCGCCTCTCCGAAATGATATGGGAGAATATGATGCTTATGACCAATATCATGTTGAAGGTCTACCATGCTCGCATGTTGAGCCCATTGCTATATGAAAGTAAAGATAGAAAGGTAAAGGAAAAGGACCCCTTGATGGCTAAGTCCAGTCAAAGGCAACTATGGAGTTGCGGCGCTCATCTCACTTTCAGGCCGAGGGAGCCGGTGATTGTCCACAGACAGCTTTCTGGATCATGTGGCCAGCATGACTAAACTGCTTCTGGTGAAGTGGAACACCGTGACAGCACATATAGCGCACCCGGGGGTGGGGCATCGCTCTGTAGTGAAACATGCATAGCGTCGTTCCGTAGCAACGCTGTGCATGAGCTACGGAGCAGGGTAACAAAGCCAGAGCTGAGAGCGGAGTTTTACAGTGATGTGAGCCAGATGTTAAGGCAGCAAGGTGGGAGAAGACAGAGAGATAAAGCAATTTTGATGTCTGTCACGGTGTCCCATTGTGCCAAAAGTGGAAAGCTGTCTGCAGACAAAAGCCAGCTTCCTCGTCCTGAAGCAAGATGAGCGCTGCACCCCATAGTCACCTTCGACTGAACTTAAGCATCCAGGGGTCCTTTCCCTTTTATCTTTTAACTGTGTCACAGACAAAGGCATGATATTATGGACTGCATGTTTTCCTAGGACTCCAAGGACTTAAAGGCATGCGGTTGAAATCCCTTACTGGAACAGCTGTCTGCCCCTCACAATAAGTTTCATACCACTGACTCCCAGGGAAATCTGGCAAAATTGCTTGAGGTTCCAGGAATCTAATCCTATTTCAGTGCTGAGCTTTGAAATCTAGTGTAACCTGTGGGGACTCATTTCCCCAGGGTGGTGAAACTGAGGCTGGCACAGATTAGGAGGGATGTGTCTTGGAGTTTGTGGGAGAGGGAAGAGATTTAATTTGTTTTTAACACTGTACTTTAAATTATGGTATAGTGCTATTAGAATTCTAGCAATTTGTGGCACTGTGCTGAACCTCTTGTTCCTGGGTGCTGGCAAAGTGCTCCTTGTCGTGGCCTATACTTTCCTCCAACTAAGCCTCTTCGTGCTTCCCTGTTTGGCCCACTGCTGTTCCTGACCCTTCAGCTTCGTAGAATGATTAAGGCACTCTTGATCACCTGCCTCCTCTTGGTCCAGCTTCCTCCAGGAAAGAGCCTTGGAAGAATAGACATGTTATGGGTATCAAAGTCTATAGTATCTGGTTTTAAGAACACTGAAATACAACTGAGAACTTTATCAGATGAAAATCTGATATTTACTATTAATAAAGGCCAAAAAATAACAATTTTAGATGGAAGCTTAATGACAGCTTGTTAGAAAGACTGGGATGATGCAAAAGGGATTTCAATGTTTGACTGACTTCTTTGAATATAGAGAAATAACTTAATAAAAAAATTCCTTCAGTAGCACCTTAAAGACCAACTAAGTTTTTATTTTGGTATGAGCTTTCGTGTGCATGCACAAGAAGTGTGCATGCACATGAAAGCTCATACCAAAATAAAAACTTAGTTGGTATTTAAGGTGCTACTGAAGGAATTTTTTTATTTTGTTTCGACTCAGACCAACACAGCTACCTACCTGTAAAGAGAAATAACTGGCATAGTTAAACCAAGCTTTTTTAGTTACTCCCACAAAATTTGTAGTAATGTTTCTAAGGTCAAGCTCAGAAAAAACAAACAAACCCTTTATCTGCTCTGTTTTTCCCTTGGTCCATCCCAGATACCCAGCAATGCTGTTTTATTTATTTCCTAAGATTTATACACAGCTTGATTGTAAAAAAAGAAGCAGCAGCAGTTACAAGCAAATAATTTTGAGAAAAAAATGAGAATATACAAGAGTTAAAAGTAAAACAGATTAAAATGGCAAAAACTTTCTAAGCATCTGAGTAGGCTTGCCTAAACAAGCATGTTTTTAGGAGGTGCAGAGCAGAGTATAGTGAGTGTCCCTGACTGACCTCATTGCTAGAGAAGGTACTGGCAAGAGATCCTGCGTAGCAAATGAATTGATTTACTGAAAGACTATTTCCCAAAATTCAGCCACTTAATGGTATTCTGACTAAAAGTGGGGGAAAGGCCCTTAAATTGATCTACATTTGGGTTCCTGTGGCACAACTGGGCAGCAAGCCCACTACACTATCAAAGGACACACACTTTTGGGCTGGCCCACATTTTGGGAATGATAAAAGATGCATTAATCAAAATTCACTCTATACTGTTTTCAGGACCACAAAGAGCAGGGATGTGACCAGGGGGGAAGGCTTGGGAGGAATGATGAATTTCCTTAGCCATCTTTTTTAAATGAATGACCTCCATCTGCTCCACTGATCTCAAGTTTCCGCTAAACTGATAAACTCTCAGACTGATATGTGTATATATGATACAGAATCCTAAAACCTTTCAAAAACTGACAAATTGATGGGGGTTGATTGTTCCCACACAACTTTATATACACAACATAATAATACATTTCTGAATGTATTTCCACCCACCCCAAGAGTTCTCTTCTTGGACAGACCCACCACAAGTGGTGGCATGGCTCCCCCTAACTAAAAGCTCTGCAACACATTGGTTCTATTCAGAAGCAATATGGACAATTGCTCTGCAACTCTATGACTTTTATGCATTACCTCAATGTCCAAGGGATTATGGGAAGTTACTGGGTCCTTGATAGACAAAGCAATATACTGAATATGGACCAGTACTGCTGCCTTTCCTATAATTTGGTGTGAGCTCTAATTTGGTTCACAGAAGCATTAAAAAAACACAATAAAAAAACTTCCAAGACCCAAATCAAAGGACAGCTAAAGACTCAAGGTATGGCACAGGTGACTGCTTAAGTAGGCAAGGGAATTGGACAGGGATAGGGACATAGTGACGTGCACTGAATATTGGACAATGGAGCATCAGATTGTTGGGAAGGAGACAGAATACTTTGAGTCATCTGATCTGTTTGGTGAGACTGTACTGAATTGAACCAAGCTTGTCATTTATGCCTCCTTCAAATCTCATCTTCAGTGCCAACCTTATCCATATGTCACATCTCTATAAGACAGGATTTAGAGAATGTGGTTGGCTTATAATTGCAGATAAAATGCAGAATACTCTATTCCAGGGACGTCCAACTCCCAAGAGACTGTGATCTACTCCCAGAATGATAACGTTGCAGTGAAGTGATCTACCCATTTGGCACCCAAAGTTGCTGAGCTTTTTAAAGGGAAGAAGGCAAACGTCGCTCACCAAATGATCACTCAGCAAAAATAAACTGCACAGTGATAACTCCATCTTTAGTTTTTTGCAACTGTGTGCAAATGAAGGACGGAGCAAGGGGCAGGGCTGGATGTTCTCCCCCCCCCCCAGAGGAAAATGAGCCCATGATCAACCGTGATAGACTGCTAGCACCCAGGGGTTGACCTGTCAATCACAGTTGACCGGTTGAACATCCCTGCTCTATTTCAACAGTTTTTAACATGGGAGCATTCTCACCACACATGGATAAATGAACCAAGTTTTCCACAACTGTTCCAACATAAAGGGGAAAGGGAGGGTTTATCTTTTGTCAGCCTGTCTGGCATCCACAGCCAGTGAAAGATGACCTTGAGAGAGTAGCCTAATTTAAGTGAGCAGAGATCATTTAAGGAGGGAAGTGATCCAGGTACCCTCCCATTTGTGATATTCATTTGGGTAGTCTAATTCTGATTCCCATACAGTTTGAAGGCCTCTAGCATCCCCCGCTTCATGATCTACTTGATTGCTGTGTATTAGGGAAGCAGCTCCCTCAAGTCATATGCCAGACTGCTGCAAAAGGATTTAAACAAGGTAAGTGTACGTAACTCCTGTCCCTTCTGCTCCAAAGAAAGTGCGAAAGAATGTGCCTGAGCTACTTGAAACCAGGTAGTATGAATGCCTTTTAATTTACCTTGCAGTTCATCTTTGCAGATTGCTTTCCCTCTGGGAAGCACGTCATGGAGTGTGTAAATGCCCACAGCTTCCCTCCAGATGTCCACCAGGTCCCGTTCAGTTAATATTTCTGCCAAGTTTGAGTTGGAGACTTTGTTCACAGATTGGTTTACAGTTATTGATGTAGCCACCTATTTTTGTTTGTCTTCTTTTAAAATTGTTCTAATTCTGTTAGTATCTTCCAGAGAAAGTCTTGTTGTGCTGAGTTGGGTGCATATAGACAGGTGGGGGTGATTGGATGGCTGCCTATGACACCACAAACAAAGAGGTATCTGCCTGTTGGGACTGCCAAACTTCCACCAGCACTCAGAGGGCAGTGCTTGCAGTGGCGGAGGAAGCTGCTCGGGCACCCGGAGCGGCAAATATGGTGTGCACCCGGGGGCAGGGCGTCGCTACGTAGTGCGCATGTGCAGCATTGCTACGTATGACGCATGCATCGTACGTAGCGCCGCTGCACATGTGCGCTACGTAGCGTTTTGCTGGCGGCAAGCAGAGGATCCTGGCACCATGAGCGAGCCAGCCAGCTGCCGCTGTGCCAAGCGAGGCTTTTTACTGGGCGGCGGGGCTCGGCTTGGGAGTCATGGGGGGTGCGCCAAGTGTCACCCCCCCTCCAGGGTGGCACCCGGGGTGGCCCACCCCAACACACCCCCTTGCTACACCAGTGAGTGCTTGCTTATCAGGACAGCAAAACCTCGAATTTTCCCAGAGCCAGGAATGTGTAGTTGCTCCGTACCCAGCATCCTTTGAGTGTTTTGGTTCTTGCATTGATTCCTGCGACACAGGAATCCAGAGGTAAAGCCACACACCCTCTTCTCCCGCCGCCTCCCAAATAAACCACTTTATTCTTGGGAGTTTATAAGTAAAGAGACTCTCCTTCCAGCTCACGTGGCAAAGAAAAACTCTGGTATCAAAGAAAAACTCTAGGCTGTTTGATAGAATAACCTCCTGTCACCAGTAAAGGGTCCCTCTCGGCCTGACTCCCCTTACTGTAAAAGTTTGCCCCTTTCCACGCTGGCAACTTGTTGACACCCCAGGTTATCTTTCTAAGCCTCCTCAGTGTTACTCTAAGACACAAACTTTCGCCTCCTTTCCTGAGGTAAGTTTTGTCCTCTAATGTGTTAGCACTTCTGTGAGTCCCGATACCTTGCTGGAAAAATAATGACGATACTTCTTGGCACAAAAGAGAAGAATTTTATTAAGCTTAGAACTTAGTTATTTATTTAACGTTTCATATGTTTATAAGATACATTTCGGTTGTAGGTAATCTCTGTCAAACACTTAACATCAAGCCTTCCTGAACCTCATCTAGATCCCCACTATCCTGGCCTCTCAACTTTCTTCTTCACATCTATCTACTCCCTCTCCTCAACTGACAAAACTGCTGCTCCCTCCTTTTAAACTGGGAACAGCCCCGCCCCCACCAGAATGTTATGTCAGTCAGGCTGGAGGTGGATTAACTCTTTTCCAGCCAGGTAGGAATAAATATTTCAAAACCGTGTCAATCCGTTACAGCTCGCCTATCCAGCATCCTTTGAGTGTTTTGGTTCTTGCATTGATGTGTCTCCTGCAAGAGAACAATATATGGATTAGGGCTTTTTTCAGCTGGAACTCACCATAACTCTCAGGTGGGCGCCATTGCTATTCTAAGAGAATGAGGGAGGTGTTCATGGTGCATTCCGGTACCTGTTTCACCAGAAAAATAGCACCGGTCTGGATGTTCCCTTTGCAGGGCTGCCTTCACTTGGGCTCTTTGGATTGCTGATCCTAGCCCTCTAACGTTGAAAGAGATAAGCTTTATAGTTTTGCTTTGTGGAATTGTAGTAATGTTGGTAGATATGTGAATTAATTACTAGGTAAGCTCTATTAAAGATGGCGTTTTTCAAGGAACTCTTTTTTTTCTGCTGGACTGAAAATCAAGTACCATAAACTGGAAACAATGAACACAAATCCTAAAATGGCCTCCTTTGCTTGCCAGCAGGAACATGGGAGTGGTGGTGATCTCTCCCATAGTTCCCAGGATCGATTTGGGGGGGGGGCAGGGTGTGGTCTTGTTTCTTATATCCATGCCCTCTCCTCTCACCTCCTGCAGTTTTCTATTACGATTGATATAGTCCAGATTCTTACAACCTAGGTTCTGCCTTTGTGCTGGATTATCAACTTAAAAAGAAAGTCACTGTGAAATGCTATGCCAGCTTCTTTTAGTGTCAACGTTTGCTGCCTCAGTGTGGCTAGGCTGATATGCCTAAGCAAACCACTCACATTCTGTAATCAATAAAGTTGTGGCCAAAATTATGCCAATAACCTTAAACTAAATTCGGTGTCAATTGTGTCTTTATTTGGGGAGGTCTTGGGGGTCTTAACACGCAAAGTATAGGCCACGACAAGAAGCGCTTTGCCAGCACCCAGGAACAACAGGTTCAGCACAGTGTCACAAATTGCTAGAATTCTAATAGCACTATACCATAATTTAAAGTACAGTGTTGAAAACAAATTAAATCTCTTCCATCTCCCAAGAACTCCAAGGACACGTCCCTCCTAATCTGTGCCAGCCTCAGTTTCACCACCCTGGGGAAATGAGTCCCCACAGGTTACGCTAGATTTCAAAGCTCAGCACCAAAATTGGATTAGGTTTCTGGAACCTCAGGGGATTTTGCCAGATTTCCCTGAGAGTCACTGGTATGAAACTTAATGTGAGGGGAAGACAGGTGTCTGTCCACAGTGGAGGTGTAGAGAGTTAAAGGGCACTATGTACCACATGTGGTGGGGTTGCAAAAAATAAATAAAGAGCTTTTGGGCACTTTTATATGAATGAATTAAAAAAAACACTGTTCAAAGTAATGCTTAATTTAAAAAAAAAACCTGAAGCCTTTCTATTAGGCATAATGGCCTCAGACATTCCAAGGGAGAAAAGAAGGATCTTTTTGTATGCAGCAATGGCAGTGAGGATGCTGTTTGCCAAGGGATGGAAAGGAGATAAAACTCAGTCAAAAGAGGAGTGGCAAGGTAATATAGTTGAATACATGGAACTAGCATATATGACAGAAAATTGATCAACCCAAAAGTTCAAAACAGAATGGGAGATCTATAGACAATATGTTAAAGAACATTGTCTCCATATAAAAACTTTAGAATGCTTCGAATAACTGAATTGATTAAGGTATATAACTGAATTGATTAAGGTATAAAGACGTCAAACAAGATTTAATAAAGACAAAGTTTATTGAAAAATAGAGGCAAGTAATTAAGAAAAACAAAGAACCCATATCAAGGAAATCGTAAGTTGATGGTCGGAACGTTTTTGTGAATTTGTGATTTATTTTATTGTTTTTTGTTTGTAAGAGATGTTTCATGCTTCTTTTGTTTCATCTCCTTTTCTTTTTCTTTTTTCCTCTTTTCAAGCTTTTGTTGTGTGTGTATGTTTTGATGTTAAACCAATAAAGATTAATTTGAAAAAAAAAGGAAAAAAAGAAACTTATTGTGAGGAGAGATGGGTGTCTGCCCACAGTTTCTTTTGTGGAATGCACAGTGACTCGAGTTCTAGATTTCCTCACTTCCATTAAATGCACTTGTGTTTGGGTTAGAGAACTTGTCCACTTGCTCTTTAAAATAACTTGGTAACTGTTAAGTGCAGGGGTGGGGGGAGTCTCTCTTCAAAGGAGCTTGAGGATTTAAGGGACTAGCTTATTCAGGGGCTGGACAGCACAGCGCCACGTCCTTTGCTTTTGTTTCACTTGTGATGATGATGAAAGCCAAAGACAGTGTGAAAGATGTGAACTTTGGCATTTGGGCAATGAGAGAGGGAGGGTGGCAGCATCACAGATGTCCAGGGAGTTTTCTTCTGTAATGTCGCTCTGGCTTCCATCACAATCTTTGGACAAAGCTGTCTTTGAACAAACGCTGGATCCCTCAGCCTGAAGCGAGATGAGCGTCACAACCCTGTAGTCACCTTTGACTGGACTTAACCATCCAGGGGTCCTTTACCTTTACCTTTTATTATATATATTTATGTAATATATAATGTGAATTATATATTTAAGCTTAGATAATTCCTTCATTTCTTCTAAAAATGAGAATCTAACATTGGGACACCCAGATGCTGGGAATCCCAAAGGAGGGGACGGGGAAAGTGGCAATGTGCTCATGTCCTCCTCGTCCATCTTATTCATTATCTTCTTCTTCGCTGTCTCCCTCGGCCTGAAGCGAGATGAGAACCGCAATATCATAGTCACCTTTGACTGGACTTAACCGTCAAGAGGTCCTTTACCTTTACCTTTTTATTTAGATGGGTTAGTTGCTTGTTACCTGAATGTCTCCAAGTGACTTGCATTTTAAAAACATTCATATAAAAACGTTACGTCATGAAAAACAAAACAACTCCCATAACAGCACTAGAAGCAAACATATCATCTGGCAAAAGGCCCGGGCAAAAGGTCTGTCTTTCGTGGTGCAGAAAAAATATATGTGAAGGCCCCAGGCAGACATTGCTGGAGACAGCCTTCCATGAACAGGGTACCACAGTTGTCCCATGGAGAAGCTTGCTGTAGACAACATAATTTTGCCATTGTGAAAACAGAATGTAGGACTATATGAACCTTTTGTCTGGTCAAACAGGGCTCTTCATATTACTTTATGATCTAAGAAGAATCCCAGTGGATCACAGCAAAGTCCTGTTTAGTCCCACATCCTGTTTCATACAATGGGAAAGCAGATACTCCTGGGAAGCTCTCAGTTAGTACAAAAGCCATCTCTGGCTGCCGAGACACTGGCTTGCCTCCACTATTGAGGGGGCTGACAAAGTGGGACATGTTGACCTCATACGTGCTGTTTTCACACACACCCGTTTTGATAATTTTTCCTCAGTTGGCGAACCTGTCTAGCTGTTGTTTACTAGAAACTGCTACCCAGAATCAGAGGCATGCTGCCCTTGAGCCATTAGGACTAGTAGTCATTGAGAAGAGTTATTGTCTATGGAACTAATAAATAATAATAAACAGCTGACACTCAAGTGTTGAGGTGTAAGTGATAGGGTTGCATGGCTGTCAAGTTATCCCCACTCCTTTGAATTTAATTCTCCCCAGAAGCCAAGAGAGAGAGAACCCAGAGAATGTCTCAGATGAATAGGGTGGCGGATGAGGCTCATTCTGAAGGATGAGGCTGGAGTGGGTGTTGAGGCCCAGGTTGACGTGGCCTCAGGAAAGCATTGTCAAAATAGCTCAGGTGACATAGGTAAGGTACAACCCATTCTACTCTTGCTGGTAATGTGAAGCAACAGGGGGACACCTGAATAAAGTTCCAGCAAGGGATTTCAACCGTGTGCCTTAAAGGCCTTAGAGTCCTAGGAAAACAAGCAGTTCATACTCATTGTGACATTGTCTCTGGCACAGGTGCCCACTGCTGTAATATTATTGTTGCACACCACCCCAAACTCTGAGCAGTGTGAGAGTTTAGGGGTTCCATGTGTTTAATCAGGGTATGTGTTACCTTTGGGAATGAGGCACAACATACACAGGGGTGTCTTTATGATGGATGGTTTATTTACATATCTTTACAACCTGAGTCTATGATGGAGGGGTTCACAGCATTAATTCCCTGAAAGGGTATTGATTGACCTATATCAACAGCCTTAGATTAAAACTGCCCCCCTCTTCCATATCACTGCCCTTGTCTGGGCACCCGCAATATTATTTCCAAGCCCACGTCCCTGTTCTATAGTCAGCTTCATTGGATGTCCCTGAGTTCTAGTATTACAAGAGAGGGAGAGAAACTTTCACCACTGCAAAATAAAAAAAATTCCTTCAGTAGCACCTTAAAGACCAACTAAGTTTTTATTTTGGTATGAGCTTTCGTGTGCATGCACACTTCTTCAGATACCAGGTCATAGTGGAGAGTTTTTCACCACTGCATTAGTGTGGATTCTTATTCTTATTTGTAGATATCTCAGCTTTGTTGTTGTTGTTTAGTCGTTTAGTCGTGTCCGACTCTTCGTGACCCCATGGACCATAGCACGCCAGGCACTCCTGTCTTGCACTGCCTCCTGTAGTTTGGTCAAACTCATGTTCGTAGCTTCGAGAACACTGTCCAACCATCTTGTCCTCTGTCGTCCCCTTCTCCTAGTGCCCTCAATCTTTCCCAACATCAGGGTCTTTTCCAAGGATTCTTCTCTTCTCATGAGGTGGCCAAAGTATTGGAGCCTCAGCTTCACGATCTGTCCTTCCAGGGAGCACTCAGGGCTGATTTCCTTAAGAATGGATAGGTTTGATCTTCTAGCAGTCCATGGGACTCTCAAGAGTCTCCTCCAGCACCATAAATCAAAAGCATCAATTCTTCGGCGATCAGCCTTCTTTATGGTCCAGCTCTCACTTCCATACATCACTACTGGGAAAACCATAGCTTTAACTATACGGACCTTTGTCGGCAAGGTGATGTCTCTGCTTTTTAAGATGCTGTCTAGGTTTGTCATTGCTTTTCTCCCAAGAAGCAGGCGTCTTTTAATTTCGTGACTGCTGTCACCATCTGCAGTGATCAAGGAGCCCAAGAAAGTAAAATCTCTCACTGCCTCCATTTCTTCCCCTTCTATTTGCCAGGAGGTGATGGGACCAGTGGCCATGATCTTGGTTTTTTTGATGTTGAGCTTCAGACCATATTTTGCGCTCTCCTCTTTCACCCTCATTAAAAGGTTATTTGCCTTGTCGTGGCGAAGGGGCTTGAATAACTCAGAGAAGCTATGAGCTATGCCATGCAGGGCCACCCAAGATGGACAGGTCATAGTGGAGAGTTTTGACTAAACGTGATCCACCTGGAGAAGGAACTGGCAAGCCACTCCAGTATCCCTGCCAAGAAAACTCCATGGACAAAGACAACAGGCATATAAAAGTTATGACGCTGGAAGATGAGCCCCTCAGGTCGGAAGGCGTCCAACATGCTACTGAGGAAGAGCGGAGGACAAGTACAAGTAGATTCAGAGCTGATGAAGCGGCTGGGCCAAAGCCGAAAGGACGCTCAGTTGCGGATATGCCTGGAAGCGAAAGGAAAGTCCGATGCTGTAAAGATATCTCAGCTACCTTTGAATAAATCTTCCAATATCATGATACCATTATAGAAATATTGTGTACAGTCTTCTCACTTTAAATGATATTGTGTAGTTGTGAAAGCTTTAGAAAAGGAGAAGCCAAAGATCAAGAGCAAGTCCCTAATAAGGAAAAGTTACAAAACGTGAGGCTTTTCAGTTCCGAAAAAGTCAACTAAGAGGCATGAAGAGATGTACAAAATTATTGATGGCGTGGAATAAATGGATAGAGAAAAGTTTTTCTTCCTCTCTCATAACACTAGAATTTGTGAGCAGCCAATGAAACTGAATGTTGGACGCTTCCAGACAGATGGAAGAAAGCACTGGTTCAAATAACACATAGTTAAACTCTGGTATTTGCTCTCATTGGGAAGTAATGATCGCCAACAACTTGGAATTGTTTCATTAAGGATTATAGAAAAAATCATGGAGAATAACTGGCTCTATGGCTACTGATCTAGATGGTCATGTTGTATCCCAATTTTTGGAGGCAGTAGTCCTCTGAATGCAGGGGTGTAGCAAGGGTTATTGGTGCCCAGGGCATGGCAGTTGTTGCACCCCCCTGGTGGACTGGGCAGCAGTCAGTCACTTTGCTGATCTGCATCTTATCAAGGGAGTCACCAGGGAGCAGAGATAAGGCAGTCATGAACGCCGCTGTGCCACCTTGCCCTCCTTTCCTTGCAGTGAGGCACTCTGGGCAACACACGTGGTTCTGGCAGTGCTGTCTGATCTTCTGCTTCCTCCCACTCCCTCCCTTTCAACAGCCCAGGGGTGGGGCACATGCAGGCATACCTACACTGGTCACAAGGAGAAGGAGTTGACACCACCAGCCCGGCCCTGAAGGCCCAGCTCAGGCATTGTTTGCCTTCCTGCAGCTGTGGCCTCAATAAAGGGTGCCTTGTTGGCGATGTCTTGTTGCACTCCCTCAGAAATTTACACCTGGGGTCACAGCCCCCTGGTCCTCAATGTTATTCTACTGTCTGCCTATTGCTGGGAATCACAAGTGGAGAGAGTGGTGTTGCTGTCAAGTCCTGCTTTTAGGCTTTGCACAGGCATCTGGTTGGTCATTGTGACAACAGGGTTTTGCAACAGAAAGCCTGGTTCAGCAGGCTGATGTAAGCCCTGGCCAACTGAAGCTCGTGGGGAATCTAACATCAGCCAAAATATTAATTGCCTCAAAATCTTACTCACCCAGTGTACCTGCTGAAGAAGTGTGGATTCATAATGTACTTGCTAAAGAAATGAGGTTTCATAATTTTGTCTAAAATCAAAATCAAAATCAATTGTTGCTCAATTGCCTGAGTAAGGGAAGCTAAAAGAGACAAAAAAATGAGAAAATTCCTTCCAGCAGCACCTTAGAGACCAACTAAGTTTGTCATTGGTATGAGCTTTCGTGTGCATGCACACTTCTTCAGATACACTGAAACAGTGTAAACAGAAGACCACGCATGCGAAAGCTCATACCAATGACAAACTTGGTTGGTCTCTAAGGTGCTGCTGGAAGGATTTTTTTTTATTTTGTTTCGACTACGTCAGACCAACACGGATACCTACCTGTAACTAAAAAAATGAGAGACATGCCCTTTTGTAATCTGTACCAGGGGTGTATAACCTGTATCCTAGGGGTCCAATGCAGCCCCTGCATTCCCACATAAATCAGAGGGAGAAAACTGGGAAGAGGAGGTATCGGAAGCTGAAGGGGTACTATAGCTTCTTAGTGACCTGGGAGATTCTATGGCAGAAAGAAGTCTATAATCAGAAGCTGAAGCTGGCAAGGGGGAGGAGGGAGGTCAAAAGGCAAAGATGAGTCTGGCTGTTGAAGAGTCATGGGTGTCTCCCTCTCCTGCTGTGACAAGTTCCCCGTCCTCCTCCCCACAAGAACCAGGAGAAGGATGAAAAGTGCAGAAGTCCCTGACTGCTGGGAAAAAACCCTGGAGAGCAGGAGACATAGGTGTGGGGAGTTCCTCATTGGTCTGACACACAGTGAAGATCAAATTTTTTGCTAATAAAGAGTTAATTCCAACTTGAACTGTGTGATTTACTGAGTTTGTGAGACATACAGACACATGACATATGGCAGACATGTTGAACACATCAATCGAGATCGACTGGTCACTGAAATTTGAGAGGCCAGGTCTTAGGGGAGGAAATGTAGCAATCATGACTAGAGAGAGTCATCTTTCTGTCATAGCACTAGAATCATAGAATCATAGAGTTGGAAGAGACCACAAGGGCCATCCAGTCCAACCCCCTGCCCAAGAACTTGGACATCAAATGAAACTGAATTCAAGAAAATTGAAGAGTGTTGAAAGACATGGGCGTTTCACACAGTGAATAGTTAGACGGTGAAATTTGGTCTCACAATAAATATTGATGTTTCAACTTGTGTGTGTATAACTGAAGATTAGAAAATTTCATGGAGGATAAGGCAGTCATTGACTTCTAACCCCAATGGCAGGATTCCACCTCCATCATTGGAGGCAGTATTGCTCTTAATGTCTGTTTCCTGGGAAAACGATAGGCAACCAGTGCGGATTATTACTGTTTGACAGAACTCTGGGGACCCACTGTGGGAGTCAGGAATCAGAGACATAAGAGGATCCTTTTGGATCTGACCAAAAGCCCATTTAGTCCAGCATTGTGTTCTCAGAGCACCTAACCAAATGTATGTTGGAAAGCACAAAAAAAAAACAAGGCATCAGCAGAATAGTCATAATGTAGGGAATGAAGCCATCATGGCCAGTAGTCATTGACAGTAGGGATGCCCACAGACCATGTTGTAGTCATGCACCTACACTTATTTATTTATTTATTTATTTATTTATTTATTTATTTATTTTGCAGTAAGAGTAGATTCCACACCAGATTGTTTCCATATTGAACAAGCAGCATTTCTTTTGAGATACGTACTTTTTAAATACATGCAGTATGAGATTCAAGAAAGATTTCTCAAGTTTGCCGGTTGTAGCAACAAAAGAAGGGAATAAATTGCTCCTTTGATAACATTAAATGAACATTAAAAAAAACATGCTCAGTGATTGTCAAGGTCAAGCCTACAATAATAGAGCAAATATGAATGTAAAATACAATGGCGCACAAGAAAAATTTCAAGAAAAATGTCACACACTCAACTGATGTGGATATTATGCTGTTGAATGCCTATTGGAACAATTCAACCTGTATACTACCTTTCAATTCCAGTCCTGATTGAAAGGAATTACAGGAACAATAGCTTCTGCAGAGAGGTCATTTAGTAAACTTGAGCAAAATAATAATTATTTAAGGCCTACAATGTCTTAGGAACATCTTGTGGATTTGGAAAGGATAAGTATTAAATCAAACATTGCCAGAAAAATTAGTTTTCATGCTGTGATTTGAAAGTTTTCACAAAAATGGTCAGAAACAATCCTTTTCTAAAGTAAATAGTATGTTTATCCATCTATCTATCATCTTTCTATCTATCTTTACTAATGCTAATATTTTGTGATGATCTGATCTGCATTTCAGTATAAAAGGATGTTTTGGTGTGAATTCCTTCTCCTTATCTGTATTGTAGCATAAACAAAGATGTTCAAATCAAATGTGCTTTCATTCCATCATGGGACTGACCATGCTGATCGATGATCTCCAATGGGCTAGGGACAGAGGTGAAAGCTATTTCCTGGCTCTTTCCTGCCATTGACTGTGGTATCCTGCTGGACTGTCTAGAGGAGTTGGGAGCACTGTTATGCAGTAGTTCCACTCCTTCCTCCTGGGCAGTATCCAGAATGTCTAGTTGGGGGATAAGTATTCGGACCACTGAGTACTCACTTGTGGGATATATAAGTACTCCATCTTCTCCATCCATCTATATGAAGCCACTGTGAGAGATCAACAGGGTTTCTTTTTTGCTACCAAGGAGTGTGGTGGAGTCTCCTTCTTTGGAGGTCTTTAAGCAGAGGCTTGACAGCCATCTATCAGGAATGCTTTGATGGTGTTTCCTGCTTGGCAGGGGGTTGGATAGATGGCCCTTGTGGTCTCTTCCAACTCTATGATTCTATGATTACTTTTTGCCTTGTTGGGAATATGTTTGCTCCACAGGGATTGCGATAAAACAGAGCTGGAGACAGACTGGAAGGAATTCACTTCTTTAAAGTTCCAGTTGCCTAACAATGAGGGTGCAGTTGGACTGGAAGAGGCTTCTGGCTGGCTGCCACAGAAGTCCTAAAAATGATTGCATCCAATATGGAAAAGGAGCTTTGTGTTCTAATTTAAAAAAAAACAGGATTTCTGGGACAGCATGCCCTCTGTTTCCATAATATCCCACCACTCCTTCCCAGCTGGAACTCTCAGGCCCCTTTCCTTGGCCTATAAATTCCCCCAAGTGAGCTCCTTTCTTCCACAGTTCACCTGGTGGTTTGTTCCAAGTGCTCCTTGGCTTTTGATCGCTCTGGCATTATGAAGGCCTTCCTGAGTATGTGCTTACTATCTGTCCTAGTTTCTTCTGGTGAGTAGGGGTTTTTTTCTTAATCATATCTCGGAGGGGGTTAGCAGGGGTCAGATTGGGAAGACTGAAATAGGTTTTGGGAGAGAAAAGGATCAGAAAATATGGATACGCATGGGAGGATCTGAGAATCCGAACTCTAAATTTTGGAGAACTTCAGTTACATGTTCTTAGTTACAGGTCTCATTTTGAAGTCTGGAAAGGAGGTCTGCTTTTATGGGGGGTTTTTCAGTTGGGAGCTGAGCTGAGTTGAATGGGTTAGAGGTGGATTAAAGGAGCCAAGAGAGCATGGTTCTGAGGGCTAGAAAAGAGTGAAGACTATGGGTCATTCATAAGGATTTGTGAATGACCCATAGAATCTCAACTCAGTTTCAGCAGTAAGGAATCAGTGGCCCAACGGAATAAAGAGACTGCTCTAAATTGCATACAACTGAACTCAACTACAAGGCAGTGAGTCATTATTTCTTGTCATTCAGAGTAAAACAAGTGTGAATAGAAGAGTGGAGTATTAGGAGTATAGAATGGGGCACAAATGTGTCCAACATGCATCATGGACATGCACCTCATACAAACCTCACATTCAGATGATGCAGCAAATTTTGTAAAGGAGGCTGTTACACTAGTAGAGGGTATTTCTGTTTCTTCAGGTCAGCTCAACAATGGGACTCCCAGTTTCTTTCAGATTTTTTCTTCCTGAGGCAGTGATTGGTGACACCCAATTGAGAAAGGGGGAGTGAGTGGAATAAAACACAGGTATCTCAGGTGGTGCTTGACTTCAGGGTAAACTGTTGTGCTTCCTGTGATGTTCTGGCTACCCAGTTTGGGACTGATACACTTTACACAAAGACCTCATGCAGCCTGTAACAGGTTGCCTACCTGCCATCCCTGTGTTGGTAATTGGCAGTGTTTGGGAAGGACGGTGGATGGGGAAGCCTCTCCTGGTGCACCTTTCTTCCCAGAACCTCCAGAACCTCCCCATCCAGCCAACAGCTATTTGTTGGGCTGTTGGTAGCACACTTACGAGCACCAATAATGTGGCTGTGTATGGAAGTGTCTGATAGTACATGAAATCCAATAATAAATGCCACTGCCCAAATGATTGGTGATGGCAAGAACTGAGAACAACACCACTAATTAGGAAGTAAGGAGGGGGAAGATATGATGAAGTGTCAAGGGACTGTGAGAGGGAGGTTTGAATCTTCTCATCGCCATGTGTTGAGGTGGGGGGAAATTGTGTGAATGGGAATATGCCTCTGTATCAGTCTGTGTATCAGTCTGTGTGAGAGAGAGATAGACGAGATTGTGTGTGCGTACACACACACACACACACACACACACACACACACACACACACATGCAGCCTCTGGCCCACCATTGGAAGTAGATCTTGAGATAAGTAGGATTCCTCATGTCTGGTAATAGTGGTTTGAATCCAAGAGCTGAGATGAAGGTCAGATTTCTCTCTGTGAATGTACGTAGATGTCATTTCTCAAGGAATGAGAAACTCATGTTGCTGGCACTGAGTGTTTCCTACTCTATCCTCCCAGGTGTTTCAAAACTGATGTGTTACTATTTTTTTGATACTGAACGTCATTTATATCAGGACTGTGGTGATGAAGATAACAGCTGCTATTATTATATTAATGAAGATGGTTTAGGTGAGTATAGAGCCCTTCTTGTCCAATCAAAACTGAGTGTGTGGGCCCTGGATTATCTGGAGATTATGTTTGTGTGTGAATGCAAAATGACTACAGAGCTATGCTCTTGCCAAAATGTGTAGAACCCTTTCATGCATAGTGCATGCTGCCATAACACACCTGCATTTTCTTCCTCATGCTTTCTACTTTAAAGTCACATTCCACAACATTTAGAAGTCTACATGGAGTAGCAGAAAATTATTATTACCATTGTATATTTATTTACACACCACCTTCTCCCCTTACGAGATTCATGGCGGCTTACAGATAAAAACAAGAACCCCTAAAAACATAGAGAAACCAATCATTAAAATACTGCCACATGCCACCCCAATATCCATGTAGTGTGAGATTCCAGGGTTGTGTTTCCATTGGGAAAATTGAGGCACAGCAGAGGCTAGTGTCTTTAAGAAATATGGTTTATTAACAGATATTTACACCTGGAAGTCTGAAATAGAGTGGGTGCAGAACATTATGCCCCAAGAGTGTCTAACATTGCAAGCTTGGATCCAAAGCAGCAGTCAGTTATGGCTCCCAATCTCTGGGTTGCAGCCACTCCATGCAGCAGCCAAGATGGCTGTGACTTCCAGCCCCATCATGGCGTATTGGCCTCCCTAGTAGCTCATGGAGGACTGAGCTTTCTTCTTCTTCTTCTTCTTCTTCTTCTTCTTCTTCTTCTTCTTCTTCTTCTTCTTCTTCTTCTTCTTCTTCTTCTTCTTCTTCCCAGCACACCTCTTGCCAAAAACTCAAGCCTCCTGCAAAATGACACTTTCTCCTGTCACCTCACACCCCTCCCTCTTACCTTGGCAACCATTGACCTGAGATTCTCCCCTTAACGTGATAATGGTCAGCAAACAGGACCTTTGTCTTCAGTAGCACCTTAAAGACCAACTAAGTTTTTATTTTGGTATGAGCTTTCGTGTGCATGAACACTTCTTCAGATACACCAATTACCAATTCTATATATTCTATCAATTTGTTCTGCCAAGTTTCCTTTGTGGGTATCTCTTATTCTTTCGATTTTTTTGTGTGTGAATCATTTCTCAACACTGTCTAGCAGATTTACACGACCACCACATATGAATCAGGGTTCTCTCCACCTCGTGGCACTTCAAACATAAATTAGACCCCTTTTAAAGACATTTTCACTAATTTTCTGGGTGCAAAGTACCAACAGTAAATCATCTTTTGTAGGTTTTCCTTAATAAGCTAACAGGCAGAGAAATTCATGCCCCCCCATAGCTTTTCCCATGCAGACAATTCTGTGTTGTAACCAATATCTATGGCCCACTTCGTCATTGTCGCCTTTACCATCTCATCTTTGGTCTCCCACTCCAGTAGCAGTTAATAAATTTTCAAGATTAATTTATCCTTCTTTCCCATTACATTTTTCATTTTGTGAGAGCCAGATTGAAATGAGATCAAGGGAATGAGACGAATAGAGGGGAAAGGAAAAAACAGGAAACAATACAACCTGCTGTGGCTCTTCATGAAGTAGGAGCAATAGAGAGGACAAACCAACTTTCTTTTCTGTATTTTAGCAATAAATATTGTAACAATGTTGTAACAACAAATAATATTATAGTTTAACCATAAAACAGGAATTTAAAGTTTCTGGGGCATCTTGATTTGAATGAATTAACTCTGTCATGCCATAGTTTGAAAACTGGACTAGAGAGTCCATAGCCACAGGGCCCCAACCTTTCATCCCATGACTAACTCGCCTGTTTTAAGCAAAGAGTGTAATATGCTAGGTGATTCTTAATTGTATTTTTATTACATCTACAAACTCCTTTCGTACCCTTGGGTGCAGCTCATCGGGCATTGGAGTTTGGAATTGACTTAAAATAGCTAGGTGTTCCCTTATCACCTCTTTTCCTATCTTGGGCTACAGCTCCCTCCTTACATCGTTTATTATGTTATCAGCAGGTTGGGCATCGCTTTTCTTTAGGTAAAGTTGTTGTCACTCAGCAACATTGATCTGACTTCTCTGTTGCATCAATATGTATATTAGGAAGCATCATATAGATTTCAATCATTGGTATCTGAAGAAGTGTGCATGCACACAAAAGTTCATACCAATGACAAACTTAGTTGGTCTCTAAGGTGCTACTGGAAGGATTTTTTAAATTTTGTTTCGACTACGTCAGACCAACACGGCTACCTACCTGTAACTAAATCATTAGGGGGTTGGTTTGAAAAATTTTGTTTTTGAATTGTACCTATTTCTTTCTTTGTCTCTCACACAGGTAATTTATCAAATGGAAGAACAGGGTGGGGATGCAGTAAAAAATGTATCCCAGCGGATATCAGCTTTACTACAGTAAAATATAAGTTTTACCGCAGTAGAACCCACTGCTGTCAGGAGAATTTATGCAATAACCAAACCATACCTGGTAAATATCTGCATGCTTTTGAATCTACATACCCCTGAGAATGAACGTCATTTCGGTTTCAGGTTTCAGCCTTGGGTACCCATAGAATAGACTAATGATACTGTTCTAGACCAAGATTCTTTCTCCTAGTTTGCATGGGAGAAAACAGGTAGCCTATGTTAATCACTGATTGATCAAGGGCTTCAGATGACCCCCTGAGAATGTGGAGAAAACACCCTGGAAAAATTGGGGGATTTGAGAGAGAGATAAGAACACATGTCCTCCTTGTTCCCATTCTGACCCTGAGTGTTATCCTGTTGGGCAGATCTGAGGAGGAAGAGAGGGGAACCATCTGTTGGTACTAGTGGCCATCCAGAAAACTGCAAAAGCAGCACTGCTGAGGGATTGGGTTGAGGGTGCCCTCTGCCAAGGGTTTTTGCAGGGGATGCATCTTGTGTGGGTTGAATTGTCTGAGTGCACTCCTTGGTGGGAAGGAGGAGAACCAGGTAGCAGATGCGTGCAGCTCCACCTATTCTTGGGTGGGAGATGGCAACCTGTGAGAGCGCAAATTTGCTGTTGGGAACAGTAGATCTCTGTGAGTCTTGGGTGGTAATTAGAATGACTATTTCAATCAATGATGAGTTTCAATGTCTCCTTGGGTTTGTAGTAGTAGTAGTAGTAATAATAATAATAATAATAATAAATAAATAAATAAATAAATAAATAATTGTACCCCACCCATCTGACTGGGTTGTCCCAGCCAAACATGGTGGCTTCCAGCTTATACAAAAACATAATAAAGCATGAAACATTAAAAACTTCCCAATACAGAACTGCCTTCAGATGTCTTCTAAAAATTGTATAGTTACTTATGGGTTGTGGCTGTTTAGGGCTTAAAGGTCAGCACCAACACTTTGAATTGTGCCCAGAAATGTACTGGGAGCCAGTGTATATCCTTTAGGACCAGTGTTGTATGGTTCCAGTGGCTGCTCCCAGTCACCAACCTCGCAGACCCACATACAGTGGTACCTTGGTTTACAACCATAATCCGTTCTGGAGGTCCGGATGTAAACCAAAACAGGTTGTAACCCATGGCGCGCTTTCGCCAATGGGGCCTCCCCCCCAAAAAATTGGTTGTAATAAAAAAAATGTGTTGTAATTCAAAAAAGGGACACACACTTCCGGATTTGACGTGGTTGTATTCCAAAACGGTTGTAATCCAAAGCAGTTGCGAACCAAGGTACCACTGTGGTGTCTTGCAGTAGTCCAAGTGGGAGATAACCACCCCTCTGGCAGGTAGGTTTTCAGCCAGCATACCAGATGGAGCTGGTAGACAGCTGCCCTGGATACTTTTGCTGGTATGCTTTCTAACTGTGTTTCAAAATGTGTTGCTCTGTGGGGTGGCACTATGGTCTAAACCACTGAGCCTCTTGGGCTTGCTGATCAAGCCCTAAGGTCGACAGTTCAAATCCCCATGATTGGATGAGCTCCCGTTGCTTTATCCCAGCTCTTGCTAACCTAGCAGTTAGAAAGCATACCAGCGAAAGTAGATAAATAGGTACTGCTGGGATGGAAAGGTAAACAGTGTTTTTGAGCAAATTCAACTAGACTTAACTGTCCAGGGGTCATTTAAACACACACACACACACACACACACACACACACAGTGTTAACTTGTTAATCACTTAGGGACTGTTTTATATATTGAGTGGTATATAAATAGAATAAATACAACATGAAAATAAAATTTCTTTATTTGAAAAATTTATATACTGCCCCTCATCAATAGGTCACAGGACAGTTTACAACATAGTAACAAAGTAAACAGCACAATATACCTACATAACATTATATTCATAAATATAACTCCTAGTATTAAGTGATGAGTAATAATACATCATGGAATATAGTGCATAATATGTAACACATAAAGAGCAGCCATTTCAACTTCTTCACATTGACAACCCAGCAGTAATGTGTGTTTGTGTGTGGTGGTGTTTGTGGTCAAAGTGGTGTCACCCCTTCAGGGTCATCCTTTAAGGGCTGGCTGGACAGCCTGCTACCTGCTCAACATATCTCTTCCCATCCTTAAACACACCATCAAGGCAGGTGAGGTCTAGAAATCTGGCTGCTGGCAAGAATCTTGCCAAGATGTTGATGCCAAGATGTTTCTTTGTCACCACCTGCAGTAAGTCCAGCTCTCCCCCTCAATAGTGAAATTCACCCTTAGTGTGGGTAGAGTCTCTTCATTCTATCTCAGGACAGCAGCTCCCTTTTCTTCATAAGCTGGTTGCCAGACAATTCAACTGCATTGCATGCACGATTGATTCCAGAAGCAGAATGCATTGGAAACACTGTAAACCTCTCATAGGATTAGACAACTGAAGCCTAGGAATAGGGACATGGTCTGGATTCATGTGTTGACTCTAACGACTGCTTTTGGCAGAGAGATACATGCCCCACAATGGTCTGGAGTGCCCAGGCTGCGCTGCTTCCAGCTTTGAAGATTGTCAGGACTCAGAGACCGTCATGTGTCGAGGTGAAGAGAATCAGTGTGCCGAGTTTGTGACAGCTAAGAGTAAGTATGAGTCAGAGGTGGGAGGTGGACACAGCTTGCTAGGGTGGGTAGGTGCACTGCTCTCTCATTCACTCTGTAGCTTCCTGCCAGAAAATACATAGTATGTGTTCAGGAAGGGGAGTTTTCTTTCTCAAAAAAAATATTAGCATTCCAATAGACTTAGCTTTGTATATAATGTGAGCAGGTGGCACTGTGGTCTAAACCATTGAGTCTCTTGGGCTTTCTGATTGGAAGGTCAGTGGTTCACATCCGTGCAAGGGGGTGAGCTCTGTCCCAGCTCCTGTCAACCTAACAGTTTGAAAGCATGCCAGTGCAAGTACATAAATACTGTATTTTTCCATGTATAACATGCCCCCATGTATAAGACAACCCCTAATTTTTTAAACTGCAACAAAAAGGGGAGGGGGGGTTGCCCAGAGTTGTTGAGCTGCAGTGGCAAGGTAAATGGCGTTTCTGTGTGCTCTGGCTTCCGTCATGGTGTCCTGTTGCAATCATAGGTGTTTAGTCATGCTGTGGACAAATGACAGCTCCCTTTGTGGTGGTGGCCCAAAGGGCCACAATAAATGTGATAATGTGTATCCCTGTAAAGCATTGCGTGTGCTTCTAACAGAGAAGTTATGGTAGCCTGTTACTTTATGAAACTGATGGTTTTGCAAGTTGCCGCCCCACCATTGGTGCAGAAATACAGCTAATACAGTACAGTATGTGAATTACAAAGATACAGCTCAAAGCTAGAACATAAGTTGCTACATGGTGCAAATGGCTACACGTAACACAGGTTCCCAACATGCACACTAACACAATGTAACAGAACATGGTGGAAGTCAGAACTTCCAGAAGTTCTGGAAACGGTCAGTGCTTATTGCGCAATATTATTAAACATGGAATGAGGTAATGATGTATACGATTGGTGGAAATTGAAATGCTTTGTTTGAAGTTTTTAAATACCACTGCCTGGGCAGAGTTGCAGTTTTGCGGAATGATCCGACTGTAACCTATTGCATTGCAATAAACAACGTTGGACTCCAAACTCCTCTCATTTCTGAGTTTTATTGGCGTAAACTCAGGAGATAAGCCTTTTTCTGGCTTACATCATTTGGTGCTGTGACTCAGATGTACCAGGGCTTGAACCAGGACAATTTGGGGACATTTTTTCTTTTCTTTTCTACTACTTCAGTCGAAGATAAGAGGATTTTCTTCAAAGCACACACCAAGGGAAATTCCTGGGGCATCAGTGGAGCAGTGGAAAACAAAAACGGGACCCAACCTGTGCTTCAACTAACTCTAAAGGGGAGGAGACCTGTCAGGAAAGCCAGGCAGAGAGGTATGATACTCTTGGTGTTTATATAGGGGTAAAACCCTCCTCTTTAGAGGGTCTGATCAATCCTGAAGCAGGTCTGAAGCAGGTCTGATCAATCCTGAAAAGGTCACTAGGGGCAGTAGGGTGCTACAAGTGGACCAAATAGAGAACCAAGAGGGGGAATTGTGAGGGTCGATGGGCTACTTTGGTTAGCTAATGTGGGTATTGGGCTCCTTGTTGCTGTGTAACAATCTTACCATTCTCTGTGTGCAAAACTCTCTCTCTCTGTGTGTGTGTGTGTGTGTGTGTGTGTGTTTGTGTGTGTATTGTGCAGTACACTGCTCCGTGCCAGCTGTGGGTGCCCCACTGGGACGGTGATGGAGCTGAGGATTCTCTCTCTCTCTCTGCCTTGGCACAGCTGTGTGTTTTGCATTGGGGTGCTGGGCTTTGGGGGCCCCAGCAGTCACAGGAGGACTGTCAGGGGGGCTCTGGGCTCCAGGCTCCAGGCTCCAGCAAGGGCTGGAAAGGGGAGAGAAGCTTTCTTTTTATTGAGCTCTTCTCTGCTATACTTTTTCAGGTGTTATCTCCTGGAAAGGGAGGGGAGAAGTCTTTTTTAGTTTCTCTTTCCCCCTCTTTGGTTTCCAGCTTCTAATGCTGCTGGCAGGGCCGTCTTAAGCATATCTGGCGCCCTGGCGCCGTGGTACGATGATCCCTCTGGCGCCCCCCCCCCCGTTTCTCAGTGCGGCTGCCTGGCGGGAGCAGCGCGGCACCCCCCTGGCGGCCCAGCGACCTGCGCCACCCAGCCTGGCCGTAGGGCCAGCCTTGGCTGCTGGGTGTCCTTAATGGTCATAAGGGGCCCGTCACGGGGCTCCACGCTTTGGGCTCGACTGGCAGGGGGAGACTGGGCTGCTGCCAGAACCCCCTGCCAGTAAAGAGGTAGTCATCTTTGACTGGACTTAACCGTCCAGGGATCCTTTACCTTCCTTCCTTATTTGGATGAGACCGTGTGCTTCTGTCTCTGGTGTGTACGAGAAATAGACAAAAATATGTTTGTTAAATTTCATGTAAATTATATATATATATATATATATATATATAGAGAGAGAGAGAGAGAGAGAGAGAGAGAGAGAGAGAGAGAGCATTTTAATGAGCCTTAAAGAAAAAGGTAAAGCAGCCATGGGTTTTGAATTCCATATCTATGTGGGTTAGGCCCCTGCTACATAAGAACAAGGTTTACTTTTCTTTTTCTGGGTTTTAAACATCAGTGTGGTATTAGGATGGTGATTTTAACATGTTTCTATATGCACAATACAGTTTATAATGATTAAAATGTTCCCATTCTCTGTCTTCTGCACCCTGTGACCCTGGTACTACCCAAGGACTTTTATGACTATGCTTTTTTTCTCTTTATTAGATGCCCGTAAACGTTCTGTTAAGGTTTACAAAGGCTGTGCAACACAGGATTTTTGTACGCTGGTAAAGCCATCAACGGATAATGAGTTTTTGGGCAAGATCAAGGAAATACGATGCTATGATACCCCAGCACCATCAGAGCAGCCCAACCTTCATGAGTAATTAGAAGATAGCAAATTCTTCCCCTTTGACATCCATGATTTGCAGCCGCATTGGGGGAGGAAGTTGCTTGCCTGATGTTGGGAGTGCAGAGAAAACTGCAGAGTCCCTTATCTGGCATTTGGTGTAGGGTGAATGGGATGCTGAGATAGATAAGCTAAAGTAGAAAAGTGGGGCTTGGGTTCTCTTCCTCATGATATTATAGTGTATGGTGTTAAACTTCTCTTGATCATGATCACAATAAACTGGTGTGACAAATAAAAACTGTGTTCTGTGTCTGTATTTGCCAAATATAGAATAAGCTCCTTTTCTCATGTTGAAGCCCTCTGGACCTCTCATGGGGGCACATGAAGAATTTCCCATCTCTTCAATTCCTGCATCCAAGTTGTTTATAAAGACTTTGAACACCACCACCGAAGAAATACGAGTGAATAGTAAAGAGAACCCACACAAGGGACGCTGACACAAGACCTCACACATACACCAAGTAGAACAGAAGAATTGCCACCCCACCCCACCCCACCCCACCCACCATTCCCCACTCCACCTCTTTCTCCTTTTTTTCTCTAATGTAACACTATTGTCTCAACAAATGAAAGCGATCTATTAAAAATCTAAAAATCTTTTTTCTAAAAATAGAAAAAGGGACACTGCACATACTTTGGTAAACCAGGAAATCTTGAATAAAAATATATATTTAAAAACAAACAAACAATGAGCCCAAGGAAGAACCCCGGGGCACCCTTCTTGTCACTTTTTATGCGATGACAAGGAAGCATTTGTGAGTACTCTTTGGGTTCAGTCAGTCAAGCAGCTACAAATCCGCCTAACATCTACTTCATCCAACCCACATTGTACCAGCTTTCTTGCAAGAAGATCTAGGGGGGTTTTGTCAGAAGCCTTACTGAAATCAAGATACACTAAGTACACAGCAATCCCTTGATCCACCAAGCTTGTTACTCTATTCCCCCCCCCCCCAAAAAAATGAGGGTCGTCTGGCATGACTTGTTTTTTAGAAATCCATGTAATCCCAGCATCCTTTTCCAAGTGCTCAAAAACCAACTGCTGGATTATCTGTTCTAGGACCTTTCCTTGTACCCATGTCAATCTCTCTGATCAGTAGTTATGTGAGTCTTCTTTTCTCCCCCTTTTGAGGATGGGGGCAAACATTTGCCTGCCTCCAGTCATCAGGGACCTCACCAGTTTCCAAAAAGTCTCAAAGATTATAGACAGAGGCTCTGAGATTACATCTGCAAACTCCTTTAGTACCTTGGATGCAGCTCTTCAAGCACTGGAGATTTGAATTTATTTTAAGTACTAGCTATGTGTTCCCTTACCCCCTCTTTTCCTATCTTGGGTAGTAGCTCCCTCCTTACATCATTTATTCTGTTACTCCCATTTCTTAATAACCCAGGTGTCTATCCATTACAAAATAGAGAATATTGGAAATTAAGATTATATTTATTAAAAAACCCAGCATTTTCTATCTGGGTATTCACTCCCCCACCTTTTTCAATATAAGTCCAGGAAGAGTGTCTCTGTCCAGAAGCCCACATGGGGGGAAATGGGCATTAGAAGCTTTCCCATTGGTATCCCAAGTGGGGTCAATGCAGCTGGTCCATGTCAAGAGTGACTCCCCAGCTCTGGGTCGAACCGTCCCTATTTATCAACCAGCAGATGGGCTGCATGATACCAGATTCATACCTAATGCCTTGGCAAAATTCTACTTACATCTGTAATCAATAAAGTTGTGGCCTATTTCAAACTAATACCTAATTCCTGTGGGTTTTTTTAAAAAAAAAATGTTTTCTGGCCCTTACTGCGGCCCACAGGAAGATTGTTCTGTATAAAACATAGGTAAAGCTTATTTCATACAGTTGTGATGTTCAAAGAAGAGCAGTTCAAATTGTAAATAGATGCAAATAACAGTTACTGAGGTCATGTCCAGATGTATATAATTTAAGCAGGAAGCCCATCTGAGAATGTCAGTAACCCCAATTTAGTAAGATGTGCTGCTATGATAGCTTGAGCCTATATATTTTGGCAAGCAAGGAAGACCTACTGCAGCCAGAGACTGATACACGGCAGCCTTTCATTGGTAGTGCGCATAGGAATTCATTCATATTTTTTTCAAACTATAGTCTGGCCCCTGACAGTGAACTGGCCCTTTGGTCTATCCCCCCCCCCGACTGTGAGCCTTCTGAGTGTACTATTCTATCTGTGGCTGGGGGTCGTCAGACTCTTCCCAAGTGTCCGACTCAGCCACGTCTCTAACATGAACATTTTCTTGTAGGCCTACTGTAGTATGTGGGGATTGGGGGGGGGGGTTCCATGATGTTTAAGATTACTACTGTTTTCCATAACTGAACTATGCATTGACTTGAATAAGCAGCAACTAAGGAAACTGCAACGGATAAAAACATCATGGTTTCCCCTTCGTATCCACTTCTTAGAACAGAGAATTTTGGAATCATACAATCATATAGCTGGAAGGTAACCTGAGGATCATCTTGTCCACCCCACCCCCCGCAATGCTGGAATATGCAGCTATCACATACAGCAGTCACACCAAATTTGGCCCTCCAGATGTTTTGGGACTACAAATCCCATCATCCCTGACCACTGGTCCTGTTAGCTAGGGATGATGGGAGTTGTAGCTCCAAAACATCTGGAGGGCCAAGTTTGGTCGTGCCTGGCAAACAGGGATCAAACCAGAAACCAGTTTTATCAGGACCATGTTCTAACCAAGCTATAGCTATACCTACAGGATTGTCATGACCTTTGGGTATTTGGGTATTTAGGGAACATTTTTTTTCATTTTCTGTTGCATGGGATTTTTCAAGTGTTCTTATATGTTCCTTCAATGCTGATTTCATATCTGAAGTTGGTTTTGTTCAGGGAATTCTGAAAGCAGATCGTCCTTAAGAGTCCTTAAGAGTCGTTTGGAAGCAATCCCGCTTGATGGGATCTTGAAGGGCTTGAGTGTTCATTTTGTGCCTTGGTTTCCTTCCTTGAAGCCTGCGTTGAGGTATAATCTTGATAGCCATCGTGGAGCGTATTAGTCAGTGATCATACACTGGGAGATTGAAGTGTTCTCCTACTGGTTTCTCTGTCTTGTGGTTCCTGATGTCAGATTTGTGTCCATTTATCCTTTGGCGTAGGGTTTGGCCTGTTTGTCTAATATAGAGAGCTGAAGGGCACTGTTGGCATTTGATGGCATACACAATGATCAGAGGCAGACTGGAAAGAGTTTCTGAATTCGAACTCATTACCAAGCTTAAAACCATGGAACCACCTGGGATGAACAAAGACATTGGATTCTTATCTCATTATGCATGATCAAGCTTTCTTTAGCGCCTCAGCCCTTGCTTTTCCCCCGCAGGACCAATTGCAGTCATCAGCAGTCGTTAACAGCCATCAACAGGTTTACCACTCCTATCAGCCCATCACCCATTCCCACCCCCACCCCCACCCTCTGTATATACATAAGGGTCTGGCTCTTCTGTTTCAAGTGTATCTGACGAAGTGTGCATGCACACGAAAGCTCATGCCAAAATAAAAACTTAGTTGGTCTTTAAGGTGCTACTGAAGGAATTTTTTTATTTTGCTTCAACTCAGACCAACACGCCTACCTACCTGTCAGGAGAAAATGAAAGAGTGTGGCTTCAGGGGTGAAGTCAAGCCACTGGAGAGTTACAGCGCTTGCTGTGGATGTAGAGACTGATAAGGGAGAGACATGTTTTGTTGCTGCTGGGTAAGTTCAAGGTGTCCGGTTGTGGTATTGCAGGTATACCATGGCGTTTCTTCTTTCTGTGGTCATCCAAGTGGCCATTCCTCCTCTGGTCATTGCTGTGGATACATGTCCTGACTGATGGTCTCCAGGCACAGAGATCAGAGATAAGAAAGCACATTTGATTTGCACATCTTTGTTTATGCTACAATACGGATAAGGAGAAAGAATTCACACTGGAACCTCTTTTTATATTGCAATGCAGAACAGATAATCATATAATAGTAGTATTAGTAAGATGATAGATAAATAGATGATAGATAGATAGATAGATAGATAGATAGATAGATAGATAGATAGATAGATAGAGATATATGAGAGAGAGAGAGAGAGAGAGAGAGAGAGAGAGAGAGAGAGAGAGAGAGAGAGAGAGAGAGAGAGAGAGAGAGATTATAGATAAATAGATTGACAATAGATAGATAGATAGATGATAGATAGATAGATAGATAGATAGATAGATAGATAGATAGATAGATAGATAATGATGGATAAATAGATCAGTGATAGATTAGATAGAGATATAGACAGAAAGATAGATATAGACATCCAAATTACTTTAGAAAAACAACTTTTCTGGCCTTTTTTGTGAAAACTTTCAAATCACAGCATGAAAACTAATTGTTCTTGCAATGGTGGATACAATACCTAGCCTGGCCAAATTCACAAGATGTTTCTGAGACATTAAGACCATAAATAATTCTTAATTAGCTGAAGTTGCTAAATGACCACTCTGCAGAAGGTAATGTTCCTGGAATGGTTATTAGTAGTCTTAATCTAACACAAACGTTTGGAAACAGGTCACGAAGTCTGCACACTGTTGCCAAGTTTAACAGATCTAATGGCTTTAGCTGAGCATTTACAAGATTTGCTTGATGCGCGGAGGATGTCTGTTTGAATCCAAGACTGTGACTAAGGGAGAAAGAAGACCCTTTGGGGGTCCTAATGCTGTCATAGGCTCAGTATAGATTGTATACTGGCCCCTCCTGCTGGACGAACTTACATTTTTGGGTGAAATGGAAATGAGAGAGTACCTAACCTACATCTTGGGGTAATACTCCCATTGGATTGCACCTAGGGAATTCTGTAGCCCCTCGCCCCCACATAGTCTTATGAACAGAAGCATCTCCTCTGGATCCACAGTCTCCAAGTAGCTTACAAATTAGAACTATATGAATGTGTATTGTATGTGTGTAAGATATGTACTATTTGTTATAGTCACAACAGAAATGAAAAGACAAGGAGTTGTACATAGTAATGGGTGAGTTGTGTAGCGTAGTACTGTGTTGTCAAAGTTTGTCACTGCTGCTTCTCCTAAATTGCTTATCATTTATTATCTTCCATTATGCATCATGTATTGCTTAGTCTATGAACTATATTTATGTATATAACGTTATGTATGTATATTATGCTATTGTTGGGTTGTTGTTGACCTATTGATGAAGGATATAGATATAGATACAACAGCAAATAAAGCCTTGGTGGTCTTTTAATTTTATTTATAGCCCACTTAATACTTAAAGCAGACTTTAAGTCTCTAAGTAGTTTATAAATTAAAACCATATGTAGGTACAGTATATATGCAATTTCATAGGAGCCTGCTCCTAGGGGTTGAGGTCATTTTGCACTCCACAATAAAAAAAAATGGGGGCCGTTGATGGCCGTTGCCTTTCAAATGGTATATGTGTGCCACATCTTGTGAACAATTATATGGGGTGGAGCTTACCTAGGCCTCCTTAATATTTTATTCAAGTTGACACCCCTGTGCTTGTACACGCACACGCGCCACATGCACACACACAAAACTGAGAAACTACAATAAATTAAAAGGCAATTTTAAACATATCTACAATGCATTGCAATAAAGGTGGTACAGCAGTGGCACTTATTCACCGTCTTTTGTGTGAGAGCAGCTGAACTGTTTGCCTCAGAGTTAGTCAGTCTGTAACAGCATTTATCTTATATACAAATGTATGCAAAATGTACTCGCAAATTAAGTAGCATGTACCTGAATGGTATATTTTCATATGCAAGTGCAGGCAAACTAAGTAAACATTATTTGTTATTTAAGCTTTAAAAGAGAGTGCCTTGTACAGTTTTTATAGGAGGGAAAGAGGACCTGATTAAAAGGTCAAACAACCTGGGTTCTCTTCCGCATAACTCTGTAAGGTCTAATTCCTGCAGGTCGGGGGCTGCATCTGCACAACCACCCACAAACTTCTCCCATCTCTCACACACAAATAAACTCAGAAATTGACAGATCCACAGCCTTATTCCTATTCACATTCACATATGTACTCTCACACACTTCTCCCACATCAGCATACTGAGATTGGAAGTAACCTGACATCCCACCAGATTCCCCCCCTCCCCACCATTCAGCTGGGCAGCGAGGTGCAGAATGGGATTTTGGAAGTCCCATCATATAGCAATCTTGTTGGTTTTCAAGATCCACAAACACTGATGGATTGAAAGATGCATATAAATACAGTGGTGCCTCGCTAGACGAATTGAATTTGTTCCATGGGTCTTTTCTTATAACGAAAAATGTGTCTAGCGAATCCCATGGGAATGCATTGAATTTATTATTATTATTATTATTTTGCCCATAGGAACACATTAATTGAATTTCAATGCATTCCTATGGGAAACCGCGATTCGCTAGATGAATTTTTCATAAAACGAATTCATCTAGTGAGGCAACCTCCGCTCGAAAAATCCTTTCATTAAGCGGAAATTTCGTTAAGCAGGGCATTCGTTAAGCGAGGCACCACTGTAGACACATCTCCCTCTTCTATCTCCCCCATCCCTGTTGCCCAGATATCTGGCTGTGTGGTTCTTCATTCTTCCCAGCACCAATCAGATGGGAACTGAACTACCCAGTGCATTTTCAGAAGTGCATCACATACTTCCACACAAAGCCCACATTATTGGTAATGGCAAGTGTGCTCCCATCAGATCTACAAATAGCTGTTGGGTTGATCAGGAAAGCATGAGGGCTATGCGGAGAAAGGTGCACCAGGAAAGGCTTCCACCTTCCTTACAATGGAAATTGTGCTCATCAGCCCTGGGAAACAGCTCCTTGGCCAGCTGAGGGAAGCACCATTACCAACACAGGACAAGGAGTGAATTCACAGGTACAGGACATAGGCAACCTGATGTGGCTAGCACGAGGCCCCTAGGCCACAGGTTGCTCAACTGTGGTGAAAGTAATAGGCAGGTGGCCCAGTCTCATGAGAAGTGTATCAAGCCCAAACAGGGTAGCCAGATCAGCATGGAAATCACTAGGAGTATTGACCCTGAAAGAGATCCATTTCTGTTTTGTTCCACCCATTTCTCATTTCCCATTTGGTGTCACCAATCTTGGTCTCAGGAAGCCTAAGTCTGAATGAACTCTGAATGAAGGTCCACATTCTCAGTATGTTCACACTCCTGTTTCAGCGGCATCTACACTGGCTTTGTCATGTCCAAAGAATGGAAGATTGCAGTATTCCCAAGGACATGCATCCATAGCAGTCACCAGAGGAGGAACGACAGCTGAGAGGAGTGCAGAGAGAAGTTGCATAGTTATTCATCTCCTTTTGACACTCCTTTTCTGAAGCTTTTACAACTCCACAATATCCTTTATGAGGTGGGATGATTGTACACAATATTCCTGATATTGTCACACAATAGATTTGTATAATAGCATTATGATACTGGAAGTTTTATTCAAAGGTAGAAAAGATATCTACAAATAAGAATCAGAATTCACACTGATGCAGTGATAGATGTTTTTCTCCCTCTCTCATAATCCTAAAACTCAGGGACACCCAAAGAAGCTAAATACAGAATAATTCAGGGCAAAGGAAGACCTTTTTCAAAAAGTGCGTAGTTAAGCTATGAGTTTTATTCCCGCAAGATGTAGTGATGGCTACCAAGGGAGGTGGCTTTGGCTAGGCATACTAGTCACAATGGCTAAGTTTTGCTCCCAGACTCTGGGTGCCCAGTAGCATGCATGTGCATTGTGACATCACACCACGTCATGCGTGTGCTGCTAGGCCTCTGCCGGCTGCCACTGCCCTCAGGTATCCTAGCATCAACTGGGCCTCTGTTTGGGCCCGCTTCCACAGTGGCAGGGGTGAGGCATTGGAGCGTGGGTTCAACATGGCTCCATGGAGATGGCACGAGGCCTCCACCAAGGCCATTCACTGCCACAGATTCCTGTCAAAAGTCTAGTGGCAGGGTGTTCCACCTGAACTCACATTGCTTAGGAATCTGTAAAAATAAACACAAGTACCCAGAATGTGGTCTGGCAGCAAATTGGCAACCAGTGCAACTGACTCATCCACAGTCATACGTTGCCAGTAGCCTGCTGCTTATGAGCACTCTGGCCCAGGGTGTCAATGTGGGCCCCAGATTATGGATGACCAATGGCACCCGCAACATAACATGATGTCATGACATTGTGACATCATAATGTCACACGACATTGGCGTCACCGCAGAGGTGCTTCTGGGGCCTCACGAGACCTCTGATGCAACCTCTGGTTTATACCTGAAACCTCATTTGGAGGCCTGTTATGGGCTTACATGTCACTTTCAGGGCTTTGTAGGGGCTCAGAGGCCACATCCAAGGCTTTGCAAGGTCTTGGACATGTCATCGGAGAGTGCGTCAGAGTCCTGTGGTGCGGGTGTTGAGCTAGAGTTGCTCTGGCCATTGCATCCTATACTAGCTGCAGCTTCCAATCCTGATACAAGGGCAGCCCCACTGCATGCTGTAGTAACCAAGTCTTGAAGATACCACTTCAAGGGAGCGGTGATCGGGGGGGGGGAGCTTTGGCTATCCTACCCACCACTGCACCCAATGTGCTTTGACTATACACAGTGATATTGGCTTTAGGCAAGCTTACCGTTCTCTGATCCTTCTAAACACTGGGCTGGGAAGGGCATATCAGGCATTTGCTCCCAAATCCAGAGTGAATGCTTCCCTATCCTTACCAGGAGGATCTGTACATGGCAAAGGTTTGCAGGCTAGGATGAAGGCATCAAACACTGGCAAAGCAGTTATTTCCTCTTCTTCTTGGCTGTATTGGCAATTGTGCTTCAACCATTCAATGGAGATTCTAAGTATCTGCCCTGGCAAAATATTATTTAAAAATAATCTGCAAGGCAAGGAAGGTGTAGCTGGGATTGTTATCAGCTGTGTGACAGTATCAGGACTTTAGAGGGCCCTAAATTGGGGGACTCCCCCTCCACGGAAGTGCATCTGGCACCTCTTTACCCTGCTTTTCCACATGTAGGATGTATATTTTTAGGACCCACATTATTTCTAGTGCACTCACCAGGAATCTGCAATCACTAATCCAGACCTGGGATGGGGTGTGAGGTGGGTTTGACCATCAGGATTGCTGCTATCCATTGCTGTGATTGGGGATTGTTATCCTGAATAACAGAACTCGATTGACAAAACTTGGCATGACCCCAGGAGTGTGTACCTGAGTCAGAAGGCACTATGAAAGTGCCCAGCCTGTTTCACAGCAGGTGAAATCTTTCTTGTCCCAACCCATTTTGGGGAACTTTCTGGTTTTAATGAAGAGCTGCAGTAATCATTGGTATGGTTTAAAAAGGTTTTATGTACCTATGTTGAAATCTGAAACATCTTTGTTCAGATGTTCCCATATTGCATCACATTACCAGCAAGGGTAGAATGGATTGTACCCTAGCTGTGTCATCTGATCTATTTTTGTCAGTGCTTACCTGAGGCCACATCAGCCTGGGCCTCAACACCTACTCCAGCCTCATCCTTCAGAATCCTGCACTCTGCTTATCTGAGACAGTCTCTGGGTTCTCTCTCTCTCTCTCTCTTGGCTTTTGGGGAGAATTAAATCCAAAATAAGTGGGGATAACATGACAGCCATGCAACCGCATCAGTATTTACTTTCCTTTCAGGCATCCCCAATACCACCCCTTCCAACCCGCCTGCCGGGAGAACTTACAGTTTGGGGTCAACTGGAAATGAGTAATAATAATAATAATAATAATAATAATAATAATAATAATAATAATAATTTGTACCCCTTCCATCTGACTGGGTTGCCCCAGCCACTATGAGAAGCTTCCAGCATATATAAAAACAAAGTAAACCCTAAACATTAAAAAGCTACCCTATACAGGGCTGCCCTCAGATGTCTCCTAAAATATATAGAATTACTCATCTCCTTTACATCTGATGGGAAGGCATTCCACAGGGTGGGCTCCACTACTGAGAAGGCCCTCTGCCTGGTTCCCTGAGCTTTACTTCTCACAGTTTGGGAACTGCCAGAAGGACCTTGGTGCTAGATCCGAGTGTCTGGGCTGAGGAGGTCCCTGACGTACATAATGGGGTAATACCCCCACTGGATTGCACGTGGGGAGTGCTGTGGCTTGTTACCCCCACATGGGCATACAAACAGAAGCATCTCTTCTGTATACCCCATTTCGGGGGGGGGGGCAGGCAGAGACTGCAATCAGCTCTTGGATTAAGACTAGGGTGGTACCTCTACTTACGAATTTAATGCATTCCGAACACACATTTGTAAGTCAAAAAAAATTGTAAGTCGAATCCCATAGGAATGCATTGGGAGAAAAAAATTGTAAGTCGAAGCAACCCTATCTAAAAATTCGTAAGTAGAAAAAATCCTATCTAAACCGCATCCAAGATGGCGGATGGAGCTCCATTCGTAAGTAGAAAAATTTGTAAGTAGAGTTATTTGTAAGTAGAGGTACCACTGTACACCTATCAAATGCCCAAATTGTAACGATTGCTATGAGGGTGCTGAAAACTAGAGGGACATTTTTGAAGGGGGTGCACAATTTCCACCCCTCACATAACAGAGAGGTGTGGTTTGCAACTACAAAAGAAGTCCATTGAGTATACCTTGACTAGCTACAACAGATGGCATGGGGTGGTGATTGTTTTACAGTGCTTGAGCGTGAGAAGAGGGTACGCAACGGGCTGAAGTGACCAAGTTGCTTCTCCCTCTCATCAAACGATCCCCTGGGCCAGAAGATTGTCAGCTGCAGAAATGAGGAGCTAGTGGAAGCTCTCTTTCTGATCTGCCCTTTTGTGTGGAAAGAGATTAACATCACACAAAAGTAAGTTTTAAAGTTTTAAAGCTTTCCTTGCAGAAACTTGTTTTAAAAGTTACAAAATCAATTGATACAGTGTCTCTGTTATACATTTCTATTCTTACATATACTGATCGATCTGTAAAATAACAATTACCAATTTGATCCTTCTAAGAACATTGCCCTTCCCCAACACCATGACCAAATAATCCTTATTTAGATAAATACTGAAACACAACACAGCTTTTACAGCAACAACGATTTATTTGGATTGTGAACAAAGGAAAATTTAACCCATATATCACGAGACAAAGCCCCCAAGTCCCACATTTCTACTTTAGCTTCTCTATCCCCTGCATCACATTTCCAAAATAGAGGACTCAGAGTCAAGGGTCCTGTGAATCCCAGTCGCTCTGCAATCCCACCATAGACAATTACCCTTCAAGGTTGAGCTGCTCTGAGGAAGGCAGACTGTCACAGCATCGTGCCTTGGTTATAGTGCCCGAAAAGTATTTATTATACGGTGATGTCTTGGCCAACTCACAAAAAGATGGGGTGGCACAGCCTTTATAAGTTACATCAGGAACCAAACTGTCATCTGGTAAAGAGAAAGAGGCATGGTTACAGGAGTAATGGGTAGTAATGGATGTGGGTGTGTGCAGAAGGGAGAGAATAGGAACTTTTTTGTTAACTATATTGCACAAGTATAGAAAGCATGTAAGAATCACATCATGAGATGAATTCTTATTCTTATTATTACCCTGCCCATCTGAATGGGTTGCCCCAGCTGCTGTCAGATGTCTTCTAAAAGTTGTATAGCTGAATATCACACATATGTTTAAAATTTAGAAAACAATTAACTAAAGTCTCTTTTAGTTATTATGGAAGAGAGTCCCAATCCACACTGAAATTGCATTCCAGATCAGAGCTTCAGGGCTGCTTTTACTTTTCAAAAAAGGCTAACGAAAACGCTCTTTTTTTTAAAAAAAAATAGCCTTGCACGTAAATTAAGAAACAGATTATTTCTCTCTTTCTCACCCCACCCCCACCAAAATATACAGGCTCATCTATATAAGTGTGAAGCAAAAGTAAGTTTAACACTGTAATATTTTCAGGGGGGGGGAATATAACCTGCCCCCGCAACACACATGCAAACTATTTTCTGGCATGAAGCCACAAACAGAATGAGAGAGCAAACCACCCACCAACCCCTAGAAGGCTGTGTTTCTCCTCTCCTCTCCTTGGCTGGCAGTGCTACTTACTGCGAACAATAACAAACGAAATGCACTGAGTCTCAGCACCATAACATTCGACAGTATTCAAGTCCGGACAGCGTTCTAAACCAGATACACGACAGGCCTCACACTTCCGCCCATTGACACCACCACGGGCTCTCTCTGCCAAAAGCAATGAGTACAGTTAACACTTGGATCCAACCCATATATCTCCATAAACAATTCCTACGCTGCAGTTCTATAATTCTCAGAGGTGATTGCAGTATTCTCCACTGCATTAAACAAGCACATTTGGTTACTACCTTGAAAAACTAGACAGAGGTGCCAGCAACTGGGTTGCTGGACTTCACCTGTCTTGAAGGTGTGTTTTGGGATGGGGAGAGAGGGAACAGATAGGCTTCAGGTGGAAGACCATCCTGTGATTAGCCAGCCCTGGTAGGTTGACCCTGAAAGGGCAACTTTAACAGCAGTTTCTTTCTGCTTGGTGTTTTCTGCTTTGGGTGCCATCTGTCCTTGGCAGGAGAAGGGATTAAGAGCTAGCTTTCAACAGAGAGAAATATGCTGCTAATAGTTTCTCTCTCCTTTCTTCTCTTAATATTCATACTGGTACTGTTTTGAAATATGTATTATATTTTATAGTCGCAACTGAAATGGGCAAAAAAGAGTCATACAGTGATACCTTGGGTTAAGAACTTAATTTGTTCTGGAGGTCCGTTCTTAACCTGAAACTGTTCTTAACCAGAGATACCACTTTAGCTAATGGGGCCTCCTGCTGCCGTCGCGCCGCCACAGCACAATTTCTGTTCTCATCCTGAAGCAAAGTTCTTAACCCGAGGTACTATTTCTGGGTTAGCAGAGTCTGTAACCTGAAGCGTCTGTAACCCGAGGTACCACTGTACATGGTAGTGGGTGAGTTGTAAAGTATAGTGCTGGGTTGCCAATGTAGCTAATTTGCCACTGCTGCTTTTTCTGCATTGCTTATCTTCCATTATGCATTGTGTTATTATGTATTGCTTATTACTATTTAATATATATGTGTATATAATGTTATGTAGGTACATTATGTTGTTTCTTTGTTACGATGTTGTAAACTGTACTGTTGTAAACTGTGACTGTACTGAACTGTACTGTCACCTAGTGAAGAATATATATGTGCATGTTTGTGTGTAAATGTGTGTTTCCTTGTGTATTTTATTTATTACTATTATTATTTTGTATTTAATACATTTATATACACTTAATAATTAAAACAGGCCCCAGGTCTCTGCCTGTGTATACACACACACACACACACACACACACACACACACACACACACACCAGGTAACAGTGCAGGACTTCCTGGAGAGAGGCATGGCAGTTATTTCTCTGCTAGCTCTGCCTGACAGAAGATAATTACACGGTGATTGATAATAGTCAAACAGATAGACTGGCTATTAATTCACTCTGGACATGAGGATGATCTGGGAGTTAGCCCCAAGACGTTTGGATAAAAGTCATTTTTCCACAGCCTAGGCCTCGCAATTTGGACAAGGTTTAGAATGAGCTGGCCATCATGCCCAAATGCCACAAATTTGCCTTATAAGAATCACACCCTCTCTTTTAAAAACGTATCTTGGACAATGACATTGTAATGAGAGACACCCCTCCATTTGCTGAAAATCTGTGAGTACCACAATTGAAAATCTGTGAGTACCACTTTCTGTTGTTGAGAAAACAGAAAGGAAACTAATTCTTAAAGTGTCTAAAGCAGAATAGAAAGCTTGTAGTGCAGCGACTGAGGAAGGAGCAGAAGGGCTGCTGCCTCTTGGATTTGGGTGACTGTCCAGGCTTGTGTGGGTGTTTGTTTCTGGCTGTGACTCATCTTTTTGATCTAGGGCAGCAAGTCTCACACGTTTGTTAGGGGGGACCTAGGCCTCTTCCTCTTTCCCCCTTGACCTCAAGGTTTTCAAGATGGAGGTGGAGGGAACAACCGTTGTCACCTGCAATTCCTGTGCAATGTTTGTTTTCTTGCCAAAGGATGTGGGTAGCTACACCTGCAACAATTGCAAGTTGGTTGCCCTACTAGAAAACAAGGTTGCCCTTCTGGAAGAGAAAGTGCAGCAGCTTCAGGGGCGTGTATCTACGCTCCAGAGAATTAAAGAGCTGGAGCTTTTCTTGGATGCAGCAGAGCAACACTGTCTGCACCAAGGAGGAGACAGGGGATCTCCCTGAGGAGGAGGTCAGTTCCCCAACACAGCAGCCAAATGTATGGAGGAACGTGACTCATAGAAGTAGAAGGCCCAGGGATCGCTCTGAGTGCTTAGAATTACACAACCGTTTTGAAGTGCTCATGGAAGACGAGGAACAGACTCCACCTGAGGATCTCTCCCTCATCACAGTTGATGAGGAATATGAAGACGAGCAACCAAGTCAGTCCTCTGGGAATATGCAGGTAACCTTGGAAGGGACAGCATATGGAAGAATCCCAACCAAGCCTATGAAGAGGCGTGTAGTGGTGATTGGGGATTCCCTACTGAGGGGTACAGAAGCAGTGATCTGTGGGCCTGACAAGATGTCTCGAGAGGTGTGCTGTCTACCTGGGGCCAAGATCAAAGATGTAACAGAACGGCTGCAAGGAATCATAAAACCCACCAACAAATACCCCTTCCTTTTGGTGCATGTGGGAACCAATGACACTGCAAGCCATAGCTTACAGAAGATCAAAAATGATTATGAGGCTCTGGGCAGGAAGTTGAAGCAATTAGATGCACAAATTGTCATCTCTTCTGTCCTCCCAGTTGAACGACATGGCCCAGGGAGAGAGGGAAAAATAGGGGAAGTGAACAACTGGCTTCGCAAATGGTGCAAACAGGAACGGTTTGGATTCCTAGATCACGGTCTGCAGTTTCTTGAAGATGGACTTCTGGCAAGTGATGGACTGCACCTCACAAAAGTTGGGAGGAATGTTTTTGCCACGAAACTCAAAAACCTCATCAGGAGGGCTTTAAACTGACTTATGTGGGGGAGGGAGACAGTGGTCCTGAAGGTAGGAGTCTATCAAATGCTGAAGATGATCATCCAAATGTCAAGGACCAAATGGAGCAAGCAGCATGCAGACCTAGTGGTGGGACGAAAATATCCTTAAATAAGAGACATGGGGGAATGATCAATGGTCTTCAATGTCTGTATACTAATGCACAGAGCATGGGAAATAAACAAGATGAACTTGAGCTCTTGGTACAGCAAACTAAATATGACATAATAGGCATCACTGAAACCTGGTGGGATGAGTCTCATGACTGGAATGTAGTAATAGAGGGATACAATCTATTTAAGAGAAATAGACCAAACAGGAAAGGAGGAGGAGTAGCTTTATATGTTAGGGATATGTATACCTGTGAAGAGATCCAGGATTTAAAACTTCAAAGCCAAATTGAGAGTATCTGGGTCAAAATTAAGGGAGAGAAAAACAACAGTGATCTCATTGTGGGAGTTTACTATAGATCCCCAAGCCAAACTGAGGACATAGATGATGCCTTCCTGGAACAGATGGCCAAGCATTCCAAAGGAAGTGAGATAGTAGTAATGGGGGATTTCAACTATCCTGATATTTGTTGGATGTCAAACTCAGCCAAGAGCATAAGGTCGAACAGATTCCTCACTGGCCTTGCAGACAACTTCATTGTCCAGAAAGTGGGAGAAGCAACAAGAGGATCAGCCATTTTAGATCTGGTCCTAACCAATAGTGATGACTTGGTTAGTGGGGTAGAAGTGGCAGGATCATTAGGTGGGAGTGACCATGCTCTTCTGGAGTTTATTATCCAGCGGAAAGGAGCAACCAAGCATACTAAGGTCCAAATTCTAGACTTTAAGAAAGCCGACTTCAGAAAACTTAGGGAAACGCTGGGTGAAATCCCATGGACAGTAATACTAAAAGGGAAGGGAGTTCATGATGGTTGGGAGTTTGTTAAAAGGGAGATATTAAAAGCACAACTTCAGGCAATACCAATGAGACGGAAACATGGAAGGTGCCTAAAGAAGCCAGGCTGGCTATCTAAAGAACTTTTGACTGAGTTAAGATTTAAAAGGGATATGTACAAAAAATGGAAAAGGGGGGAAATCTCCAGAGAGGAATTCAAACATATAGCCAGCACATGTAGAGACAAAGTCAGAAAAGCTAAAGCACAGAATGAACTCAGGCTCGCCAGAGAGGTTAAAAACAACAAAAAGGGCTTTTATGGGTATGTCCGTAGCAAAAGGAAGAACAAGGAAACAGTGGGGTCACTCAGAGGAGAAGATGGTGAAATGCAAACAGGGGACAGAGAAAGGGCAGAACTCCTCAATGCCTTCTTTGCCTCAGTCTTCTCCAAGAAAGAAAACAACGCCCGACCTGAAGAATATGGAGCAGATGATTCAGCAGGGGAAACACAGCCCAGAATAAGTAAGGAGGTAGTACAAGAATACTTGGCTAGTTTAGATGTATTCAAGTCTCCAGGGCCAGATGAACTACATCCAAGAGTATTAAAAGAACTGGCAGAGGTGATTTCAGAACCACTGGCAATAATCTTTGAAAATTCCTGGAGAACAGGCGAAGTTCCAGCAGACTGGAGGAGGGCAAATGTTGTCCCTATTTTCAAAAAGGGGGAAAGAGAGGACCCAAATAATTACCGCCCAGTTATTCCTGAAAAATAAGTCATGTCAGACTAATCTGATCTCATTTTTTGACAGAATTACAAGCCTGGTAGATGAAGGGAACGCTGTGGATGTAGCCTATCTTGATTTCAGCAAGGCCTTTGACAAGGTGCCCCATGATATTCTTGTAAAGAAGCTGGTAAAATGTGGGCTAGACAATGCTACCATTCAGTGGATTTGTAGCTGGCTTACTGACTGAACCCAAAGGGTGCTCATCAATGGCTCCTCCTCATCCTGGAGAGTAGTGACTAGTGGGGTGCCACAGGGTTCTGTCTTGGGCCCAGTCTTGTTCAACATCTTTATCAATGACTTGGATGATGGGCTTGAGGGAATCCTGAGCAAGTTTGCAGATGACACCAAATTGGGAGGGGTGGCTAACACCCCAGAGGACAGGATCACACTTCAGAATGACCTTAACAGATTAGACAACTGGGCCAAAGCAAACAAGATGAATTTTAACAAGGAGAAATGTAAAGTACTACACTTGGGCAAAAAAAATGAAAGGCACAAATACAGGATGGGAGACACCTGGCTTGAGAGCAGTACATGTGAAAAGGATCTAGGAGTTTTGGTTGACCACAAACTTGACATGAGTCAGCAGTGTGATGCAGCAGCTAAAAAAGCCAATGCAATTCTGGGCTGCATCAATAGGAGTATAGCATCTAGATCAAGGGAAGTAATAGTACCACTGTATTCTGCTCTGGTCAGACCTCACCTGGAGTATTGTGTCCAGTTCTGGGCACCACAGTTCAAGAAGGATACTGATAAGCTGGAACGTGTCCAGAAGAGGGCAACCAAAATGGTCAAAGGCCTGGAAACGATGCCTTATGAGGAACGGCTTAGGGAGCTGGGTATGTTTAGCCTGGAGAAGAGAAGGTTAAGGGGTGATATGATAACCATGTTCAAATATATAAAAGGATGTCATATAAAGGAGGGAGAAAGGTTGTTTTCTGCTGCTCCAGAGAAGCGGACACAGAGCAACGGATTCAAATTACAAGAAAGAAAATTCCACCTAAACATTAGGAAGAACTTCCTGACAGTAAGAGCTGTTCGGCAGTGGAATTTGCTGCCAAGGAGTGTGGTGGAGTCTCCTTCTTTGGAGGTCTTTAAGCAGAGGCTTGACAGCCATCTGTCAGGAATGCTTTGATGGTGTTTCCTGCTTGGCAGGGGGTTGGACTGGATGGCCCTTGTGGTCTCTTCCAACTCTATGATTCTATGATTCTATGATTCTATGATTCTATGATTCTATGATTCTATGATTCTATGATTTATGGTGGACGAGAAAGATAAAAACAGATGATAGGAAACCATCATCACAATCCCAACACCCTTTTTCTCAGCAGTGCTGCTTTTGTAGTTCTCTGGATGGGGGGCCATCAGCAGCAACTGAAGGCTCCACTCACTTCCTCCCCAGTTCTTCTCAGCAGGACAACTCCCAGGGCTAAGTGGGATAGCAAGGAGCATGGAGGAAATTTATTATTCTCTCTCTCTCCTCTCCTCTCCTCTCCTCTCCTCTCCTCTCCTCTCCTCTCCTCTCCTCTCCTCTCCTCTCCTCTCCTCTCTGGTACCCAAATGCATCCAGAGTGTTCCACACACCCAAGCATCATCAATAAATGAGGCCAATAAATGCTTTTGCACAGGACGCATGCTTTCTCCTTGAAGCACACATTGTGATGCTGATTCTAACCATCTCCCATGTAAACTAGGGAAATGAATCAAGGACTAGAACAGTGTCGTTTCTATATAACCAACCAAGGAAGAAATTTGAAACTTCAATGCTATTCATGTTCAGGAATATATATATACAGATATATAATTCTAAAAGGATACAGCTACTTACCACTATATATATCATCATTGCAGAGAAAATCGTCACAGCACTCAAAGATACTCTGTAAGTAACCTTCTGCTGTAGTGAAACTGTAATTCCCTGAGGTACAATTTGTAGCACACCCCACTACAGATACATCTCTTCGAAAGCCATCTGTAAGAGAGAATTAGAAAGAAATAACTACCTCTCCATACACAAAAATCAAGGTGCTTCTTATTGAAATCTATATAATGCTTTCTAACTTATTTTGGGGCTTAAATCACCAATTAAGAAAAAGAATGGAAGCACTGAATTTATTTTCTTTAAGAATTAACAAAACCATGTAAATAGTCGAGGATGTTTCTGTTGAAATTTGGACATAAATGGGAGAAGACAGACTTGTTTTTCTACACACACAAACTGGTAAGCACTCAAAGTGAGTTCATCCATCTATACCTGATATTCATTGAGTTGATTCAGTGGCCCAACTCAAGAATCTACCTTATACTATATTTTTAAGAGGCAAGGGTGGTGTAGAAATTAAATAAATGAATGAAGGAGATGGTAAGAAGAACTGGCAACCCTGGAAAAAGATAAGGCTAGTATGGGGGTCATGAATGTTCACTTCACAGACCAAGTTCATACGAAATAATAAAATACAGTAAAATAAATAAAGGAAGTAATAAAGGAAGAATTAAAAACCAGAGAGCATTTAGCACATTACATTATAATTGCTACAACAGGCAAGTGGTATTTGGGGGCAAAGTATGCTGCTTTCTGATGGGGGGGGTCAAATGGGTGATATAAGGGGGGATTTCAACAACTGAATTTAGCAGGCTATTACTTCAAGTTGTTTCTTTAACAATCAACAAAACCATGTAAATATTCTAGGATATTTCCACTAAAATTTGCACATAAATGGGAGAAGGCAGACTTGTTTGAGAGGCCAAAGTCAAGAAGTTGCCTCAAACTATATTTTTGAGAGACAGAAGATGTTACTATGTTATACATTTTTGTGTTTTTATATTGTAAAGCGCCCTGTGATCCTTGGATGAAGGGTGGTATAGAAATCTAATAAATGAATGAATACGACAGTAAGAAGAACTGGCAACCCTGAAAAAGATAAGGCTAATAAGGCAGTGGTGAATGTTCACTTCACAGGTCAAGTTCATAGAAAATAGTAAAATACAAAAGAAGAAATAAGGGAACATAAAAAAGTTACAATTAAAAATCACACTGCATTTAGCACATCACATTATAATTACTACAACAGGCAGGTGGTCTTTTTTTTTAGGGGGGGGGAGGTTGGGGAACACATCTCCAGAGCTCCCAAACTCAGCATCCCTTAGGCACATAAACCTGTGGCAACTGCCTCTTTGCCCAAATTTCCAAACTATGGCAGGTCAGTTTATTCACTTAACTCATGATGCCCCCACCAACTTTACATTCCTGTTTATTGTTATGGCCTGTGCACTGAGGTACAAGGACAGACAATTTTTAAAGCCTCACTTTGACATTGGGGGGGATTAATCAATCACAGCCCTATATTGGGACACATTTCAGTCATGTAACAGTTCAGCCTAAGGTTCTTTCTTAGAAGATCCCATCTTGCAGCCCCAGTGATGGAAAGGCAACTGGATCCCCTGACGTTGGGAGGGGAGCAAGCTCTAATAGGTCCTTTAAGTATTCTCTTTGTAAAGAGAAATGGTGGGAAGTTTGAGCCCTTTCTTCAATGAATGTGCCCAGGGAGCATCTCTTGGACCTCAGCAAGAGAAATCTTCCGGATGCACCTTAGACAGCAAGCCCATTGTATGTCAACAGACTAAACAGAGTGTTTTAGGCAGAATCACAGGCTTGGCTCACATATAAATTCACATATACACCTTGTATCTTTTCTAGTTCTTTCATGGTTCAGCACTTAATGACTCAACTGAATACATGAAATATCTCTCCACTGATTTTATTTTTTTGTTTCTGTTTCTCAACATAGGATGAGATCAAAATTCACACGTACATTTCACGTGAAGGTACGTATGCAAGTCATCCCTAGATATTCCCAGGATGGTAGACCCACAGACTCAGTTTTAATAAGACAGAAAAGTTTTGTACTCACATAACCGGTTTCTGATGAAATGGGTAAAACAAGAGCCGTTCTCAATGGAGCAAAATGGAGCCAAGTCATCATAACCCTCAGAATTGTCAAAACATTCCTGAAATGCTACTGCTGCAAGGAGAGAGGAGGAAACAATGCTACCCCATTGAGTTGCCCATTCTTTGAGAAATGACATCTACATTCACAGATAGAAATATGGCCATGATCGCAGCCTTTGTTGGATGAAATCCACCCAGCCAGACATGAGCAGTTTTCGTCTTCTCAGGATCCACTTGCAATGGTGGGGCAAGGGCTGCATGCATAGAAACATCAACTTCCCCCATCACACAAACACACAAATATACAGAGAAACTGGCAGGTGCATAGTCTTCTTCCCATTCAGAACCACATATGCATACACATGTTTTCCCTCCTCAAAACACAGAGATGGGAAGCACCCTGACTTAAGACTAAAGGATTCCAACCAATGCCTGATGTGCCAAAGCATACATTATTGCAATGGGGGAAGCAAAACCTGCATGGCTGGGCAAATGTGGTGCCTGGGAGAGGGCCAGCTGCCTTCTAAGTAGTAGAAGCTGACTAGAGTGAAGGCTTCAGGTACTCTGGTCCACTCCCAAGCCCCATTCCTCAGGCCTCACTCAATTGGGCAACTTCAAACAGAGGTTTGGTGGGAACTCCCATGGTGCATCATGGTAGGCCCGGGGGATTTTCAAACAGCCGGTGCCAAAATGGAGGAGGGTACTCCAGGAGGCTACACGCCTGGATTTGAGGGGCCGAAACCCCTGTCCACCTAAAGATTGGGGTAAGCAGAAATCCTTTGCAAAATTTCATCTACAATCATACTTAGAATGTGACCACAATCTCAGCCTTTGTTGGATGCAATCCACCAAGCCAGACTTGAGCAATTTCATCATCACAAAATACACACACACACACACACACACACACACACACACACACACACACCTTCCCCCATCTCTCACACACAACTATACTGAAAAACTGGCAGGTGCACAGACTTCTTCCCATTCACAATAACATAGGCACACAAACTATCCCCCTCATCCCCCCCCCCTGATATGGGACGCACTCTGACATCTCCTCATACCTTCCCCCCTCCCCACCAGACTCAGTTGGGCGGAAGGTGCAGAATTGGATTTTGGAAGTCCCATCATATAACAATCTTACTGGTTTGCAGGATCCACAAACAGAAAGATGCATGTTCACAGAAACACCTTCCCCCATCTCTCACACCCAAACATACCCAGACACAGTGTCAGACACACAAATAGCTTTAATTTGATTCATGCATTCACACACTAGAGCAAAGGCATCCCCTTCCCCCACCACAACACATGGTAATAGGAAAATGTAAAGTTCCCCCATTTGACCTTCCCCCTCCCTGTTGCTCAGAAAATTGACCATATGGTTCTCACTTGTTCCCCGAACCAATAAGATGGCATTAAGGTGCACAGTGTGATTTCTGCACACAGCCAACATTATTGGAGCTTGTAAGTGTGCTCACATCAGCCCAATAAGTAGTTGTTTGCTAGATGAGCAGAGCATGAGGGCAATTGGGAGAAAGGTACACCAAGAAAGACTTCCTCATCTACCTTCCTCACAATGGAAATTGTGCTTATCGGTCATGCCAAGCAGCTACAGTTGCTCACCGGTTCTGGAAGTAAGGGGCAGGTAGCCAAGTCTCACCCATATCAGTAATGGAAGCATAATAAGTGATGACCCTAATATCAAGCACTACCAGTGATCCCTTTCCTTTTCATTCTACCCACTCCCTGATTCCCATTTGGCATCACCAGTCTTGGCCTCAGGAAGCCAAATTCTGAAAGATCCCTATTCTGAAAGAACTATTCCATTTGAAGGTAAAGGTTGGTGTGGGGTCTTGTGGTACCATGAATGGCTATAGCTCCTGGAAATATGGTGTGCTGGCCTTCTCCCAAATTTAGAGTCTGGATTCCCACATTCACTTGCTCTTATCTGCTCTTTTTAGCTTCTTTTCTCATCAATAAACTTAACTCAGTATTCCTAGCTTATTCCATTGTATATACCCTCCCTGATAGGAAAAACAGAACCCAGGATTTCAGCATCCTACTCACCTGGAAAAAGCAGGACCAAGAAATGGCAGCTACTGAGGAAAGCCTTCATAGCAGTGGAGTGATTAAAAAGTGAAAAAGACTCAGAGCAAAGAAGCAGGTGACCTGTGGAAGAAGAGGCTGACTCTGGGGATATTTATAGGCCAAAGAGGTGGGGTAGAGGTGGGAAGAACTGATCCAGTGAGAGGCAGGGAATGATGAAAATAGATATTGCATAGAATGATATATTGGAATGCAAAGTTCAATGTTGACTATTGGAACGCAAAGTTCAATGTTGACATTTGATGAAATATGCTTTGGGAACTGGGTAAGATTCTTCCAGCTGCCTTTTCCAGTCCATGTCATTGGCAGATTTAAGAAACAGCTATTGTAAGCAGATGCCCCTCTGGGGAATTCTGTGAAATTTCAACAAATATCATTCTAGTCTATTTCCATCCCAATTTCACCACAATTCTTCGGGGGAATGATGTCCATAATCAGGCACAAAATGATAATCAATTAGTACCTCGCGTATATATTTATTTCCCCCCACAATCTTCTATCCCCAAAGTCAGTCAAATTGGAGTGTTCAATGAAGCTGAATATTTTGTTTGTTTGTTTGTTTGTTTGTTTGTTTGTTTGTTTATTTGTTTGTTTGTTTCGTGGTCCTCACAGCATCACACATGCTTGAGGTGATGGATGATTTTCTTCTTCCTCGGTTCCACCACCACAACCAGCACCCTCTCCATGGACGCTGAACTAGACAATCATATTGGCAAGGGAGCTGCAGCAATGGCTCACCTCTTCAAATGGATGTGGGACAATGTGATGCTGACCACCAATACCAAGCTGAAGGTCTACCAGACTTGCATGCTGGTTTATGAAAGTGTTGTGGGCAATTTACAGCCACCAGGAGCCACACTTTTACACTTTCCACATGCACTGTGTCAGGAAGATTTTGGGGCACCACGTGGCAGGGCAGATGTGCTCTCCAAAGCCCCCATTGCCAGAATGTTCACACTCTTCTATCTGTGACATCTACCCTGGCTTGGTCACGTCCAACAGAATGGAAGATGGCAATATCCCCAAGGATGTGCTCTAAGGGGAGCTGGCTTCTGGCGCCAGGCCTGTTGGCAGACCAACTCTGTGTTACAAAGATGTCTGCAAACATGACACAAAGACTGGCAACATCCGCCCCACCATGTGAGAATCCATTGCAGATGACTGCAGTGCTAGAATCCAATGCAAATGACTGCAGGCAGGCACGTCATGCATCCATAGCAGTCACTAGAGGAGGAATTACTGTTGTTAGGAGTGCAAAGAGAAGAAATGTTATGGTGTATCTGCAGCATCACAACCAGAGACTTTCATCTGCCCCAGCTGCAACAAAACATGTCTCTCCCTTATTGGCCTCTACAGCCGCAGCTGGCAATATAACCCTCCAACAGTTTGACTTCACCCACAAATGCACACTCCTTCACTGTCTCCTGAAACAGACAGGTGCCAAGGGGTCCTCATAACACTACAGCTCTCAGAGTCTTCTCTCAGGTGTGGGGTGGGGTGGGAGGGTTGTGTCTGCAAAAGAAGGGAGATGCCAGGAAGCACGCATTAGAATGAACAGAGCGCAAGCTAATTTCACATGACATCCCCATTCTCTGAGCTCTTTGAGATCTCAGGGATACCAGGCACACTTACCAGGGTCTGTTTTACCTTACTAAAGAAAGGGGCATAGCATATATCATATATATATATATATATATATATATATATATATATATATATACATACACACACACACACACACACACACACACACACACACATACATATACATATCATATATAGTTTATTAACACATACCATTGAAGGAAGTAGATAGCCTTTGGCTATAGATAAGATCATCACATACCTACCCTCGCAAGAACAGCTGCCAAACAGAATGTGCAGCTACAGTGGGCAAGGACACTACATACTCATCATTGCAGGGACAACATTCCTAACAAAGGGCCAGGGTCACGAGCCTCAGGACATACCAGACATGAGCTGATAACATAGAATCAGAGAATCAGAGAGTTGGAGGAGACCACAGGGGCCATCCAGTCCAACCTGCCAAGCTTGGCAGGGGGTTGGACTGGATGGCCCTTGTGGTCTCTTCCAACTCTATGATTCTATGATTCTAGGAAACACCATCAGAGCATTCTGGACGTGGCTATCAAGTCTCTGCTTAGAGACCTTTAAGGAAGGAGACTCCACCACATTACTTGCTGGCAAATTCCACTGCCAAACAGCTCTCACTGTCAGGAAGTTCTTCCTAATGCTTAGGTGGAATCTTCTTTCTTGTAGTTTGAATCCATTGCTCTGTGTCCACTTCTCTGGAGTAGCAGAAAGCAACCCTTCACCCTCCTCTATATGGCATCATTTCATCATATCACCCCTCAACCTTCTCTTCTCCAGGCTAAACATACCCAGCCCCCTAAGCCGTTCCTCATAAGGCATTCCTTATAATATATGAGCCTGTAGTAAGACAGGAAAGGAATGCCTGTCAGGCTACATTTCTGGCGGGCTCACAGACCACATCTCTCACATGAACAATATATGAGCTTGTAAAATAAGATAAGAAGGAAATACTTTGCTCCATCATCTTGCTTAATGGGAACTTGCAAGACCCCCGCTGTGGGGCTGGGAGGGGCCTCGCTTGCCCAACGCAGCCGAGGCTGGAATGTTTCATCAACGTGGCAGTCCAAAATGGAGCAGTTGGGCTGCCCACCCCATAGGAACAAGGATATACCGTATAATGTAGCTACAAACTCTGCACAGTGTGCTGCTCTGCAAACACCCGGTGTCGTTTGACTCCTTTCCTCCTCCACGGAGGCATGCTGAACTGGACTCAAGTCTGTAAGCCTACACCATATTTTTGAATGTACCACAATGTTTTTTGCTAAAAATTAGTCAAAAATTGGGGGTCATCTTATACGCAGATGGTGAATGCACAGGCGTTCGAGCTCTGGCACAAACGGCGTGGGCTCGGATTCGGTGTGAGTCCTGGTGCGGGCAGCTCAAGCTCAGGTTTGGGCTCTAATCCAATTTCTTCATTTTGAGTTCAGAAATATAGGAGTCATCTTATACATGGGGGTGTCTTATGCACGAAAAAATATGGTATACAACCTGAGCCTAGATGGAGAGAGGGCATAGCATTCACATTCCACGTGGGTCCTGTTCCTCCCATTGCTGCAGCCTCAGATCCCAGAAAACATGGCGTCTGACTCTCTCTGCAGCATGATTCAAATTGCCTGCTTTGTGCCAATCCAGCTTGCAAAAAGGGCCCTTTTTTGCTGACCTCATCTCCCACTGGAATTTTGTCTCTTCCTCCTGAAATGCTGGCCTTTTGTCTCCTTTATCTCTCACCTCAGGGTGGGCTTTTTTGCCTGGCCCAGAGAGTTTGTGGCCTTGTTAATGGGTTAATGGCTCAGCCATTCCAGTGATTACTCCTCTGTAATGTCTCCAGGAAACCCTGGACTTCGGCAGTGATGAAGCAATGCTGCTAAAACAATCTTTACTAAACTGCAGTCATAGTTTATTAGTTTATTAAAGAGTTACACACACAGGAACGACATCCACCCTGCAGCCCTAACTGTTCACCTAACTGTCACAGCTGTGCCAACTGCCATAACTCACATACATCACATCTCCCTTTCACAGTAAAGTTAAGGAAAAGGAAAAATCAGAAATACAATAATAATAAAATAATAAACAATAAACAGTAATAAACAGTAATAAACAATAAATAACAACAAACAACAATAAACATTCATATTCATGACATATATCTTTGAGGCATATACACACACCTACCATATGAGGGGACCCAGATGGCGCTGTGGGTTAAACCACTGAGCCTAAGGCTTGCTGATCAGAAGGTTGGCGGTTCGAATCCCCGCAACGGGGTGAGCTCCCGTTGCTTGGTCCCAGCTCCTGCCAACCTAGCAGTTCGAAAGCACGTCAAAATGCAAGTAGATAAATAGGAACCGCTACAGAGGGAAGGTAAACGGTGTTTCCGTGTGCTGCTCTGGTTTGCCAGAAGCGGCTTTGTCGTGCTGGCCACATGACCTGGAAGCTATACGCTGGCTCCCTCAGCCAATAATGTGAGATGAGCGCACAACCCCAGAGTCGGTCACGACTGGACCTAATGGTCAGGGGTCCCTTTACCTTTACCTTACCATATGAGGTTACATATGCGGGTCGCCTTACTTCCATTTGCATATTGGATGTTCTCCCAGTTTCCTCTCCATTATTATCACTTTGCATTTCCTTCCTATTGCCAATCAATATACCTTTCCTCTCCTCAGTTTGTACACTCCTAGGCCTTATTCTTCGCCTAATACGCCTATACTCATGTCCCGATGAAGTGACTACCAGGTATGTACATGGCTGATCACACTTTCTTGTGACGACAGCTGGGGACCATCCTTCTGCTGCAACTTCTCCGGTGCACTAAACACAAGCTTATCTCTGACCAACTCATTAAATGCCAAACCAAACTCACATCTGCCAGCTCTTAATTTAAGTTCAGTTACAAAACGTTCAACAGTGTTCCCCACCTTCCAAGGATGATTCCAAAAAGAATACCTTTCAAATATCACATTTTTTCGTGGAGTGCAGTACTTTTGAAATTCTTCCAGAACCTCGTCCACAGTCTGTGGTTCATCATCAGGAAAACTAAATGTCTCATAAATCTGTACCGCCTCTTCTCCCACACAACTCAACAAAATAGCAACCTGCCTCTTTGCTGAAAAGTGATAAGCTCCAGAAGCAGAGCCGGCTCTAGGGCTGGGCTGAGTGGCGCAATGCGCCAGGGCGCCAAGCTCCGAAGGGCGCATGGTTGGGAGTCCAGGCTGAGCTGGAGCCGTCTGGGACTCTAGGGAAGAGCCGAGACTCGGAGCTGAACAGAGCTCGGAAAGAGCCCTGCAGTGCCTGAAGCTGCCACTGGGGGTGGAGGGAGTCCTGAAGGGAAGGGCAGCCTGAAGGGAAGGGGCGGAGTCCAGCTCAGCAGCGGGAGATTCTTTCTCTGCTTCCTGCTCTCCCGCTGCGCCGGCGACTGCTTTGGCGGCATCAGCGGACAGCCTCCCTCAAGGCTCGCGCCGCCCGCCTGAACTACCACAAAGAGCCATCCGGCCGGGGCTGAGCCCAAGCGAGCAGCAGGTCCGTGGGGCTCGAGGTGAGGGGGCTGTGGGGGGGAGGAGGGAGGGGAGGAGGGACTGCAAGGCCAGGCAGCCGGTCCGACGCCAAGCGGCGGGACCCCGGCTGGGCCCCCCACGGGAAGGGCAGAGGCAGCCCCAGAGGAGCCGCGCAGGAGGGAGAGATTCCGCCGGGCAGACGGAGGAGGCCGCTTCCCTTTGGGGTTCGCCGGCTGGTGAAGGCCGGGGGGCGTTGTAGGCCCTGCCTCCGCCCGGCCATGGCGCGGGCTTTGAACCGTGAGGAACGGAGCCTGTGGGTGGAGGCGGCGACCCTGCTCTGGCCCCGCAAGGCTTCAGGGCCTTGCGCCTGTTGCAAACCCGGCGCCGAGCCCCGTTTTGCTTTTAGAAGGCTTGGCAGCTCTGGTGTCGGTCACTTGCCCAGGGTCACACTAAAATTAGTAAAATGTGAGTTGATAGCCAACATATTGTGTGTCATAGTCATATCACTCTTTGGGAGATGTGATTGAATACAATTGCTTTCCATTATGAGTGTACATCAGTTGCTAACAAAATAAGAAAAGCACTTCTCTACAAAGTTTGACAGAGATTGCTATCATTTTGGTGACACAGAATGAAAAATACAAAATAAGATAAATTGGCATTTATTCAATCAATAATAGTTCCCCAAGTGTTTGGGCTTGATTTATTTCTTCCTTAAGGACTGTCAGGGGTGATCAAACCATCATCAGCATGACCAATAGGCATTTGGCCTTCCTGAATAGCTATAACTAAACCTTAGATTTTAAAACAGCATGTGGAGAGAGCTCATATATTTTTGAGAGCTCTGATGTGCATCTTTAGAATGAAATCCAGTGTTCATTTCCTCCATAGCCATACCTGTCTGGCTGAAGATGACTGGGAATATAATCAGTGCTTTTTTTCTGGGGATACTCAAGGGTTTGCAGTACCAGCACCTTTTTTCTAGAAGAAAAGCGCTGAATATAATTATTTTCCTAAGTGCTTTGTTCATACAACAGGTCCCACACTGAAGTGATGCAGGAACAGGGTTTCCTCTGACTTTTACATTCTGTTTTCTTTGGTCAACATTCTACTAAACCTTGTCTAAACAGATTAACCTTTTCCTGTGATTCAGTACACCTTCTTTTGTCATATGTACAGGGTCAGTTCACATGTGACAGTCATGGTGCCACTCCACCCTTACCTGGCATCTTCTCTTAAGCCTCTCCATATTGTCTTAAATGCTACTGCCCATTTCATATTTTCTACTCATTGTTTAAAACCATATTGCTCCTTTATGTGTTCCTCTTTACAATTTTCTCTTCTCAGTTTTCCTGTAAGATTTCATAGAATCATAGAATTATAGAATCATAGAGTTGGAAGAGACTACAAGGGGCATCCAGTCCAACCCCCTGCCAAGCAGGAAACACCATCAAAGCATTCTTGACATATGGCTGTCAAGCCTCCGCTTAAAGACCTCCAAAGATGGAGACTCCACCACACTTCGTGGCAGCAAATTCCACTGTCGAGCAGCTCTTACTGTCAGGAAGTTCTTCCTAATGTTTAGGTGGAAGCTTCTTTCTTGTAGTTTGTATCCATTGTTCCGTATCCACTTCTCTGGAGCAGCAGAAAACAACCTTTCACCCTCCTCTATATGACATCCTTTTATATATTTGAACATGGCTATCATATCACCCCTTAACCTTCTCTTCTCCAGGCTAAACATACCCAGCTCCCTAAGCCGTTCCTCATAAGGCATCGTTTCCAGGCCTTTGACCATTTTGGTTGCCCTCCTCTGGACACGTTCCAGTTTGGCAGTATCCTTCTTGAACTGTGGTGCCCAGAACTGGACACAGTACTCCAGGTGAGGTCTGACCAGAGCAGAATACAGTGATACTATTACTTCCCTTGATCTAGATGCTATACTCCTATTGATGCAGCCCAGAATTGCATTGGCTTTTTTAGCTGCTGCATCACACTGTTGACTCATGTCAAGTTTGTGGTCTACCAAGACTCCTAGATCCTTTTCACATGTACTGCTCTCAAGCCAGGTGTCTCCCATCCTGTATTTGTGCCTTTCATTTTTTTGCCCAAGTGTAGTACTTTACATTTCTCCTTGTTAAAATTCATCTTGTTTGCTTTGGCCCAGTTGTCTAATCTGTTAAGGTCATTTTAAAGTGTGATCCTGTCCTCTGGGGTATTAGCCACCCCTCCCAATTTGGTGTCATCTGCAAACCTGCTCAGGATGCCCTCAAGCCCATCATCCAAGTCATTGATATAGATGTTGAATAAGACTGGGCCCAAGACAGAACCCTGTGGCACCCCACTAGTCACTACTCTCCAGGATGAGGAGGAGCCATTGATGAGCACCCTTTGGGTTCAGTCAGTAAGCCAGTTACAAATCCACTGAATGGTAGCATTGTCTAGCCCACATTTTACCAGCTTCTTTACAAGAATATCATGGGGCACCTTGTCAAAGGCCTTGCTGAAATCAAGATAGGCTATATCCACAGTGTTCCCTCCATCTACCAGGCTTGTAATTCTGTCAAAAAATGAGATCAGATTAGTCTGACATGACTTATTTTTCAGAAACCCATGCTGACTTTTAGTGATCACAGCATTTCTTTCTAGGTGCTCAGAGACCGTTTGCTTAATGATCTGCTCTAGAATCTTTCCTGCTATTGATGTCAGGCTGACTGGGCGGGCACAGATGTGGCACCTCCTGCTGAAGTGCCCTGCCTCAGGTGGGCTCATGGTGAAGCCTGCTCTGTCTTTTCTTCTTCTGATCATGTACATAGGAAGATAATTGTTAGTGCTCAAACATGATTTGTGTGGAAGGGGTTCACATATGTTATGTAATAAAAACATGTATATGAACCTACAGAGATTGTGATTAGTTTTGTTCCAAAATGTGTGGTTTTGACCTCCTAGAAATTCCACACTGCTCTCTAAGGGGGGGCGCCGGAGGGATCTTCGCACCACGGCGCCGGATATGCTTATGACGGCCCTGTCCAGAAGCCATCAAATACACATGAAAAGCTTGCTCCCATCGTCTCCAATTCTCTGCCAGGTCTCCTTGGAGCACAAACAGGCCCAGCTCTAGGGGTAGTCTCAGTGGCGCGGAGCTGGCAGGGGGGCGCTGCGTGGCGAAGCCATGTGCAAGCCATGCTGCGCGCTGCGCCTGCCCAGCAGGGTGGGGTCGGTGGAGCGATCTCTGTGCCACAGCGCCAGAGTGCCCGACCTGCTTGAGACAGCCCTAAGCACAAAAGGACACGGACGTCAAAAAGAGTCCATCTTCTGACACCATCTAATGTCTCCAGGAAACTCTGGACTTCGGCAGTTATGAAGCAATGCTTCTAAAACAGTCTTTACTAAACTGCAGTCATAGTTTATTAGTTTATTAAAGAGTTACACACACAGGAACGACATCCACCCTGCAGTCCTGACTGTTCACCTAACTGTCACAGCTGTGCCAAGTGCCATAACTCACATACATCACACCTCTGTGGTTTTTCTGTCAGGTGGTTTCCTACACACAGGAAAAAATAGTTTAAACTCCAACCCCCACTAGACCCAGGAATTTTGGGGGTTCACCCATATTCCAACTGAATCCAGATATTTTAGGAGAGTTTTCCCCAAAAACTTACATTATCTGAGGACAGAACTGCCAAAAGATTAGTTACACACATGTTTTATTTCCACAAAACAGTGAATGGGAGAGGAACAGTGCCTTGTGTTTTGGAAGCAGGTTTGACTTTGGAGCCCAGATCAAAGTTTCCCCTCTTTTGATTTTGTGAAACTCCAGATACAGAGGCATTTAGGAGCCATAGATAGATAGATAGATAGATAGATAGATAGATAGATAGATAGATAGATAGACAGACGATATAGATGATAGAAAGACAGATATACTTGGGGTGGAATTACTTTAGAAAAAAAAGCTTTTGTAAAAGCTTTTGAATCACAGCATGAAAGCTAATTGTTCTGGCAATGTTTCATTGAATACGTTGCCTTGCCAAATCCACAAGATGCTCCTGAGACATGGTAGCCTTTAAATAATTCATAAATAACTTCAGTTTGCTAAATGACCTCTCTGAAGAAGCCGCTGTTCCTGAAATTCCCTCTACTTAGTACTGGAATTGAACAGGTGGTACAGTGTTTGGATTGTTCCAAAAAAGGTTATTGCTTAAGGTATGCATTCAAGAGCATCATTTCCACATCAGTTGAGTGTGTGTCAAACGCATGGTGAAAAAAAATGAGCTTTGGTCTTGTATCTTTGCTTGTGTACCTTTGCCTTTTCCAGCCATATTTGACCCATTATCACAGGCTTAAGCTCTACAGTCCGGGAGAATAATACCATGTTCTTTCAGTGTTTCATTCAATGTTATCAACTGAGCAATTTCTTCCCCTCTTTTGTTGCTACTATCTGCAAACTTGAGAAATTTCTCTTGAATCTCATACTGCATTTCTTTTAAAAGTACACATCTCAAAAGAACTCCCTCAACCAACAAAGCAAGAGTTGAGAGCAGAGTTTTTGCAATGATGTCAGCCAAATGTAAAACAGCAAACTAGGAGAAGGAGAAGGAGAAGGAGAAGGAGAAGGAGAAGGAGAGCAATCTTGAAGTTTGTTTGAAACCTAGGCTGCAGCTATGGGAGAAACAAGACCTTTTTGGGTGTTAACGCTGTGAAATTCTCCATCATAGGCTCAGGTTGTATATACTTGCAAATAAACCATCTGTGAAAAAAGCACAAGAGTCTGCACTATGCCTCATTTTCAAAGGAAACAGGAACTCTGGATATGCACCAGGGACCCCTGGACTCTCACAGCTCTTGAGACTGGGGTGCTATGCAACAATATAATAATAAAACACCAGTGTGTACCTGTACCAGAGACAAAGGCATGATGAGTATGGACTCCAAGACCTTCAAGGCATGTGGTTGAAATCCCTTCCTGGAATTTTATTTAAATTTTCCCCTATTAAAGCAAATTACCAGCAAGAGTAGAATAGGTTGTACCTTTGCTGTGCCATCTGATTTTCTTTGGCAGTGCTTTCCAGAGCCACGTCAACCTGCACCTGAACACTCACTCCAGCCTCATCCTTCAGAATCAGGCCCATCCTTTGCCCTGTTTAGCAGGGACGGTCCCTGGATTCTCTCTCACTTGTCTTTTGGGGAGAGCACCTATGAGTGACCACGTGATTTTTCTCTCCCCCCCAATAATATTTTTTTCCAAGCTTAAATGTTACATTTTGCCACTCAACAGTTGCATCCAATTCTGCTATACCAGGCATATCCAACTCCCAAGAGACTGTGATCTACTCCCAGTATTTAAAAAACTGGCAGTGATCTACCCATTGTCATTGGAGGGAGGAGCACGCGTGGGGGGTGGGGTGGATTGCCCAGAGTTGTTGAGCTTTTTTGGGGGGGAGGATTTTTTAACCCCCCCCATAACTTTTCGTACACAATAAGGATCCCGTGATGTACCAGGATCAGCTGGGGATCTCTCGTACCTGTAGATTAGGGGAGCCAAAGTTGTTCGGCTTCTTTGGGGGGAGCCAGTGATCTACCAGTGATCTACCACAGACATCCAGTGATCTACTGATAGATCATGATCTACCTGTTGGACGTGCCTGTGCTATACTAATGACTTCCAGCTCACTCACCATCAATCTATATGATCAAAATTTCAGACAATTGCATGCTATAATTCCACCAAATCAAATTTTATCCTCTTTCTTTTTTATCCTCTTAACATGGTCTGCTTCCCCCTCCCCTTAAACTTCAAACCCCACTGAGGACTTCACATATGGAATGTAACCTTTTTAATAGACTAGGAATGCTTCCCAGCCCTCCTTAAAGGATTCTAAATTTGTGTGTCTTATCAGTGTAGTCAGTTTTGCCCTTTCTGCATATTCTAAGACTTTCATCATCCATTCTTCCTTTCAGGGCATTCTCTCAACCTTCCACTTCTGTGCAGAAAGATTCCCAGCCGATGTGATTGCATATATATATATATATATATAAAGGTAAAGGGACCCCTGACCATTAGGTCCAGTCGTGACCGACTCTGGGGTTGCGCGCTCATCTCGCATTATTGGCCGAGGGAGCCGGCGTATAGCCAGCATGACAAAGCCGCTTCTGGCAAACCAGAGCAGCACATGGAACGCCGTTTACCTTCCCGCTGTAGCGGTTCCTATTTATCTACTTGCATTTTGACGTGCTTTCGAACTGCTAGGTTGGCAGGAGCTGGGACCAAGCAACGGGAGCTCACCCCGTCACAGGGATTCGAACCGCCGACCTTCTGATCAGCAAGCCCTAGGCTCTGTGATTTAACCACAGCGCCACCTGGGTCCTATATATATATATATATATATATATATATATATATATATATATATATATATGTGTGTGTGTGTGTGTGTGTGTGTGTGTGTGTGTGTGTGTAAAAAGGACATGTAGGTGTGTTTCCACTTTTCACCAAAACCGCTTGACCGATTGAGGTGAAATTTTGACACAACATCACATGCGAATGTCCGAAGGATATAGGACAGTTTGTTAAGACAGATGTCAAACCTCCGCCAGGTAAACCCCCCAGAAACTCCTGTTCCAGAACGCACCACTCAGCCAAAAGTGCATGCTGGGAAAAAGAAGCCAGAAGCAGCCTCTCCAAGGGCAGGGATAATCATGACGTCACCCCCCCCCCCGACATGCTATAACCACCAGAAGGTCAATTACCCCTCAAAGCCAGACGGCAGGAGATATGGCAAGTCCCACAAGCGCTGCAAACACTCCACTAGCTAACCCACCCCCCACATTTCCGCCCCCACAACCTGGACCTCCACCGCAAAAACCCCACTAGCCAACCCACCCACCCCTCGCCACCCCCACAAACTGCACCTTGATGTCCCAAAAAAATTACTGCAAGGCAGGCCAGGCCCCACGGCCCCCACGGCCCCCTCTGCCGCCACTGACACAACCCAGACCCCAACACCTACACACCAACCCCGTGCCGGTCCCCGACAATGCCAAAATATGCAACTCGCCACCACTGACAAAACAATGTCAGGCAGGCCAGGACCCTCGTCCGTCGATTCCACCTCCACCACTTGAAGCAGGACCTCACCGCCAAAGCACCAACCCCGTGGCAGGCCAGGACCCGTGCCTCCCGCTGCCCCCCGACTCCGCCACCATAACCCGGACCTCGCCGCCAAAGCCAACTGGCCTGGTTGAATGGGGCTAGAGTTGGAAAGAATATATCCAGTGAGGGGAGGGAGATGATGAAATTAGAGATTGCATATAATGTTTTATTTTATTTCAGTGTTGAAATTTGATTAAATGTGTTTTGGGAACTGGATGAGATTCTACCAGCTGCTTCTTCCATTCCATGCCATTAGCGATGTTAAGAAATAGTTATTGAAAGCAGCTGCCCCTAAGGGTACTCCATGTAATTTCACCAAATGACATTCCAGTGTATCTCATCACAATGCCTCTGGGGAATACATGTCCATAAGCAGGCACAAAATGATTGTCAAGTGGTACATCATTTAAATGTTTCTATCCCCCCACCAATCTAATGATGCTGGAACATCCTTGTATCTCTAGAGTCAGCCAAGTTCACTTGTTCAATTCTGTAGTGTTCAATCATTTTGCAGAATGTATCCTTCAAAAAATAAATGGAAGGCTAATTAAGTGAAGATGAATCTACTTTTTCGTTCCATTGTTGTTTTTAAATATATTTATTGAAAGATTTTTAACATACGGAATAAAAGAAAAAACAATTTTACATTACTAATACAAAAATGAAAAAAAAACACAACAATTCAGAACAAAAAAGAAAAGAAAAAAGAAAAGAAAAATACTCAATCTAATTGATATCCCATAATTATAACCAATTCCGACTTCACTGTCCCATCCTTTCTGAGTCCATTTTTATCCCAAAATGTACAGCTTCCAAATTGTTATAAAAAATACAACTTTTTAAATTCATTATTCATCTCTAAGACATCAAAAATTCCAATTTTTCTTATAAAAACATATAAATCTTATTTATCTATTATATTTCCCCATTAGCCTCTAATTTCTCCTCAAAAATGCTTCACTTAATTATCAAATCTCATTTTATTTCCTTCATTTTGCCTCTAGATCCAAACACACACACCCTCCCTGGTTTCGGTTTCCCCAGATGCCTCGACTAGCTCCTTGGAATTTCCCATTTCAACCCTATTTAATCCATCCATAAATTAATCACAAATCATTTTCATCCAATCCCTGCTCTGACCCATTCCAATCCAGTCCATTTTCCCCCAACCCCTTTTTCTTCGTCCCATTCCTTTTTATTATAATTTCCCCAGCCTTCCAGAAATTCTCTCCCTCTGGTGTATTGTCTGCTGCCGGAGCTACGCTCCTCCTCTCTCACAGGGGGAGCGTGACTCCCAGCCTTCTCATCTTCCACTTCTGGAGCTCCTTGAATAGCGCTTATAACCTGAGCTCCCCCTCTCACGGGCAGCATCAGGTTTTCTTTTGTTTGCTCCTCGTCACTGCAATCAGAGTTCTTTTTGGGTTCAACTTCCATTGGGGTTGTAGATTGTTCTTCCTCGCCAGTCTGGTTAGCATCCACCATGTCTCCTCCTTTTGTTTTGCAAGCGGATAGGATTTCTAGTGCTTTTTCCAGCAAGATCCCCCAACAAGGACCATCCATCTGCATGAGTTGTGTTTCCTCCGTTTCCCTTCTTTGTTGCCTCAAATTACATGGGGTGACTACACTGCTTTATCCAGGGTGGCGCAGTAACTTAGTTCAATAAATCAACCATTTTAATAAACAGATTCCCTCTTAACAAATTCTTCGATCTTGCTTTTATTATTTTTTCACATTTATTTCAGTTCAAGAGTCAATATTTTCCACTTATTCCGCCATGCAGTTCGAAAGTCTACAGTCCTAGAAACATTCTTTCCCTTTGCAATATAACAATGTAACAATGTGGCTAGTCTCCGCTCCCAGTTCCTGTCCCCAGGTTACAGGGAGTTTGTTCCTTTTGCAAATCTAAAGAAAATTCTTGCAGGTTCCAATTATTTATGCTTTCTTCCCTTAGTCCTGCCACTAAGGAAGGTCAAATGTTCTTCTTTTTGAAGATTATAAAGTTCACTCCGTGGTCATGGCTGCCGGCAAGTTAGCTGCGTCATGAGCCACTCAGTGTGGAAGGGATCAACCTCCGTTTTTAAATCCACTTCCTTTTGCCAAGTTCTTTCCCAATAGACAAATCTTGAGATTACTTACAGGCAAATCTTAATGTTTTGGAGGTATCTGCTGCTCATTTTCCGTCGGCACGGAGCTTCGCGTCTGCGGAGGGAGCGAATCAATCCAAGGTTCTGTCCCCACTCAGGCTGCTCTCGGTTGCTCTAACGGGCTAACCGGGCAGTGAAGGGGACTTTACGGGGCACTGCTGGATGACCATGTCCTCAGAGAGCCCAATCTGAGGTTTTTCAGGGTAGCCACATCGCTCATGTAGCTTACCCCTTTCTCCGCAGCACTAGGGACCTCGGAGCCCGAGGAAAACCTCGCTGCGTGGTGATGGCAGCAAATCGGAAGTGGGGGTTTTTTTTGTTCCATTGTTTTCACAGCACTCCATGCTCAGGGTGACATGATTTTTTTTCTACCTGGGTTTCACCATAACCACCAAGTTCTCAATCAATGGGCAAGCACATTGGCAAGCCAGCTACAGCAATGGCTCACCTCTCCAAAAGGGTATGGGAGAATGTGATACTTATGACCAATACCAAATTGAAGGTCTACTAACCTTGCATGTTGAACATGCTGCTTTATGAATGTGTGTTGTGGGCAATTTACAACCACCAAGAGCCACACCTTAATGTGTGCTGTGTCAGGAAGATTTTTGGGCATTGCATGACAGGACAGAATCACAAAGATTCTGCACTGGCTTGGTCATTCCCACAGAATGGAAGATGGCAGGATCCACAAGGATATGTTCTACAGGGAGCTGGCTTCAGGCACTAGACCCATTGGCAGACCAGCTTTGGGTTACAAATATGTCTGCAAACATGACATGATGGCTGGCAACATCCACTCAGCTATTTGGGAGTCCATTTCAGACCACCACAGTGCCTGGAGGCAGGCAGTTAGGTCATGCATTCATAGCATTCACCAGAGGAGGAATGACAGCTGGGAGGAGCACAGAGCAAAGATTTCTCTCTAAAGGTTTTGTAGTTATTTATTTCCATGACATCTGATGGGAGAGTGTTCCACAGGGAGGGCACCACTGCCTAGAAGGCCCCCTGTCTGGTATCCTGTAACTTTACTTCTCACAGTGAGGGAACTACCAGAAGGCCCTCAGAGCTGGACTTTAGCGTCCTGAACAATGGGGGTGAAGATGATCCTTCAGGTGTTGTTGTTTGTTTAGTCGTGTCTGACTCTTTGTGACCCCATGGACCAGAGCACTCCAGGCACTCCTGTCTTGCACTGCCTCCCGCAGTTTGGTCAAACTCATGTTCGTAGCTTCGAGAACACTGTCCTTCAGGTATGCAGGTCCAAAGCTGTGCAGGGCTTTAAAAGTCAGCACCAACATTTTGAATTGTGCTTAGAAACATACCGGGAGCCATTGTAGATCCTTTAGGACTGGTGTCATATGGTCCTAGTGGCCACTCCCAGTCACCAGTACAGCAACCACATTCTGGATTAGTTATGGTTTCAAGGTCACCTTTAAATGTAGTTTCAAGTAAAGCACATTGCAATAATCCAAGCAGGAGATAGCCAAAGCATGTAACACTCTGGCAAGACAGCATGTGGGCAGTAGGGTCTCAGCCGGCGTACCAGATGGAGCTGGTAGACAACTTTCCTGGAAACAGAATTGACCTGTGCCTCCATGGACAGCTGTGAGCCCAAAATGACTCCCAGGCTGCACACCTGGTCCTTCAGGACCAAGGAGTCCCTCACACAAACATACCTCTTGGCCCCCAGAAACACTACTTCTGCCTTGTCAGCATTCAACCTCAACCCATTAACCACCATCCACCCTCCATCTGCCTCCAGACACTCACACAGGATGTTCATTGCCTTCACTCACTTTGACATTCTGGGGGAAGATTAATGAATCACAGTCCTATATTGGGACACATTTCAGTCATGTAACAGTTCAACCTTGCCCACACAGAGGGTGCCATGAGCGGCAAGGAGTCCAAATACTCATGCCCCAACACCACTTTCTGGGCACCGCCCAGGATGAAGGAGCAGAACAATTGTATAGCAGTACTACCAATTCCTCCAGACAATCCAGAAGGTTACCATGGTGAATGGTATCAAAAGCCACTGAGAGCTCCAGCAGAACCAGGAAACAGCTTTCATCTCTGTGCCTACCCTGCCAGAGATCATCAACCAGTATACAATGCGTTCTGGCCTTGGATCATACCACAAGAGAGTTAATGTAGGATTCTGACAAAGCCTGAGACTACCATACAGGGTTGTTCTTGAAGCAATCATGACTCCTCCCTTATCTGTTATAGCAGGATAGGCCTCATAACAAGAGATGGAATTGGGGCCTTCCTAGTAGGGCTGAATATTGTGCAGCCCAAGCAGTCACAGGGGTCCCCCCCCTTATAAACACACCAAAATGACTCATTTCAACCAATCCACCAATCTCCCTTTTTGGCATAGAGGTATAGGGACTCATTTGCAATAGCTATATTTTGGATGAGGATTAGGTTAGTGGTGCAAAGAGCAGATTGATCTGAGAATAAGAGACTAATAAAAATGGAAATATAACATGTGCATGAGACAAGAGTGTTGTAGCTTTGAGTTTTTTTTGAGGGGGGGGCACTTTTCTTTTTTTAATCGCTTGACATTTTCAGTGAAAGGACTGTGCCCCATTAGTGGGCTGGACTCTACTGCTCTTTATACTTGTTACTGGAGATCCCAGATGGGAGAGGGCTATCGTGTACATGTCTTGTTTTCTGGGTTCCGCCTAGGTATATGATTATATGGGGATATGGCAGCAGCATGCTGAATGAGAGGGATCTTTGATGCGATCCAGCAGGGATCCTTTTATGTTCCTATCTCCTGAGTTCCTCAATGGCTCTCCAGAGTTTTGCCATGCAGCAGTAATCTCTCCTGGCTGCCTAGCGCTGTGTGGCAAATTGCCAGAAAAGCAGCAACAATAGCCCAGAGTCAACTGCATTTTAAACCTTTCTTCAATGCTCTCCTCTGGATAAGTTGGTGGGAAGTTTTTTTTTATTGTATTTGTTTGAATATTTGATGATGTCCTTTTGATATTGTTAGCCACTTGGAGATTTTGTTGAAATATGGGGTGGTATATGCATTTGCTAAATCAATAAAATAACTCATAAATTACCCATTTGTTTCTTCTAAAGACACTGTATTTGCTGCTGCCACTGAAAAATGTTATTAATTTGATAAATGCTGACACACAACACTTTTTATTTGCCACGCCAATTTATTTTGATTAAGAACAAAGGAAAATTTACCCATATAACATATTATCATGAGACAGAGCCCCCAAGCCCCACATCCCTACATTAGTTTTTCTACCCTCTGCATCTCATTCACCCTGCACAAAATGCCAAAGACAGGATTCAGGAGTCCTGTGAATCCCAGTCGCTCTGCACTCCAACCACCAGGCAAGCAATATCCATCTTCATGGCTGCAGCAAATGGTACGGTATATACGAATCCAAAGGAAGAAGACATCTCCTAACTACCCTTCAAAGTTGAGCTGTTCTGATGAACGCAGCGTTTCACAGCATCGTGATTTGGTTATAGTGCCTGAAAAGTATTTATTATATGGGGATTGTCTGGCCAAGTCACAAAAAGATGGGGTGGCACAGCCTTTATAAATCTCATCAGGAACTGAACTGGCATCTGGTAAAGAGAAAGAAACAGGGTGTAATGAGTGACTGGGTAGTAAGGGATGTGTTTGTGTGTGCAGAAGATACAGAATAGGAGCATTTTCATTGTTATTAACTGTATTCCGCAAATATAGAAAGCATGCCAGAATCACATCATGAGATTGTTGTTGTAGCTGATGCTGCTAGTAGTAGTATTAGTAAGTAGTAGTAATACTAATGCTAATAATAATATTATTATTATTACCCTGACCAAAATTTTTATTATTTTTACCCTGACCAAGACTCTGGGCAGCTTCCAAGAAAATATAAAAGACAGTAAACATCAAATATTAAAAACTTCCCTATACGTATAGATCTGCCATCAGATGTCTTCTAAAAGTCATATGGTTGAATATTCTATGCATTTTTAACATTTGGAAATAATAATAGTCGCTTATAGGAAAGAGACTATTATGGGAAATTGCATTTCAGATCAAAGCTTGATTCCTGCTTTTAGTTTTCTTAAAAAATGCAAGTTAAAACACTCTTCTTTAAAAAAAAAAACAGTTTTGCATGTAATTTAACAAACCCATTATTTCTCTCCCTTTCTATTGTTTTTGCCAAATAATATTTTGTTAATTTTTAACAATACATTAATCATATTCAACTCATTATTTTTCACATTTTATCCTTTTGGCTTTTTAAAGCCTTGACTTCCGTCCACTTCTCTCCCTTTCTCATCCCTTCTGCCCCCAGAAGATACAGGCTCATCTAAATAAACATGAAGCAAAAGTGACTTTTACACTGATATTTTCAGGAAAAATAAAACCTCCCCCCCCCCCCCCCGCAAACACACATGCAATCTATTTTCTGGCATGAGGCCGCAAACAAAATGATAAAGCAACCCATCCACCGCTAGCAGGCTGTGTTTCTCCTCTCCCATTCATTGGCTGGCAGTGCTTACTTACTGTGAACAATAACAAATGAAATGCATTGAGTTTCAGCACCATGACATCTGACAGTATTCAAGTCCGAACAGCCTTCTGAGACAGAAGCACGACAAGCCTCACACTTTCGCCCATTATACGGACCAAGCTTTGGCCCTGACAAAAGCAATAACTACAGTTAGGGATCCAACACATATATCTCCATTAAAATGCTAGGCCTCAATTCTACAATCCTCAGAGATAGTTGTCATATTTTCCACCGCAACTCTGCTTCTGGAATTAATCAAGGTGGTGATGCAGATTGGCTTATTACATTGAAAAACTAGATTAAAGTGTTATATAATGTTTTGCATGTATATTATGTTGTTTGCTTTGTTACAAATTAAAACTATATATATGTATATACGGAATATATTAGGAGCCAACTCCTAGGGGTCAAGGTCCCATTGCCCGCACACAGAATGTGCCTTTCAAATACTGTGTGTGCTCAATATTATATGGGGCAGGGGTTACCTTTGCCGTCCCCAATATTTTATTCAAGTTGCCCCCTGTGTTTATATCACGTTGTACAGATGCTGATTATCGTCTTCCAAAGCAACTACTCTACTCTATTCCAAACTTTAAAATGGGAAATGTACTGCTAGTGGTCAACAAAAGAGGTTTAAAGACTGTCTCAAGACAAATTAAAAATAGTATAGTATAAACACCGACAACTGGGAAACGATGGCCTGCAATTGGAGAACAGCCTTTATCAAAGGTGCCATGTGTCACGGTCGAGACAGACGAGGAGTGGTGGCAAGCCCCCCCCCCCTGTCAAGCCCCCACAGAGGAATCTGAGGAATTCACACCTGGGGAAGACTGGCGGAGGCACTCCTCGGAAGAAGAGGAATCTGACAGGGAGGAGGGAAGATCAGAACTGCAGCAACAAGTCGAGCCAGAAGCAGGCCCCAGTCAGGCAGGGAATCGGACAATGCCCTCCCCTCCTCCCTTCTCAGCAAAGGAACGCTGAGCTGAAAAACGCCGGCTGCAATTAGAAACAGCTGCAGCTCATAAAAAGCGGGGGAGGGAACTGGCCTCTCTACAGCGTCTGCAACGTTGTACTGAAGTGCTCTGTTGCCCCGCTCATCTTGTCCTTGGTTCCTGTGATCCTGATCTCAGTTTCCTGACCCCGGCTTTTGAACTTCTGGCTTGAACTGACCCTGGCTACTCTTGACTCCATATAAGACTTCTGACTTCCCTGACCCCGGCTTTTGGACTTCTGGCTTGAACTGACCTTGGCTACTCTTGACCCCCACATGACTGCCTGACTTCGACTGGCTCCTGACCAGACTGTTGACCTTGCTGGCACCCTAACATCATGGGCTGTGAAGACACACAAACTCAGGACGCAAGGGAGAAACGTGCTAAGAGGAAGACACGCTTGGCAAATCCACACCATGATCGACTCACACCTGGAAACCAATGTCCCCACTGTGGAAGGACGTGTGGATCCATAATTGGCCTCCACAGTCACTTACGGACTCATTGTTAAAACCGTGTTTATGGAAGACAATCTTACTCGGCTACCAGTGATCGCCAAGGAAGAAGAACACATACACAAACACACATGAAACTGAGAAACTACAATAAAATAAAAAGCTATTTTAAAAATAACTGCAATGCAATGCAATGCAATAAAACAAAAAAAATGTATTTAAAAACAAGGTATCAGCACAGTACATCCTTCTGTTGCACAAATGCACGCAAACACATCATCTACCCAGTCATTGAAGAATCTCTTACTCAGCCACCAACCACTCACGCCAGTCACTCCTTCCACACACAAAAATGTACTACAAAAACTAAGGAAAGAATGAACCTGTTCACTGGCTGAACCATATAAAATAATAGTGCAGATTTCCACCCATTAGTTACACAGATGTTCCCAACAGTAATTTCACTCCTTCCCAGCTTGCTGTCTCCCACTCTCTCGCTTGACGATGGGTGGAAGTATACACCCCACTTCCCTGATACTTCTTCCTTTCACCAAGCAGTACACTCAGACAATCCAACCCATGTAAAAGGGTTGAAACCCTCACTGAGGGTACCTTAATCACAATCACAACACCTTTTGCCTCAGCAGGCCTGCTTTTGTAGTTCTCTGTTTGGGGGGGGGCATCAGCAGCAACTGAGGGCTCCACTCACTTCTTCCCCAGTTCTCCGCAGCAGGACAACTCCCAGGGCTAAGTGGGATAGTAAGGAACATGGAGGAAATGTATTCCTCTCTCTCTCTCTCTCTCTCTCTCTCTCTCTCTCTCTCTCTCTCTCTCTCTCTCACTTTCTCTCTTGCCGATCTCCCAGTACATCCAGAGTGTTCTCTTCCACACACCCAGGTGGCATCTAAAAGTTGTGTTTCAGGCAGGACACCTGCTTTCTCTTTGAAACACAGGTGGTGATGCTGTTTCTAACCATCTCCCATGTAAACTAGGAAAGGTAGAAAGGTAAAAAGGTAAAAGATAATGGACCCTTGGGCGGTTAAGTCCAGTCAAAGCTGACTATGGGTTTACAGCGCTCATCTTGTTTTCAGGGTGAGGGAGCTGGCGTTTGCCCACAGACAGGTTTCCGGGTCATGTGGCCAACATAACTAAACCGCTTCTGGTGCAACGGTAAACCATGACAGAAACCAGAGCTCACAGAAACACTTTTTACCTTCACATCACAGTGGTACCTATTTATCTACTTGCACTGGTGTGTGTTCGAATTGCTAGGTTAGCAGGAGATGCAACAGAGCAATGGGGGCTCGTCCTGTCATGGGGATTCAAACTACTGACCTTCCGATTGGCAAGCCCAAGAGGCTCAGTGGTTTAGACGACAGCTCCACCCACGTCCCTTATAAACTGAGGGAATCAATCTTTTACTAGAACAGTGTCGTTTGTGGAAAAGCAATTGAGAAAGATATTTGCTAATAATGCTCTGGAAAAATATATGGATATATAATTCTAAAGGCATGCAGCTACTTACACTCAAAGTCATAGGAATCGCAGAAGTCATATTGACAGCAGAATATATTACTTATTAAGTATAAACCTCCAATTGTAGTGAAAGTGTAATTCGTTGAGGGACAATTTTTAGCACATCCAATTTCATAGCTGCTGTCGAAAGGGATAGCTATGAGAGAGAATTGGAAAGGAATAACCACATCTGCAAAAATTCAAATCCAGATTCTTCCTAATGAAATCCACAAAACCATGTAAATATTATACGATATTTCTGTTAAAATTTGCACATAAATGGGAGAAGGCGGACTTCTTTCTCTACACACACAAAATAGTAAGGCCTCAAAACAGGTTGATCTACCAGCCATTTCTATCTAATAATCTTTTAGCTTTGAGAGGCCAAAGTCAAGAAGCTGCCTCAAACTATATTTTTGAGAGACAGAAGAAAATGTTACTATGTTATACATTGTTGTGTTCTCATATTGTAAAGCGCCCTGTGATCCTCAGATAAAGCATGGTATAGAAATTTAATGAATGAATGAAGAACTGGCAACCCTGGAAAAATATACGGCTAATATGGGGGTGGTGAATGTTCACTTCACAAGCCAAGTTTGTAGGAGAAAATAAAATACAATGAAAGAATTAAAGGCAATGAGAAAAGTACAATTAAAAACCACACAGCATTTAGCACATCACATTATAATTACTACAAAAGGCAAGTGGTCTTTTGGGGGGGGAGTTCGGGGGACACTTCTGCAGAGCTTCCAAACTCAGCATTCCTTTGGCACAGAACCTGTGGCTACTGCCTTCTTTGCCTCAATTTCCAAACTGTGGTGGGTCAGTTTATTCACCTTACTCATGATGCCCCAGCAACATTACATTCCTGTTTATTGTTATGGCCTGTCACTGAGGTACAAGGCCAGACACTTTTTAAAGCCTCACAAAGGCTGATTATTAGATCATCCCATCTTAGAACCCCATTGGAAAGGCAACTGGATTCCCTGATGTTTGGAGGGGGATGAGCTGCAAGAAGCTGCTTAGTTTTTTAAAGGCTCATTCCCCTTGGCTCTTTCTGGTCAAGTTTCTCAGGTTCCTCAAACAGGCCTTTTAAGTCTCCTCTTTGCAAAGAAGAGGCTTGGCAGGAGAGATGTGACAACTTGACTTAGAGAAATGCTGGGCAGCTCAGACCCTTTCTTCACAGCATGTGCCCTAGCATTTCTTGAGCCCCAGCAGAAGAAATCTTCCAGATGCACCCTAGATCCCTTGTAGAAAGCAAGTCCCTTATATCTCAAAAAGACTCAACAGGGTCTTTTGGGCAGAATCACATGCCTGGTTCACACTCACCTCATATCATCTCCAGTTCTTTTATTTTTCAGCCCTTAGTGACTCAACTGAATGCATAAAAAGGGGTTGTGTTTCTAAACATAGGGTGAGATCAGGATTCTGTGGCCTTTTCACATGAACATATGCAAGTCATCCCTAGATACTCCAGGGAGCAAATGGTGGCCCAATACACAGTTTGAATCAGACAGAAAAAAATTATACTCACTTAATAAGTTCTCAGTTACACGAACAACGCAAACGTCATGAATTAAGCAATCAACGTTTTTCGTCAGGTCAAAGAAAGAACGGTGAAAACAGAGCAGAGCTGTCACTGCTGTAAGGAGAGAGGAGGAAGAAACATTCAGTGCTACCCCACTAGGTTGCTCACTGTGATCCCACTCACAGTGCCCTCCACCCGCATGAGCAGGTAAATAGTATGAAGAACGGGAGGACAGGATTTAAAACTGACCACAACTTTATTGATCACAAATGTAGCTAGGCTTTGGCATAGGTATTGGGCATGTATCCCTCTCAGGCTCCCTGTTGGGGAATGAGGCATGGCAGGGTCAATCCTGGGATATATGGGTCCATTGCAAGACGCAGTTCTACGCAAATGGCTTTCTCACACCGCTGAAGGAATCACTACAGCCCATTTGCCAGATGCCTGGCTCTTGGACAGAAACCTCCCTTTAGACGCCTTTAGCAGGATACCCTGCAGATGCACTGCTCCAAGATGGGAGTGAGACACCAATTCACCCAGCCATTCACCCGCCCGGAATTTAAGACTAAAGGATTCCAACCAAAGCCTGATGTGCCAAAGCATACATTATTGCAATGGGGGAAGCAAAACCTGCATGGCTGGCCAAATGTGGTGCCTGGGAGAGGGCCAGTTGCCTTCTAAGTAGTAGAAGCTGACTGGAGTGAAGGCTTCAGGTACTCTGGTCCACTCCCAAGCCCCATCCCTGAGGCCTCACCCAATTGGGCAACTTCAAACAGAGGTTTGGTGGGAACTCCCTTGGTGCATCATGGTAGGCCCGGGGGATTTTCAAACAGCCGGTGCCAAAATGGAGGAGGGTGCTCCAGGCAGCTACACGCCTGGATTTGAGGGGCCGAAACCCCTGTCCACCTAAAGTTTGGGGTAAGCAGAAATCCTTTGCAAAATTGCATCTACAATCACAGTTAGAATATGACCACAATCTCAGCCTTTGTTGGATGCAATCCACCAAACCAGACTTGAGCAATTTTCATCATCACAGAAAACACACACACACACACACACACACACACACACACACACACCTTCCCGCATCTCTCATGCACTTCTTCCCATTCACAATCACATAGGCACACAAACTATCCCCCTCATTCCCCCCCCTCTGATATGGGACGCACTCTGACATCTCCTCATACCTTCCCCCTCCCCACCAGACTCAGTTGGGTGGGAGGTGCAGAATGGGATTTTGGAAGTCCCATCATATAACAATCTTACTGGTTTGCAGGATCCACAAACAGAAAGATGCATGTTCACAGAAACACCTTCCCCCATCTCTCACACCCAAACATACCCAGACACAGTGTCAGACACACAAATAGCTTTAATTTGATTCATGCATTCACACACTAGAGCAAAGGTATCCCGTTCCCCCACCACAACACACGGTAATTGGAAAATGTAAAGTTCCCCCATTCGACCTTCCCCCTCCCAGTTGCTCAGATAATTGACCATATGGTTCTCACTTGTTCCCCAAACCAATCAGATGGCATTAAGATGCACAGTGTGATTTCTGCACACAGCCAACATTATTGGAGCTGGTAAGTGTGCTCACATCAGCCGAATAAACAGTTGTTGGGTGGATGAGCAGAGCATGAGGGCAATTGGGAGAAAGGTACACCAGGAAATACTTCCTCATCTACCTTCCTCACAATAGAAATTGTGTTTATCGGTCATGCCAAGCAGCTACAGTTGCTCACCTGTTCTGGAAGTAAGGGGCAGGTGGCCAAGTCTCACCCAGATCAGTAATGGAAGCATAATAAGTGATGACCCTAATATCAAGCACTACCAGAGATCCCTTTCCTTTTTATTCTACCCGCTCCCTGATTCCCATTTGGCATCACCAGTCTTGGCCTCAGGAAGCCAAATTCTGAAAGAACCCTATTCTGAAAGAACTATTCCATTTGAAGGTAAGGTTTGTGTGGGGTCTTGTGGTACCATGAATGGCTATAGATCCTGGAAATATGGTGTGCTGGCCTTCTCCCAAATTTAGAGTCTTGATTCCCACATTTACTTGCTCTTATCTGCTCATTTTAGTTTATTTTCTCATCAATAAACTTAACTCAATATTCCTAGCTTATTCCATTGTATATACCCTCCCTGATAGGAAAAACAGAACCCAGGATTTCAGCATCCTACTCACCTGGAAAAAGCAGGACCAAGAAATGGCAGCTACTGAGGAAAGCCTTCATAGCAGTGGAGGGATTAAAAAGTGAAAAAGACTCAGAGCAAAGAAGCAGGTGACCTGTGGAAGAAGAGGCTGACTCTGGGGATATTTATAGGCCAAAGAGGTGGGGTAGAGGTGGGAAAAACTGATCCAGTGAGAGGCAGAGAATGATGAAAATAGATATTGCATAGAATGATATATTGGAACGCAAAGTTCAATGTTGACATTTGATGAAATGCTTTGGGAACTGGATACGATTCTTCCAGCTGCCTCTTCCAGTCCATGTCATTGGCAGATTTAAGAAATGGCTATTGTAAGCAGATGCCCCTCTGGGGAATTCTGTGAAATTTCAACAAATATCATTCTAGTCTATTTCCATCCCAATTTCACCACAATTCTTCTGGGGAATGATGTCCATAATCAGGCACAAAATGATAATCAATTAGTACCTTGCGTATACAGGACAGATGTGCTCTTCAAAGCCCCCATTGCCAGAATGTTCACACTCCTCTATGTGGGACTTCTACCCTGACTTGGTCACATCCAACAGAATGGAAGATGGCAATATCCCCAAGGATGTGTTCTAAGGGGAGCTGGCTTCAGGCACCAGGCCTGTTGGCAGACCAACTCTGTGTTACAAAGATGTCTGCAAACATGACACAAAGACTGGCAACATCCGCCCCACCATGTGAGAATCCATTGCAGATGACTGCAGGCAGGCACGTCATGCATTCCTTGGCAGTCACTAGAGGAGGAATTACTGTTGTTAGGAGTGCAAAGAGAAGAAATGTTATGGTGCATCTGCAGCATCACAACCAGAGACTTTCATCTGCCCCAGCTGCAACAAAACATGCCTCTCCCTTATCGGCCTCTACAGCCGCAGCTGGCAATATAACCCTCCAACAGTTGGACTTCACCCACAAATGCACACTCCTTTACTGTCTCCTGAAACAGACAGGTGCCAAGGGGTCCTCATAACACTACAGCTCTCAGAGTCTTCTCTCAGGTGTGGGGTGGGAGGGATGTGTCTGCAAAAGAAGGGAGATGCCAGGAAGCACGCATTAGAATGAACAGAGAGCAAGCTAATTTCACACGACACCCCAATCTCTGAGCTCTTTGAGATCTCAGGGGTACCAGGCACACTTACCAGGGTCTGTTTTACCTTCTTAAGAAAGGGGCATAGCAGAGACGGGGGTGTCTTTATCATATATAGTTTATTAACACATACCATATTTTTGAATGTATAACAACAATGTTTTTTGCTAAAAATTAGTCAAAAATTGGGGGTCATCTTATACACAGGTGGTGCATGCACAAGGGTTCGAGCTCTGGCACAAGCGGCCTGGGCTCGGATTCGGTGTGAGTCCTGGTGCGGGCGGCTCAAGCTCAAGTTTGGGCTCTAATCCAATTTCTTCATTTTGAGTTCAGAAATATAGGAGTCATCTTATACATGGGGGTGTCTTATGCACGAAAAAATATGGTATACAACCTGAGCCTAGATGGAGAGAGGGCATAGCATTCACATTCCACGTGGGTCCTGTTCCTCCCATTGCTGCAGCCTCAGATCCCAGAAAACATGGCGCCTGACCCTCTCTGCAGCATGATTCAGATTGCCTGTCTTGTGCTCTAACCCCTACCCCTGACAATCCAGCTTGCAAAAAGGGCCCCTTTTTTTGCTGACCTCATCTCCCACTGGAATTTTGTCTCTTCCTCCTGAAACGCTGGCCTTTTGTCTCCTTTATCTCTTGGTCTTGTATCTTTGCTTGTGTACCTTTGCCTTTTCCGGCCATATTTGACCCATTATCACAGGCTTAAGCTCTACAGTCCGGGAAAATAATACCATGTTCTTTCAGTGTTTCATTCAATGTTATCAACTGAGCAATTTCTTCCCCTCTTTTGTTGCTACTATCTGCAAACTTGAGAAATTTCTCTTGAATCTCATACTGCATTTCTTTTAAAAGTACACATCTCAAAGGAACTCCCTCAACCGACAAAGCAAGAGTTGAGAGCAGAGTTTTTGCAATGATGTCAGCCAAATGTAAAACAGCAAACTAGGAGAAGGAGAAGGAGAAGGAGAAGGAGAAGGAGAAGGAGAAGGAGAAGGAGAAGGAGAAGGAGAGCAATCTTGAAGTTTGTTTGAAACCTAGGCTGCAGCTATGGGAGAAACAAGACCTTTTTGGGTGTTAACGCTGTGAAATTCTCCATCATAGGCTCAGGTTGTATATACTTGCAAATAAACCATCTGTGAAAAAAGCACAAGAGTCTGCACTATGCCTCATTTTCAAAGGAAACAGGAACTCTGGATATGCACCAGGGACCCCTGGACTCTCACAGCTCTGAGACTGGGGTGCTATGCAACAATATAATAATAAAACACCAGTGTGTACCTGTACCAGAGACAAAGGCATGATGAGTATGGACTCCAAGGCCTTCAAGGCATGTGGTTGAAATCCCTTCCTGGAACTTTATTTAAATTTTCCCCTATTAAAGCAAATTACCAGCAAGAGTAGAATAGGTTGTACCTTTGCTGTGCCATCTGATTTTCTTTGGCAGTGCTTTCCAGAGCCACGTCAACCTGCACCTGAACACTCACTCCAGCCTCATCCTTCAGAATCAGGCCCATCCTTTGCCCTGTTTAGCAGGGACGGTCCCTGGATTCTCTCTCACTTGTCTTTTGGGGAGAGCACCTATGAGTGACCACGTGATTTTTCTCTCCCCCCCCCCAATAATATTTTTTTCCAAGCTTAAATGTTACATTTTGCCACTCAACAGTTGCATCCAATTCTGCTATACCAGGCATATCCAACTCCCAAGAGACTGTGATCTACTCCCAGTATTTAAAAAACTGGCAGTGATCTACCCATTGTCATTGGAGGGAGGAGCACGCGTGGGGGTGGGGTGGATTGCCCAGAGTTGTTGAGCTTTTTTTGGGGGGGGAGGATTTTTTAACTCCCCCCCCATAACTTTTCGTACACAATAAGGATCCCGTGATGTACCAGGATCAGGTGGGGATCTATCGTACCTGTAGATTAGGGGAGCCAAAGTTGTTCGGCTTCTTTGGGGGGAGCCAGTGATCTACCACAGACATCCAGTGATCTACTGATAGATCATGATCTACCTGTTGGACGTGCCTGTGCTATACTAATGACTTCCAGCTCACTCACCATCAATCTATATGATCAAAATTTCAGACAACTGCATGCTATAATTCCACCAAATCAAATTTTATCCTCTTTCTTTTTTATTCTCTTAACATGGTCTGCTTCCCCCTCCCCTTAAACTTCAAACCCCACTGAGGACTTCACATATGGAATGTAACTATTTTAATAGACCAGGAATGCTTCCCAGCCCTCCTTAAAGGATTCTAAATTTGTGTGTCTTATCAGTGCAGTCAGTTTTGCCCTTTCTGCATATTCTAAGACTTTCATCATCCATTCTTCCTTTCAGGGCATTCTCTCAACCTTCCACTTCTGTGCAGAAAGATTCCTTGTCACTCTGATTGCATGTGTGTGTGTGTAAAAAGGACATGTGTGTGTGTTTCCACTTTTCACCTAAACCACTTGACCGATTGATGTGAAATTTTGACACAACATCACATGCGAATGTCCAAAGGATATAGGACAGTTTGTTAAGACAGATGTCAACCCTCCGCCAAGTAAAACTCCAAAAAAAACCTGTTCCAGAATGCACCACTCAGCCAAAAGTGCATGCTGGGAAAAAGAAGCCAGAAGCAGCCTCTCCGAGGGCAGGGAAAATCATGACGTCACCCCTCCCCCTGACATGCTATAACCGCCAGAACGTCCATTACCCCTCAAAGCCAGATGGCAGGAGATATGGCAAGTCCCACAAGCACTGCAAACACTCCACTAGCCAAGCAACTCCCACATTGCCGTCCCCACAAACCGGACCTCCGACGCAAAAACCCCACTAGCCAACCCACTCACCCCTCGCCACCCCCACAAACCGCACCTCGACGTCCCAAAAAAAAAATCCTGCAAGGCAGGCCAGGCCCCACGGCCCCCTCTGCCACCACTGACACAACCCAGACCCAACACCTACACACCAACCCCGTGCCGGTCCCTGACGACGCCAAAATACACAACTCGCCACCACTGACAAAACGTCAGGCAGGCCAGGACCCTCGTCCGTCGATTCCGCTGCCACCACTTAAAGCAGGACCTCACTGCCAAAGCACCAACCCCGCGGCAGGCCAGGACCCGTGCCTGCCGCTGCCCCCCGACTCCGCTGCCATAACCTGGACCTCGCCGCTAAAGCAGCAACCCCATGGCAGGCCAGGACCCACGCCCATTTAACAAATGTTATTTTCAAATGTTATTTTCTTCAATTCGTTATACATAATTTCCCAGTACAATTTTACCTTTTTGCAATCCCACCACATGTGATAAGAGGTACCTTCTGCCTCACATCTCCAACATTCTTTCTTTTCATTTTTATACATTTTTGCCAATTTGACTGGTAATATGTACCTTCTATATATCATTTTCATGTAATTCTCTCTCAACAATATACAATCCATAAATTTCAAATTTACTTTCCACAGTTTTATCCAATCTTCAAATTTATTATTGTACAACAAAGGAAACAGGACAGAAACATTTATCCCATTTCAGTAAAAAGTCATGCTGCTGACAATCAGAGAAATCTGGCAAAAATGGCTGGGTTTCTGGAAATCTAATACAATTTCACTGCTGAGCCCTAAACTAGTGAGAGTCCCATGACAAAATTACTATCTCATTTCAAAGTGAGTTGTGAAGGGGATACTTATTTTCCTTTGAATGGTTCTTGCAATATGGTTTGCTGGTCTTCTCCCACCCTCCAAAATTTAGATTATGGGTTCCCAGTTCCTCTTGGTCTAATCCATCTTTTTCAGCTTCATTTCTCTGCATAAGGCAGGTACTGAGGAAATCCTTCATCATGCTGGAAACACTCAGAACAAAGCAGCAGGGGACCTGCAGAGGAAGACACTGACCTGGAAGAATGGGGCTAGATTTGGAAAGAACTAATCCAGTGAGGGGGCAAAATGGTAAAAATACTGTAGAGATTGTGTACGGACTTCCGCTCGTGCTCGTCGGGAGAAATGGCTGACCCGTAACATCTCTCCCAACTCCCACAGGGAAATTTGGCGGCTGCTTGGGGAATAGGCAGTCTCCCTACTCTCCCGGGATGACAGGAGGGGCCCCTGGCCCACGGATGCCCCTTAACCCACTCTGACCCTTCGGGGGGGCTGGGCCGAAAACCCATGGGGGCCAGAACTCCTGGAGGCCACCCTGTTCGTGCACAAGTCCATGATTTAAGAGGGATAATTGGATTTAAATTCATGGACATGCTTCAAATGAAGAGGACACTGCCAGAAAATTCAGCCTTTGAGTGATAAAAGGTTCGGGAAAATATTGTATAAAAGAAATAAAATACTACGTTGGACCGAACAGAAAGGGAAGTGAACTCTTTTATTTTTATGTTTCAAGATTACACTTAACACCTTCCCTGGATGGACTGTCTAAAGTACCTAGAACAAGCGAGAAGTTATAAAAATATAAACTGTGTGGACATTGAAATATATACAATAGAGGATTTATTTGAATTTGTTTAGATAAGCCTGTTAGATGAAAGTTTCCCTAAGGTAGTTACATCAATAGCTGGAGCTTGTTAAAATTCTTTGTGGACGGTTTTAAGAAGATTTACGACTTGTGACGCACTTTTAATTGAGCTCGCTAAAAATGGAGGTCAGGGAGTGGAAAGCAGTCAAAGGGCGGGGGGAGCCATGGGTTTGTCATAAGATGTGTGTTAATATCTGGATTTGGCTGACCCTGCCCGGAAAGACTGCAAATCCACAACCGGAGGAATTAACGAGCAGAAGCCTGGACATGACTTATTGGATCTTTAAGATGGCGCCTGTCTGTGATAAACGGCTGGTGGAGCTTGGAAAATATCCCAGTCTGGAAAAAGAATAAAATAAAATAAAAATTCCTTCAGTAGCACCTTAAAGACCAACTAAGTTTTTATTTTGGTATGAGCTTTCGTGTGCATGCACACTTCTTCAGATACAGTGAAATGGAAGTTTCCAGGCACTTATGTAGAGAAGGGGTGGGGAGGGGTGGGGAGGGGGAGGGGGGATCACTCAGAAGGGTGGTGGAAATGGGTGATTGACTGACTGATAGCTGTTGATGACCGCAAACGACTGCAAATGGTTTTGCATGAAAAAGCAAGGGTTGAGATGGCTGAAGATCGCTTATCATGTATAATGAGATAAGAATCCGATATCTCTGTTCAAACCAGGTCCCTCCATGGTTTTGAGCTTGGTGATAAGTTGCAATTCAGCAACTTTCTCTTTTTTAACAGAACACCACTAGTCATCACATACAGCTCCCAAGCTAAAACAGTACAACGCATCATCAGAGATCTACAGCCTCTCCTGGACAATGACAGCTCCCTTTCTCAAGCTCTGGGAGGAAGACCTTTCATTGCCTACAGACAGCCACCCAATCTTAAACAACTCCTCACCCACAATAATACAACCACCAGACTTAACATGGACACTGGTACCAGAGCCTGCAATAAACCCAGATGCCAACTTTGCTGCCACATACACCCAGACAACACCATTACTGGCCCCAACAACATCCAACATACCATCTCAGGACTATTTAATTGCTCATCTTCTAACATTGTGTATGCCATCAAATGCCAACAGTGCCCTTCAGCTCTCTATATTGGACAAACAGGCCAAACCCTACGCCAAAGGATAAATGGACATAAATCTGACATCAGGAACCAGAAGACAGAAAAACCAGTAGGAGAACACTTCAATCTCCCAGGACATTCTATACAAGATCTCAAAGTAGCTGTCTTACTACAAAAGAATTTCAGAAATAGACTGGAAAGAGAAGTTGCTGAATTGCAACTTATCACCAAGCTCAAAACCATGGAGGGACCTGGTTTGAACAGAGATATCGGATTCTTATCTCATTATACATGATAAGCGATCTTCAGCCATCTCAACCCTTGCTTTTTCATGCAAAACCATTTGCAGTCATTTGCGGTCATCAACAGCTATCAGTCAGTCAATCACCCATTTCCACCACCCTTCTGAGTGATCCCCCCTCCCCCTCCCCACCCCTCCCCACCCCTTCTCTACATAAGTGCCTGGAAACTTCCATTTCACTGTATCTGAAGAAGTGTGCATGCACACGAAAGCTCATACCAAAATAAAAACTTAGTTGGTCTTTAAGGTGCTACTGAAGGAATTTTTATTTTATTTTATTTTACTTCGATCCAGACCAACACGGCTACCTACCTGTAACTGGAAAAAGAATGCAAGGATTTATGGGGAAGCTGGACAGAAAAATCCTCACAGAAACATAGGCTTTGTGGTAAATCTTGCCTGAAAACATTTCAGAGGCTGTTGGACTATGTTGGATTAAAAGGATTGGAAAGAACTTGGAACTTTGATTAGAATGGCAGCAATTATTGATATTCAGAACCCTCAGAATTTGAAGCATAGGGAAGCATTATATATAGAAAATCATATTGTTAAACTGAACCAGCTTTGGGTCACCTTCACTCACCTGATCCACGTTACAGGCTCAGGAATGCAATTGTCCCCAACACAACTGTACAGTCCAGTTATGACTGTTCATATTTAATTTTTCAGGATGCCACAAAACTATATTTTTGAGAGACAGAGAAGATGCTACTATGTTATACATTTTTGTGTTTTTATAATGCAAAGCACCCTGTGATCCTCAGATGAAGGGCAGAATAGAAATCTAATAAAAAGATAATGCTAATATGGGGGTGGTGAATGTTCACTTCACAGGCCAAGTTCATATGAAATAATAAAATACAATAGAAGAAAAAGAAAATAAGAAAAGTACAATTGTAAAATTGTAGATACTCCCTAGATACTCCAGGGAGCAGGCTTCCGGTTCATCGCCAGAGCCGTCCAGCTGGGTCTCCCTCGAGCTCTGAGGGAGCCCGGCTTTGCAAGGGGGGAGCTGTGAAAGCGACGCAGCCCTCCAAAAGCCCCAGATTGAGCGTTGTGGGGATGAATGTGCTCAGCGGAGCTCCAAAAGTGACTCCCCTACTCTCCGGCAAGCTCCTTTTAGGAGCCTCGAAGAGAATGGGGTGGTAGTCGCAGGAGCCATTTTTGAGCGTCACTGTCACCCCCGCAAAGTGAAGCTTCGTGCCGGCGGCAGAGAGCGGTGGATTTTTCCAATTACAAGATTGGGTTACATTGGGCACCGTGAGGAAAGAGATGCAAAAAGCTTTATTTCTCAAACAAAAGATTTGGTCATGGCAGGAGCTTTAAAAGGAAGTCAGGCTCCTCTATTGTGTGAAACGAGATGCAGTAATTTGACCCCTGGCTGACAGGGTGAAAGGAAACAATCAATTTACCAAGAATTTGACTCTTAAACTCTCCCCTGGAGCAGGTCAGGGGGAGAGGTGTGAATTGCTTTAAAGTGCCTGCAAACTTCTAAGAAAATATCTAAGGAAAGTCCCTCAGGAAGCTGGATCTGGGTGCCTGGAGGGATCAGTGAATGGACTTACAATACAGATTTAATAAAGAGTGGATTATTTTATTGAACTTATTTGTTAAATTTAAAGTGAATTTGAAGATGTGTACATGATTATGGACTAATATTGTGAGTTTATAAATACAAGATTTAAAAAGGGAAAAGATATCCAGAGTGGACATTAAAATGGCGCTTGAGGTTTGGTAATATGATCCCTGTTATCTCCAGCTCTGTTAGCTGCTGTTCTCCCATGGAATTTGAAAAAGCAAAAATGACTATAGACTCAACATCATCACAAGATCTGTGGCAAAATATTCTTTTGGAACTTTTGGGCATTAAACAGGAATTGGTCAGGAATAACAAGCAGCTGCCTGAAATTAATAAACAATTACGTGAAAAAAGTGAAAGGAATTGTCTGGATATTGAATTTGGAGAAGAGACAGTACTGGATTATGCAGAGGAACATGAAGAGCAATTATCAGCTTCAGTCAATGCCACAAATAATAAAGAATCTAAATGTTGCAAAGAAGAGGAGGAGGAAGATTGGAATGCTCCACAAGTGGGAGATGTGGAACAGGATTTAGAACTAGACCAAGGGCCCCTCGAGGGAGAACCAGAGGATATTGTTGCTATCCTAGTGAGAGAGGGAGGGCAATGAATACTCTGGGAAAATGGGAACGTAGCTGGAGGATGTTGGGAAATAGGTGGAAAAGGAAAGAAACAGCAAAACTGTCTTTAAAAAGTTAGGTTTTGGGAAAGGGTGGGAGTGGGTTAAAAATAAAAATTTAAATGCTTGATGTCAGGATGGATTGATTGGAAAGGTCCGACACTGGAATGAATTATGGAGTTCGCTGATTCACTTGGGAAATCTAGATCCAGGAGAGGGGGGGATGAAATTGTTTTTAGTTTGTTTAAAGGTAATGAGAGAAGTTGCAATATTATAAATTGTGAATCATTGTTGGTAAAAATTATAAGCTAAGGGGAGAAATAATAGAAGGATTAGATATTTGGGGGAAAATTTAGAGGTATGAATTAATTAATTGTTTGATTGTTAATAATATAAATTGGGGGTTTATAGATTGGTATTGAATTGAAAAGGTATAGAGTGAATTGTAATGGGAGGTTTAAAATATGGTGAAAACTGCTTAAAGGTAAATTTTAATAGGGACCCAATGAGGGGAGATCTGAGGAAGTTCACAATGTGATGAAAAGGTTAAGAGTAATATTCTTCTTCTTCTTTTTCCTTTTCCTTTCCTTTTTGTCTTTTTTGTATTTTTGCTGGCATTCCAGTGATTACTCCTCTGCGGTTTTTCTGTGAGATGGTTTCCTACACACAGGGGGAAATAGTTTTAACTCCAGCCCTCAGTACGCCCAGGAATTCAACCCCCTGTTCACCCAGGTATTTGAAGGATGAATCACTGCTCCTCGGAGCCTTGAACTTATTAGCTGGATTGGATTGTTACTGTTTTATTTGAGAACATGTTACATACATGTTTTATTTCCACAAAAGAGTGAATTGGGGAGGAACAGTAGCTTGTTTTTCCAAAGCAGCTTTGACTTTGGAGCCGAAACAGACACCAAACTGTTTCAAACCAAAGGGGGCTGTTTTCTGAAGGGCTAAATCAGGGCTAAACCCATGATGAGGAATCCTCTCTCTGGTGAAGTGCATCTTCCTCTCTCATTACAGTGGTACCTCCGGTTGTGAACGGGATCCGTTCTGGAGGCCTGTTCGCAACCTGAAAAGGCCGCATCCTGCAGCGCCACATCTGCACAGGCGCATGACATAATTTGGTGCTTCTGCACATGCGCAAACCCCAATTTAGCACTTCTGCAAAACCATTTGAGCATTCAACCTGTATTCCTTTGCTAGGAATGGTGGGATATAAATTTTAATAATAATAATAATAATAATAATAATAATAATAATAATAATAATAATAATAATTTATTATTTATACCCCGCCCATCTGGCTGGGATTCCCCAGCCACTCTGGGCGGCTTCCAACAGAAAAATAAAACACAGTAATCTATTAAACATTAAAAGCCTCCCTGAGCAGGCTTTTAATGAAATAGATTTAATGAAATTGATTTCATTCAGAAAATGAAATAGATATGGTCCATGAAGATAATAAAAGGGCTGCATAGTTTGTCAAAGTTTCCCCACTTTTGATTTCATGAAACTCCAGGTACAGAGGCATATAAGACCCACAGAAAGATGATTAGATAGATAGATAGATAGATAGATAGATAGATAGATAGACAGACATATAGACTTATGGGGGAATTACTTTAGAAAAATAATTTGTTGGGCCTTTTTTGTAAAAACTTTTGAATCACAGCATGAAAGCTAATTGTTCTGGCAATGTTTCATTGAATACTTAGCCTTGCCAAATCCACAAGATGCTCCTGAGACATTGTAGACTTTTAATAATTCTTAATTAACTTAAGTTTGCTAAATGACCTCTGTGAAGAAGTTACTGTTCCTGGAATTCCCTCGACTTAGTACTGGAATTAGGTGGTACAGTGTTTGAATTGTTCCAATAAAAGGTAATTGCTTCAGGTGTGCATTCAGCAGCAGCATTTCCACATCAGTTGAGTGTGTGTCAACCGCATGGTGTCACGAACAGTCGGTCACGACTAAATGACTAAACAACAACAAACAATGCACCAAGAAAACTCTCTCTGGACATCTGTGATGCCGCCACTCTCCCCCTTGCATTCCCCAACTGCCAAAGTCCACATCATTCACACTGTCTTTGACTTTCCACATGTGGGGGGAAAGCAAAGGACGTGGAGCTGAGCTTGTGCGTATCCATCCCCAGTAAAAAATAGTCCTTTAAATCCGCAAGCTCTTCTGAACACAGACCTGCAGCCCCCCCCCACCTGCTCTTAACTCTGTTGTTGTTGTTTAGTTGTTTAGTCGTGTCTGACTCTTTGTGACAAATTATACAAAGTATCACTGTGGTGACATCTGCATATCTGAGGTTGTTGATATTTCTTCCGGCAATCTTAATTCCGGTTTGGGATTCATCTAGTCCAGCCTTTCGCATGATGAATTCTGCATATAAGTTAAATAAGCAGGGCGACAATATACAACCTTGTCGTACTCCTTTCCCAATTTTGAACCAATCAGTTGTTCCATATCCAGTTCTAACTGTAGCTTCTTGTCCCACATAGAGATTTCTCAGGAGACAGATGAGGTGATCAGGCACTCCCATTTCTTTAAGAACTTGCCATAGTTTGCTGTGGTCGACACAGTCAAAGGCTTTTGCATAGTCAATGAAGCAGAAGTAGACGTTTTTTCTGGAACTCTCTAGCTTTCTCCATAATCCAGCACATGTTTGCTATTTGGTCTCTGGTTCCTCTGCCCTTTCGAAATCCAGCTTGCACTTCTGGGAGTTCTCGGTCCACATACTGCCTAAGCCTGCCTTGTAGAATTTTAAGCATAACCTTGCTAGCGTGTGAAATGAGCGCAATTGTGCGGTAGTTGGAGCATTCTTTGGCACTGCCCTTCTTTGGAATTGGGATGTAGACTGATCTTCTCCAATCCTCTGGCCATTGCTGAGTTTTCCAAACTTGCTGGCATATTGGGTGTAGCACCTTAACAGCATCATCTTTTAAAATTTTAAATAGTTCAGCTGGAATATCATCACTTCCACTGGCCTTGTTATTAGCAGTGCTTTCTAAGGCCCATTTGACTTCACTCTCCAAGATGTCTGGCTCAAGGTCAGCAACCACACTACCTGGGGTGTACGAGACCTCCATATCTTTCTGGTATAATTCCTCTGTGTATTCTTGCCACCTCTTCTTGATGTCTTCTGCTTCTGTTAGGTCCTTACCACTTTTGTCCTTGATTATGGTAATCTTTGTACGAAATGTTCCTCTCATATCTCCAATTTTCTTGAACAGATCTCTGGTTTTCCCCATTCTATTGTTTTCCTCTATTTCTTTGCATTGCTCATTTAAGAAGACCCTCTTGTCTCTCCTTGCTGTTTTTTGGAAATCTGCATTCAGTTTCCTGTATCTTTCCCTCTCTCCCTTGCATTTTGCTTGCCTCCTCTCCTCCGCTATTTGTAAGGCCTCGTTGGACAGTCATTTTGCTTTCTTGCATTTCCTTTTCCTTGGGATGGTTTTCGTTGCTGCCTCCTGTATAATGTTACGAGCCTCCATCCATAGTTCTTCAGGCACTCTGTCCACCAAATCTAAATCCTTAAACCTGTTCCTCACTTCCACTGTGTATTCATAAGGGATTTGATTCAGATTGTATCTTACTGTACCAGTGGTTTTTCCTACTTTCTTCAGTTTAAGCTGGAATTTTGCTATAAGAAGCTGATGATCTGAGTTACAGTCAGCTCCAGGTCTTGTTTTTGCTGACTGTATAGAGCTTCTCCATCTTTGGCTGCAGAGAATATAATCAATCTGATTTCGATGCTGCCCATTTGGTGATATCCATGTGTAGAGTCGTCTCTTGTGTTGTTGGAAGAGAGTGTTTGTGATGACCAGCTTGTTCTCTTGACAGAACTCTATTAGTCTTTGCCCTGCTTCATTTTGAACTCCAAGGCCAAACTTGCCAGTTGTTCCTTTTATCTCTTGATTCCCTACTTTAGCATTCCAATCCCCTGTAATGAGAAGAACATCCTTCTTTGGTGTCATTTCTAGAAGGTGTTGTAGGTCTTCATAGAATTGGTCAATTTCACTTTCTTCAGCACTGGTAGTTGGTGCATAAACTTGGATTACTGTGATGTTAAAAGGTCTGCCTTGGATTCGTATCGAGATCATTCTGTCATTTTTGAGATTGCATCCCATTACAGCTTTTGCCACTCTTTTGTTGACTATGAGGACCACTCCATTTCTTCTACAGGATTCTTGCCCACAGTAGTAGATATGATAGTCACCCAAACTGAATTCGCCCATTCCCTTCCATTTTAGTTCACTGATGCCCAGGATGTCGATATTTATTCTTGTCATCTCATTTTTGACCACATCCAGCTTGCCTCCATTCATGGTTCTTACATTCCAGGTTCCTATGCAATATTTTTCTTTACAGCATCAGACTTTCCTTTCGCTTCCAGGCGTATCCGCAACTGAGCGTCCTTTCGGCTTTGGCCCAGCCGCTTCATCAGCTCTGAATCTACTTGTACTTGTCCTCCGCTCTTCCTCAGTAGCAGTCACGAAATTAAAAGACGCCTGCTTCTTGGGAGAAAAGCAATGACAAACCTAGACAGCATCTTAAAAAGCAGAGACATCACCTTGCCGACAAAGGTCCGTATAGTTAAAGCTATGGTTTTCCCAGTAGTGATGTATGGAAGTGAGAGCTGGACCATAAAGAAGGCTGATCGTCGAAGAATTGATGCTTTTGAATTATGGTGCTGGAGGAGACTCTTGAGAGTCCCATGGACTGCTAGAAGATCAAACCTATCCATTCTTAAGGAAATCAGCCCTGAGTGCTCCCTGGAAGGACAGATCGTGAAGCTGAGGCTCCAATACTTTGGCCACCTCATGAGAAGAGAAGAATCCTTGGAAAAGACCCTGATGTTGGGAAAGATTGAGGGCACTAGGAGAAGGGGACGACAGAGGACAAGATGGTTGGACAGTGTTCTCGAAGCTACGAACATGAGTTTGACCAAACTGCAGGAGGCAGTGCAAGACAGGAGTGCCTGGCGTGCTCTGGTCCATGGGGTCACGAAGAGTCGGACACGACTAAACGACTAAACAACAACAAATCACTGTGGTGATAATATGAACCATAAACAACCAAAACCACCACACACTGGCTGGAAAATGTAACAAGGAATTTACTCAAAAACTAATCTAAAGGAATGAACTCATGGTCATTCAACCAAGCCAAATAATTTACAAAGCCATGTATAGGTCAGAGTCATAGAATAAATGTACTGTGCAAGATAAATGTTTACGCGACTGAACCATTCAGCAACAGGCTAGATATTAAACAAGGTCCTGATGCCAGCAAAAAGTTCACAAGTAATAGTGGGTAGAATGATAATGGAATTCTTCAGAGGTTTAAAACAGAAACCTCCTAGATGTGATCGAAGGGGTGGACGAAGAATGTTTCAGTGGGCCGTGCATAATCACCACCCAGACGGCACAGACACAGGTGGCAAATAGAAGGAAGAAGACCTGTCCTCCAGATTACTAACAGGTTTTGCCATTAAGCTTCATCACTTCGTGGCTGTGTAATACAAATAACACCTGAATTACAATGCTCCACATTACATAATTTGTACTAAAATATAAACATAATACCATGTAACACCTTACCAGATAAAGTAGCACAATTAGCACAACATGAGAATTACTTCAAAGGCACAGCTTAGTGAATAGACAAGCTTCAAACCTTAAATACATCAGCAGGTGAATACCATCAATTAATACAGAATGGCTTACTTAAAGGTGCAGTAACTCTTCTCTGGAACCTTTAAACAATGGGTACAACAACAAATCAGACTATACATAACATCCCAAATCAAATATTCAAAGTTCAAATATTAATTTATACTCCTTCTGTAATAACACTCTATGTACATCAGAAGTTCTAAAAGATAGTTTTCCGCTGCCTCCCGCAGTTTTGACAAATTCATGTTAGTGGCTTCGAGAACACTGTCCAACCATCTCGTCCTCTGTCGTCCCCTTCTCCTTATGCCCTCAATCTTTCCCAGCATCAGGGTCTTTTCCAGGGAGCCTTCTCTTCTCATGAGGTGACCAAAGTATTGGAGCCTCAGCTTCAGGATCTGTCCTTCCAGTGAGCACTCGGGGCTGATTTCCTTCAGAATGGATAGGTTTGATCTTCTTGCAGTCCATGGGACTCTCTTAACTGTAACCAACTTATTTTAAAGAGCAAGTGGACCAATTCTTTGTTAGCATAAATCCTATACATGGCACAGATACTGCATGTGGCTGAATGTTTACTTTATATGATTGATGTAACTTTCCCACACAGGAGCTCAAGCTGTAACCTGATCTCCTGTCATGTGATGTTCTTTGTTCTGTTTCTACTTTCACTTTCTTCTGAACGGAGAGTGATGGCGAACACACTTAAACCACACTCTCTGAATAAACGTAGATTAGCACCTATGATTGTTTGCTGTCTTCTTTACCGAAGCCAGTGGCAATAGTAAGAATATTGGTGATTTACACCCCAATATTCTAACAGTGGTAGCAGAGGATGGTTTCGATCCGCGGACCTCTGAAAAGCGTGAAAACAGGCACGTAAACAGGCCTCAATCTGCAGCAGCTGATCCTGAGGAATTTCGCCTGCTTGGGAGTCACGGTTCCTGCGTTCCAGGGGAGGAAGTGCACGGACGTCTGCGTTCCTTATCAATGGAGCAGTGAGTAACCGGGACTGATTTATAGCGGCAATAAAACCTCTAAAGCGGCAGCTTAATTGCAGATGCCTGCCGAAAGCCTAATTTGCAGCTTCTTTGTACTTTGAAGTCAGAAGCTAGCAGCACGCTTACAGTAGCAAGATGGCTAAAGCCGGGGATTCAGATCAAACACCCAAGAGTTTGTGTCCTCTGTTAAATGACTCCAATTACGCAACGTGGAGTGTTAAAATGGAATGTGTTCTTATCCGGCAAGGACTTATTGAGTTGATTCGGAACGCACCGCCCGTTTTGCCAGGCCACAGGTGGTTGAATCGCAACGCACAGGCAAGGGCAACAATAGTTCTGCATTTGGACCCATCACAGCTGGTTCATATTCGGAACTTAGACTATGCTTATGATGTTTGGACTCATCTTCGGGACGAGCACCTGAGGTTGCGCGCCGGATCAACAACATTATTCTTTCAGAGATTAATTAATTTGCGTCTGAAGGAGGGAGGAGACCTGAGAGCCCATTTGCATCAGATGCGTCAACTACGCCAGGAGCTAGTTGACAGAAACGTCAATTTGGATGACGACATTTATTGCTTTACAGTGCTAAATAGCCTTCCCAAGTCCTATAATGCTATTGCAGCCCAGCTGGGGGCACAAGACCCTCAGCAAATGACTGCAGCAGGAATTTATGCTTCGTTGCTTAATGAGGAGGACAGGACCCGCGCACAGGCGGAGGCCAACGGGGAGCGCGTCTCACCATCACCTGAGGTACCTGCAGAGACTGCACAAGCCCTTAAAACTGTGGTCAGATGCCAGTTATGCAATATTCCTGGGCACACAGCCAAGACATGCAGACGACCCCAGAAGGACTCAGGAAGTCAACAACAGGCTTCTGGGCCTAAGGGGCGAGGCAGCGGCGGTAGCGGCAGCAGCAGCAGCAGCGGCAGCAGCAAGGGCCCTACAACACGCAAAATGCTTGTAATGCTCACTCAGCTTGATGACCAAGACGACGACGGGTCTTATCTGATCATAGATTCGGGATCTTCGCACCATCTGGTGAACGACAAGAGACTGTTCCAGACTTTCGAGAAGCTGGACTCCATCGTGTCACAGGCAGATGGCAATTCCTTGAAATCCATTGGAAAAGGAACTATTTTTCTGAAATCTCTAAATTTGAGTATCAGTAATGTGTATCTTGTTCCAGAGCTGAAGCAAAACCTTTTCAGTGTTTCTCAAATTGATGAAAAGGGGTTTGAGCTGTGTTTTCACAGGGGCACCTGTGTGATTTCTAAAAATGGAGAAGTTCTTTTAAAGGGACACAGAGACAAAGATAACCTTTTCAGATTATCTTATGATAAAAGTGATGCATGTTTTAATGTTGTTGATGATTGTTTGACAGGTCCAGAGGAGCCTAAGGTGGCAAAGAAGCAACCAAGCAAGAAAGGTCTAACACATTGTTTCCAGATCGTTTCTGCTCATGTTTTTGGTCCTATGCCGAAGTCCCTTGGCAAGGCCAAATACTATCTTCTGATAACTGACCACTTCTCTAAGTATACGTGGTTTTATCCTCTGCAAAAGCCTCAGCAGGCTATTGTGAAATTTTCTGAATTTCATGCTAAGGTTGAACTGAAACATGGTTGTAAAATTGAATGTTTGTTAACCAATGACATTCCTCTTTTTACTTCACAGGAGTTTCAAGTTTTTTTTTATGACAAAGGCATTCACCACAAGTTTGCCAAAACCCAGGCAGCTTGGGACAAAAACTTATGTGTTAAGGTTAACACTGAGTTAGAAGCAGGTATGCAGGCGCAACTGATGAGTTCAGGATTGTCTGAACAACTGTGGGCTGAAAGCATCTCATTTTTCCTTTACCAGTGGCTCAGACAGGTTCCTAATGGACAGAAGCGTTCTCCTTATGAGATTCTGTTCCAACATAAGCCTGATGTGAGCAACACTAAGGTTTTTGGAACCAAAATGTGGGTGGCTTCGCTTGAGGGCAAGCCAGTCCAAGGCATTCTATTGGGTTTTGAGGAAGGTCAATACAGAGTTATGTTGTCTTCTTCCAATGAGGTGATTCTTACTCAAGAGGTAGAACACACTCCTACGCCACAAGAAACATATGTTCTTGATGAATTTCCCATAGGTGCCAATGATTTTGATGCTTCCTACACTGACACAAGTGGTAGTGAAGATGAATCCTTTGCTGAAGGCTCCACCCCGAGTAGCTCTGACACAGGGGAGACAGTCATACAAAAAGGTGCTCATGCTGTTTTTAACAGGCCTTCATCGGATGATGAAAAAGTGCTTGAAGCACTAGATCCACTGTTTACCATTGGTATGAGTTCTCCCAAAAGTTCTGAGGGGGAGAATCTCAGTAAACAGGATTTGCACCTCTCACGCAGGTCTGAGAGGATTAGAAGAGGACCCAAGAGGTATTCTCAGGAGTTTGCCAACACAGCAATTGCAAATTTAGCTGTGCTTAGAACTCCAAAACAGGCAGCAGTCACACAGGCTAAGCCGCGACAACAGGTTGTCAAACGCAACACTGTTTCTGTCAACAGAGCAACTGCTCTGGTCCCCTGGAAGCCAAAGCTGGTCAATCCAGTCTCAGAGAGTTCCACAGCAGGAAAGTCCTACTTTGTTTATGACAACTGTCTGTTCACTTCTCTTAATGATGCTCTCACATTTGCATCTTTTTCCATTTCAGGATTCAGGGGAGATGTTAGCATAAATCCTATACATGGCACAGATACTGCATGTGGCTGAATGTTTACTTTATATGATTGCTGTAACTTTCCCACACAGGAGCTCAAGCTGTAACCTGATCTCCTGTCATGTGATGTTCTTTGTTCTGTTTCTACTTTCACTTTCTTCTGAACGGAGAGTGATGGCGAACACACTTAAACCACACTCTCTGAATAAACGTAGATTAGCACCTACGATTGTTTGCTGTCTTCTTTACCGAAGCCAGTGGCAATAGTAAGAATATTGGTGATTTACACCCCAATATTCTAACATTCTTAACCCCAAACACAAGTGCATTTAATGGGACTGAGGAAATCTAGATTGTGAATCACTGTGCATTTTATTACTGTACAAGAAAGGAAACCGGACAGACACTTGTCTTCCCTTTCCCAAATAAATAAATAAATAAATAAATAATATACTGACTATAAGAGAAATCTGGCAAAATTGCCTGGGCTTCTGGAAATCTAATCCAATTTTACTGCTGAGCTTTGAATTCTGGTGTAACCTGATGGGGCTTCACTTCCTGGGTGGTGAAATTGAGAGTGCCACAAATTAAAGGGGGGGGACATGTCCTTGGAGGTCTTGGGAGGAGAAAGAGATTTACCCCAAATGCAACTGCATTTAATGGGAATGAGGGGATCCGAGTCACTGTACATTTTATTACTGTACCACAAAGGAAACTGTGGACAGACATTTGTCCCCCTTTCAAAATAGTTCATGCTGTCAGGGAAACCACCTTGGCTTCCAGATACCTAATCCAATATCAGTGCTGTAACCTGATGGGACTCATTTCCCCACATCCATGGTGGTGAAATTGAGGTTGGCACAGATTAGGAGCGACGTGTCTTTAGAGTGCTTGGGAGGGGAAAGAGATTTAATTGGTTTTCAACACTGTGTGCTTTACATTATGGTATAGCACAATTAGAATTCTAGCAATTAATGACACTGTCCTGAATCCGTTGTACCTGGGTGCTGGCAAAGTGTTCCTTGCAATCCTCTATAAAACCCTCCAACTAAGCCTCTTCATGCATCAGTTTCTTGCTTGGCCCAGTGGTTCTCAAACTCCTTCCTGGCTCTTGAGCTCTCTAGAATGATGAAGACACTCCTGATCTCCTGCCTCCTCTTGACCCTTCTTCCTCCAGGTGAGCAGAACCACAGCTGCTGTGCTGTTCATCATGTTTCCAGGAAGGAAATTAGCGGGGGGCCAGCCATTAAAGCAGTACAAGAAATGAACCAGGGCTTGTGGTTCCTTTGAAAGGGAGAGGGCGACAAAGGATCCTCAATGATAGATTTATTTTTATTTAACCCAATGCGTACAGAAAGGTGTGGTATCCCCAAGTCCATTGGGGGAGCAAGAGAGGCAGTAGTTCACTCTTCGATAAAGAAGAATCCTAGCTCCTATTTAAAGCAAAGAATAAGTTTCTTGCATTTGTAGAAATTTATGATAGGAGACAATGTATAGGCACAATTCTTCTCATATTTTGGAGCAGAATGATCCTACCCCCCCCATCAATGTTTTAGTCTGCTGGTGTTACACGCCACCCTGATCTCTGGGTAAAGTCAGGTTCCAGGGGTACCAGATGTGCTTACCAGAGTCTTTCATGTTTGCTGGAGCTGCTGGGAGTTGTAGTACAACAACTTCGGAAGGGTTAAAGGTTTCCCCACACCTTCTCTACTGGTCCTCTCCCTCAGACTGCAGGAGCCATCTTCGACAATCGTTCTCTGATCTATGCAAGGCCCACCCCCATTCACAGAATTTAAGAACTACAAAGGGACTATATATAGGAAGCATTAGGTAGATGAACATCTAGTCTAGCATTTTGTTCTTGCCATGGGTCCTATGGGAAGCCCGTAAGCAGGATCTGAGTGCAAAAGCTCCCTTTCTGCGGTTTCCAGAAACTAGTATTCAGAAGAATAGTGCCTCCAATGTTGGAGAAGGAATATATCAATTGAGGATAGTAAACATGAATTTATCTATTCTGCTTTCGAAGCTATCCAGGTTGGTGCCCTTTGCTGCCTCTCGTAAGATGGACTTTGTAGTAGAAAGTGTTGTGTCAATGTACCTTGATGCGGACCTGTTCCCTTAATGCAGTTGTTGCTAAGGACTTGTAAACCCATTTCCCCCTGTCTGCAGTGGCATCTCTGATATGTGAGTCTTGTTGGAGTGCAGGAAAAGATTGCCTGAACGCCACCACTGAGGAGTGTGACGAATCCAGTGACCAGTCCTGCATGTCTGTCCTTGGAGTAGGCAAAATGTGTAAGTAAGAAGAACTTTCAGCCTCTTTCACCAACAAAATGTAAACCCCCAGACTCACTTTCTAAGGCCATATCTTAGCCACAAGCCACAGAACATGACTTTTCATAAAGTAGTGTTCTAGGTTCTGCATTGCCTGTAGGAGCAGGGGAGAAATTCAGGTCAGTTCATATTTAAAGGTGTGTTTACTCAATTGCAGAGCAAAACAAAGCCATCCTTCAGAATCTGCACTTCTCCCATTTTTGCAATTGAGTTGTCCAGCCATGTAATGAGTAGACAAATGCACATGCTAGGGTAAAGTGTGCGAGGAGGTGGCAGATCTTGCCTCCAAGGATCACACCACAGCTTCAAAGGCAGCAGCATCAGGCGATGCTTTTCTTGGCGGTCAGATCTCCTGCCCCTATGGATTCTGCTACATAAGGCGATCATAAATCCTTTCCTCATGGGTGCGCCAGCCCTATCTCCAAGTCCAGTTATTTCCTTTTCCAATTCTTCCATTTCTAGCACTTTTGGGGTCAGCAGCGGTTTTCAAGTCCTGCGTCAATACAGAGTTGTGCGATGCAGACCATTCCAGTGTTTCCGTAACCTCATCAATATACATCCACAACAAGATTTCCTGCTGCAAGACAGATATGTGCAACAGTGGACCTCCTGAAGGTAAGTATTATCATCAGGAAAGAGGGTCGCACAAAACTCAAGTAATGAGAGAGGGCACAGAAAGACAAACAGGTTTTTGGCAGTATCCTGATGTCAGGGACTGGCTAGGCAAGGAGGAGTGGTGGCTGCCAGGTGCCCCAGGAGGTGCCTGGGGGTGACACTAGGAAAGAAGGTTTCAAACCTGATTCAGACTGGTGGGACAGGGAGGAGCCATTGACGGAAGGAACCAGCAGGGAAGCATTGGAGCCATAGTATGGGGGTGGCAGGAATTAATAGAACAAAACCCAAAATAAGACGATTACTTGAACAACATGCAGCATCTATTAGCAAAAATTACAAGGGAGCGTCACAGTTTTACCTTAGTCCTAGAAACACCCCTCCCAGAATGTTACTCACAGATCCTCTCCTGCAGCAGCTTCTGGTATTTACATCCTACACTTTCCTCCAAAAAGCTTGAGCTGCCGCTCACCATTTTAGCCTCAAAACATCCTGTGAAATAGGTTAGGCTTAGAGATAGTTCCTGACCCGAATTTCTGAATCCCCCAAATTTCGTACCTGCCAGGGAGCCTCCATTTTGGGTGCCGCTCTTTCCATGTGTGGGCACCGGAAATCGGGTAGAACGGCACCAGAAGTTGCTTCTACACATGCCTGCCAGCCATCTTGGTTGTGGCCGCATGGCAGTGGCCATCTTGGTGGTGGCCACATGTCGGTGGCCATCACCAAGATGGCTGCTGGACATGCATAGAAGCGACTTCCGGTGCCGTTCTACCCGATTTCTGGTGCCCACACATGGGAAGAGTGGTCCCGGAAGTTGCTTCTACGCAACTTCCGGTGTCGCGCTGCTGCTGATCCCGCATTTTTCAGCGGGGGACTTGGCAGGTATGCTGTGAGGTGAGTGGGGCTGAGAGACTTCAGAGAAGTGTGACTAGCCCAAGGTCACTCAGCAGCTGCATGTGGAGGAGCGGAGGCACGAACCTGGTTCCCCAGATTACGAGTCCACCGCTCTTAACCACCATACCACACTGGCAAGTGTCATGGCTACAGTTGAATTTGAACCCTGGTCTCCTGGATTCTAGTCCAACTCTCTCACCACTACATCTCACTGGCTCATTGGTTTCCCAGAGCTCTAGCCCCCAAACCTAGACCGACCCACTTTCTTTGATGCATTTGCATTTGTAGAGATATTTTTTGCAGGACAGGCCCCTGTCCTTCCTGTGTGAGACAGAACTGATTTCTTTTAGGTTTGCATTCAGGGAATTAATATCTTCAGGTTAAAGCAAATGCTCATAAAGATCTATTAGATGCAATGGGCTCCAGTGATGCTTAATAATATATTATAGAGGAACACTATGTACACAAATGGGAGAACAAGCAGGTGGTGCAAAAAAAAAAGTTTTAAAAAATTACATTTGTTGCTCTACTCACTTTCACAACTGGCACTGCCACTGCCCTGTGGCCCTAAGAAGCTTGCCCAGAGGGAAATGTGGCCCTCACTGAAAACAGTTAATACGAAGGTTCAAGCTGTAAGCCCCGGCTAGGCCCCTGGCATGCACCAGCTGCTGACGCAGGCCTGTATCACCATCCTTTTCAAACTAGAGGCAGAAGCTGGGGTTGGGATATGAACCAAGAACCCCAAAGCCCTGTTTAGGGAAGTTTTCAATATTTAATGCTGTATTGTTTTAATATTTTGTTGGAAGCCACCCAGAGTGGCTGGGGAGACTCAGCCAGATGGGCGGGGTACAAATAATAATTTTAAATAATAATAATAATAATAATAATAATAATAATAATAATAATAATAAAAGCTGGAAGCTGCATGAGCTGGAGCCTGGCTTAGTGAGCTACCATAAATTGCATACTGAGACCCTCGGGTGCAGAGGAAGATAGGAATAACAGCACACTAGGCAGTGTGACTGGTAAGGCAGTATGATTCTTTTTCTTCTTTGGCGATCACTTGTAGCTGAGTAAGATTGTCTTCCATAAATACGGTTTTAACAATGAGTCTGTAAGTGACTGTGGAGGCCAATTCTGGATCCACACGTCCTTCCACAGTGGGGACATTGGTTTCCGGGCGGGAGTTGATCATGGTGTGGATTTGCCAAGCGTGTCTTCCTCTTAGCACGTTTCTCCCTTGTGTCCTGAGTTCGAGTATCTTCAAAGCCCATGACACCTTTGGTAAAGGCTGTTCTCCAATTGGAGCACTCGCAGGCCAGTGTTTCCCAGTTGTCAGTGTTTATACTGTACTACATTTTTTTAGATTTCCCTTGAGACAGTCTTTAAACCTCTTCTGTTGACCACCAGCATTACGCTTTCCATTTTAAAGTTTGGAATAGAGTACTGTAGTTACTTTGGAAGATGATAATCAGGCATCCACACAACATGACCAATCCAACAAAGTTGATGTTGAAGAATCATTGCTTCAACACTGGTGATATTTGCTTCTTCCAGTACACTGATATTAGTTTATCTGTCTTCCCAAGTGATGTGTAAGACACCATTGATTAAATCTTTCGAGTTGTTGGAGATGGCATAATAAGTGGTCCATGTTTCACAAGCATACAGTAAGGTTGGTAGCACAATAGCTTTGTAAACAAGAATTTTGGTTTCCCTGCGAATGTCCCGGTCCTCAAATTGGGAAAAAGCCGCACTCACAGAGCTGAGGTGATGCTCGATTTCGGCATCAATGTTAGGCCTTGTGGAATCATAAGTGCCTAAGTAGGAGAAGTGATCGACATTTTCCAACGTTACACCATTGAGTTGGATTTGTGGCGCTGCAGAGGGGTTATTTTGTACTTGTTGGTATAGCACTTTGTTTTTTTTGGATGTTGAGCAACAGGCCAAACTTTTCATAAGTGAAGATATTTAGGATGGTTTGGAGGTCATCCTCTGAGCATGCACATACTACGTTGTCATCAGCATACTGAAGCTCTATGACGGAAGTTGTTGTTGTTGTTGTTTAGTCGTTTAGTCGTGTCCGGAAGTTACTGTAACCTTACTCTGTGCTTTCAGCCTGCTCAGATTGAAGAACTTTCCATCTGTTCGACTTCTACTCTGGTGGGGAGTTTCCATTTGACAATGAAAATTGTCGGATCATTTGTAGGATCATGGCAATGAAAATAATGAATAGTGTTGGGGCAATAACACAACCCTGTATAATACCTGATCCCACTGTGAATGGTTCACTTTGAGAGCCATTGTTATCTGCGATTTTTGCTGTCATATTATCATGGAGGAGTCAGATGATGTTTTCAAATTTATCTGGGCAGCCAATTTTCAGAAGGACAGTCCACTGGGCATTACAATTTACAGTGTCGAAAGCCTTAGTCAAGTCAATAAACGCCATATACAGGGATTGGTTTTTCTCTCTGCATTTTTCTTGAAGTTGTTGAGCAGTGAAAATCATGTCCACTGTCCCCCTAGAAGGCCGAAAACCATTTTGGGATTCAGGAAGGGTCGCCTCGGATATTATTAAGATATGGTTTGCTAAGGTCCTTCCAAGAATTTTGCCACCTGCAGCTAATAGAGAGATTCCTCGATAGTTTCCTCAATCAGTTCTGTCACCTTTTTTTTAAAAAAAAAAGATTGATAATTTTGGCATCCCTAAAGTCTGCTGTGATCTCTTCTCTCTCCCAGATTTTTTCGATGAGCTTGTGAGGTTGTTGTGCAAGTTCAATTCCACCCACTTTGAAGACTTCAGCGGGTATCCCCTCAGGTCCGCTGGATTTGTTGTTTTTCATTTGGTTAATAGCTGTACACAACTCTCCCAGATTTGGAGATACTGCAAGCTCATCTCTAACTTGTTTTTGCGGAATTTGTGAGAGGACCTCAGCAGCTACGGGGGAGTTGCGGTTAGGGAGATGTTGATGATTTTATCTTCCTTAGGCATCTCTGATAGGATGGTATCCAGCTGAGAGTAAAAAATTTCTTTAATGTCTTCATCGGCATCCAGTGTTGGTGCATAAGTGCTTATAAGCGTAGCCTGTTGGTTTTTGGTGAGTTTTATTCGAAGGGTTGAGAGTCACTCATTAATGCCGGTAGGGACTTCTGACAGGAGCTTCACAAGATAGTTTTTGATAGTGAAGTCTACCCTATATATCCGAAGTTCTTGTTCAGATAGACCTTTCCAGAAGAAAGTGTAGCCTCTTTTTTCTTCCTTCAGTTGTCCCTTGCCTCCTCATTGAGTCTCTTGAAGCACTGCAATATCGATGTCAAAACGTTGCAGCTTTATTGCAATGATGGCAGTTCTGCATTCAGGATGCTCGCTGTCTGTGTTATCTGACAAAGTCTGTATATTCGATGTTCCAAAGTTCAATTGTCTTTTTCGGCTGCTAGGTGGTGACCCCACTGGGCGTGGTAATCCAGTCAGGAGAAAAGGGAGGCAGACTATGTTTAGGGCACCTTTTCTAGCCACTCTCCCTTTTCGGGGTGAGCAGAGTGGATCCTAAAAGGGGCTGCTCAGTCATGGATACAGCTGCTGAACTGCTCAACTGCCTTGTTCCTTGAGTCAGAATGACTGAATCTATATCCACCGCCCATGTGCCGGTTCATGACCAGGGGCTTCCAGATTTCACGATCCTGCCCCCGTTACCATTTGCCGATTGCCATGGGACTTTTTGGGTTTGGGATGGGTTTCTGGAAGACACCAATATGTGAATTTGTTTTATGTGTGTAGATCAGTGCACACTGACCAAGGTACAGTCTTCGCAGTAGGGCTCTGTTCCGATGGCCTAAGTAGTCATGATGAACTGGTTGATTCCTATCTGCTGCAGCCCTCATCCACCTTCACAGCTGTTGTAACATACCGCTTGTTATCATCCACATGTTCTGCCATTGAGTACTTTTTGGATCATTCTTTGTCTAGCTCAGGCACCCCCAAACTGCGGCCCTCCAGATGTTTTGGCCTACAACTCCCATGATCCCTAGCTAACAGGACCAGCGGTCAGGGATGATGGGAATTATAGTCCAAAACATCTGGAGGGCCGAAGTTTGGGGATGCCTGGTCTAGCTCCTTCCCTTTGACCTTACTGCGTTGGGTGACCCTGCTGGGAGTACGGGATCACAAGGGTCATAGGAACATGGAAGCCCACTCACCACGACAAGGTGATGATCCAATGAGTGAGAAGGCAGTATGATACCTCTGGATTGGGCAGGCCTTCTACAAACATCCGCAATGTGGGCTCCTGCCTTTGCCAACAGAACAGTGCTTTCTAAGAGGATATCTGCATTATTTAATAACATACCGGTAGCATAGTAAAAGAAAAACTGCAGATAGAACAAAACCCAAAACCATGTATCACAAGATTACTTGAACAGCATGCAGCATTCATGAGCAAAAATAACAAGGGAGCTTCACAGTTTTACCTTAGTCCTAGAAACATTCCTCGCGTGATATTACTCACAGTCCCTCTCCTGCAGCAGCTTCTGATATTTAAACCCCTACTCTTTCCTCCAAAGAGCTTGAGGTGGCGTGTGAAATAAGTCAGGCTTAGGGGCAGTGTCTGGCCCCAGGTCACCCAGCAAGTGTCGTGGGTCAAGTACAGATTTGAAATCTGGTCTCCTCCCACCCTTGTTCCTGATGTAGACCTTCACTCACCCCTCCTTCCTTGGTGGGAGGAGGCACCATTTTGTGATTCGCCTTAGCATTCCCAACACCCTGGTGTAAGCTTTTATTGTAAACACTATAACAATACTAGGACAAATAATTCTGGGAGTGGTAGTTTGTTAAGGGTGCTGAGGGTTAATAGGAAAACCCCTATTCCCCTCACAGAGCTATGGATTAGCAAACAAACCCCACACAATAGCTCTTATTAGCTAGCATATTTTTTTAGGTGAAATCCCAGAAGTGTTTTTTAATGATAAAACTACTAAGAGCTTTCTTTCTCTTTCCTGTTCTAAGGAAGAGGGCCATTTTGTAGAATTTTATCATCATTTGTATGCTTCTGTAGCTACCATTTTGTCTCTAAGAGTGCCCTCCCAATGCTGCTCAGTGCTAAGCCCAATTGCTTAAAGTGGTATCCCTGTGCTTGAAATGTATGCTGTGAATGTGGCCCCAGTCACAAATCTCTTGCACCATGCCTTAATGTAGCCCTGAATGAATGGAGCAAGGCTGAAGCAGTTGGCTTGGAGAAATGCTGGGAGCTGGTACACATCCCTCTTTGAAGGGGGAGTACAATTACCACCCCTCACATACAGTAAATTGTGGTTTGCATCTACAAAAGAAATACAATGACTAACTGCAATGTTGGGGTGGTGTGGTGATTGTTTTCCAGTGCCTGAGCGTGAGAAGAGGGAGCCCAATGGGCTGAAGTGCCCAAGTTGCTTCTCCATCTTCTCAGACAAGTGCGAGGGCTGGAAGACCGTCAGCTGCAGAAATGAGGAGGATCAATGCTTCTACCTTGGGGGTCGCATGAAGTTTGGTGAGTCTTGTATGATGGAGTGCAACTAGGGCCCCATCTGTACTATACATTTAAAGCAGTACCACACCACTCTGAGCAGCCATAAAAAGGTAACGGGACCCCTGACCATTAGGTCCAGTCATGACCAACTCTGGGGTTGCAGTGCTCATCTCCCATTATTGGCAGAGGGAGCCGGCGTACAGCTTCCAGGTCATGTGGCCAGCATGACTAAACTGCTTCTGGCAAACCAGAGCAGCACACGGAAACGCCATTTACCTTCCCGCTGTAGCGGTACCTATTTATCACCTTGCACTTTGATGTGCTTTCGAACTGCTAGGTTGGCAGGAACTGGGACCCAGCAACGGGAGCTCACTCCGTCTCAGGGATTCAAACCGCCGACCTTCTGACCGGCAAGCCCTAGGCTCAGTGGTTTAACCCACAGCGCCACCCATGCCTTGAGCAGTCATGGCTTCCCCTCACAGACCCTAGGATACTTAGTTTATTAAGGGTGCTGAAAGTTATTAGGAGACCCACGTTGCCCCCAAAGAGTGTCCAGGATGGGCAGGAGTCCAAAGAGGAGGGATGTGTGCGCAAGGAAGTGGGAGGAGGAGGAGAACACAGGGGAAGGGGCTAGTGATTTCTGGGGTTCTTGCCTGGAACCCTGTGCCTGTTTATTCCATTCTTTCCCAGCAACACCTTAAAAGCCTATTCAAATAGGGACATGCTCTATTCCCTTTTGCTGTTCATTCCGTTGAGTTTTAAATGTTTTAATGGTTTTAACTGCTTTTATTGCTAATGTAAATATTACTTATAAACCCCTAGCAGTTTTTACTGCAATCAAGCGGTATATAGATTTCGTTAAATAAAAATTCATCTTAAAAGTTGCACTTTAAATGGGGGGGGCAGGATGGAGACCCTCATGCCCAGGGGCCAAAGGCATCCCTCTAGGACTCTCTCTCCCTGGCCCTTGGGATCCTCCTTAGCCACACCTCCTCTCCCTAGGCCACACCCCTCACAAGCCCCACTTCATATACTACTTGAATGCTTTGGCCTGGCTGGTTTGTTGCCCCAGAACTCTTGGTTACCTGGAGGGAGGACAGAGAGTGGGGTTTGAATGTATCTATAAAATAGCCTGCCGTGTAAAGGTGAATTTTACATATGTTTCCATTGGCATGTGGCCCTCCCAGAAGGTCACCCATCCTGGGAAAAGGCTCTTGGTCTGAGAAAAGTTGCCCACCCTTCTGTTTGAGGGAGAGGGTTTTGGATTCCAAAAACATATGTGTGTTTTATTCCCAACAGGGGAGAGCACCCTGATGGGCGCTTTCCGAGGCTGTGCAACAGCTAGTCTCTGTGACTACACTGATGGGTTGATGGAGATGGATCTGGAATCATTAGGAATTGAGGTCACTCAAGCTGAGTGCACCGATGCAATGGACGATGATGACAATGAGCTGTAGCTGAGGTAAGGCAAACCTCCACCGCCCAGAAAAACCCGCCATTTATGGAAACTGGCGGCCTAGTGGTTGAAGAGTTTAGGTCTCAGCCTGAGGACTCCCAGCCTTTCTTTCCAGAAGTCTAGAATCTCCTCTTCAAAGACAGGCTGTGCAGTATTTGACTTTCATGTGCAAATGAAGTCATTGAATCATGTCCAAAATAAATATATATGGCAAATCATGTGTGTTGTATCATTTTACCAAATGCATCATTTGTTGGGGAAAATAATAATGCTTGGGGATAGGAGATATATTTCAGGGGTGAAATCCCTGGCCAGACTTTCATGTCCAATTTTAATCAAGTTTGTCAACTTTGGGTGGTGCATCCCATTTCTCCACTTAAGGTAAAATGGGGTGAAAAAAAGAAATGGGAGGAAGATAAAAGTCCCTACCAGAGAAGAATGGCAAACTTTGGGCTGCCTTGTTGTCCAGAGTGGTGTATCCCGTTTCGCCACTTGAGGTAAAGTGGGGAGTGCCACAGCAGATGTGCTGTGCAACCCCCACCAAAGCTAATACTTCAGTAATTTATTTAAGAATCAGTCAATGAGTACAGCATATTTTCTTCTGCAAAACCATGTAAATACAATATTCTTTTTTTATTATGATTTTTATTGGTTTTACATATTACATATTACATACACATATTGTACATAAACATATTATACATACTTCATATACATATTATAGATATCAATTTATATTTCATCTTCCTCCTGACTTCCCCTCTTCCTTCTTCTGCCTATTTTATTTAAATCCATTATATTTCACATTTTCTCTTCCATTTTTTATAATTTATTTCCTTATGATCAACTTCATTTCATTTCCTTATATTCCTTTATTTCTTTTCCTTATGTTCAACTTTATTTCATTTACAAATTCCATTCTGTATATACAGATCTATTTTTATCATATAACTTTCAATTTATTATACATACTGTAAGTTATGCACTTTCAATAAAAGATATTTATAACTCACTATGAGGTTTAGATTCAGTAAATACAGAATTCTAAGGTATTTACTTTAAAGTTTGTTGTGGCCTGCCACTCGTGTACAAATTCGGATACTTTTTAAAGTGTCGTTTTGAAATTCCTGGGGGAATCAAGTACAGTCCTATACTGGGACACATTTCAGCCATGTAACAGCTCATGTTGAGGCAGACAATTCGGTCTCACAGTTAAAGAGAGCCAGCAAGCTTTGCCTCCATTTTTTAGGGGGACTCAGGTTTCTGCTGGTTTCACAAAAGTTTGAGTTAACTCTTTCTTAGTAAAAACACAATTTTCACAGTGTCAGGCCTAATGAGCACAACAGCTCATTTCCTGTGGGTTTTACTCCATGAAATTAGTTGCCAAGACGAAAGTTCCCATCGCCTCACATCTGCCTATGTCTCCTCTCCACCTGCACTCTAACCCTCTCCTGGACTCTGTGGAGAGGCAGGCAGTGGCTGCATTTGGCCCTCAGGTCTGATGTTCCCCACTCCTGGTATAGATTTTAAAAGGGCTCCATAGCTTCCCAGTTTTTTTCTCTCCTTTGGCTTCCATTACTCAGCCAAATGAGCAGCTTGGTGATTTTAGAAAGAAATTGTGAAACCATGTTTCTCCAGCAAGTGCATTGTGAATCCACTCATCTTCAGCAGGTACACTGGGTGAGCACCACTTTGTTTTTTTAATATATATTTATTGGTTTTGTGTGTCGAGGCTTACCAGAAATCACCCTTAAATAACTCACAACAGACACAATAATTTAGGTTTGGTTTTTGGCATTAATTTTGGCCACAACTTTATTTAAATACAATTTTTAATCCGAGTGTTGGCTTAGGCTTTTGGTTAACCATTCATCCTTCCTTAAGAAGGACCATCTCCATCTGTCCACTTTGGACAGGACTCAACTCATCTGTCCACTTGGGACAGGACTCAATCATCTGTCCCCTTGGAACAGGACTCAATCATCTGTCCCCTTGGAACAGGACTCACATCATCTGTCCACTTGGGACAGGACTCACCACTGTCCACTTGGACAGTACCAGCTACGACTTTCCCAAGGGTAAAGGGAAGTCAAGTGAACACCCCTGGGAAAGGAGGTAGCTGAGGCCAGACATTCTTTTTCCAAGAATGTTCCCCAAGGCTCGTACTCTTATAATTGGCCCCTCCAGCCCCGCCTAGGCGGGGATATAAGGACGAGAGCGTAAGCCCCAGGATTCCTTTAACGGAATACTTCTATGTGGAGCAACAAAAGGTGGGGGTGTAGGGATCTGGATGTCACACCCCTCTTCCAACCGATTCAATAACCAAAAGCCTAACCGCCAATCAATCCCGCAAAGGCTTGCCGCCAACACTCAGAGACCTAATCATCTTTTTACACCCTCTGCAACTTCCCCCAACCAAACATCATTCCCAGCTGGGGATAGGTGAACCCCATCATCCCGAAATAGGTGAGGGGCTCTAACGTTAATTCCGGGATGCTGTATTAACATACCCCCAATCTCAATCACCCGCTTGGCAGCTGCGCTATTGACCCGCTTCCTGGCTCTTTCGTCGGCCAAAGGGCAAATGCTGCCCCGCCACTGAATTCTTGGCAACAATTGCAACCAGAAGATAGCGGTGCCCGGGAGCAAGGTCCGTATCTCCAACATATCGCGCAGGATAGCCAGGCGCAGCGAGAAAGAGTCCAAAGCGGGGATGTCGTTTTCACCCAGCTGGATCACCAGGGCAGTCGGGCAACCAAGCGTAAGAACTTTGCGCTGGAGCAAGGGGGGGTTCCCCCCAGCGCATGCCTCTCTTGCCCATCCAAGTCACGTGGACGTAAGAAGGAAGGCCAAGCCGAAGACCGAATTCTGTCTCAACCAGCGCGAAGGCCTGCCCAATGGACTATGGAGTGTCCCACCATCCATATGTGCACGTCCGCAAGTCCTGGAGAAACAGCGGAAACAAATAAAAAGATTAGCGACGCTTCCTAACATATGATTTATAAGCGGTAGATTTCCACTTGCCCAAATCCTTAATCCCTTAAACTGAGAGGCCCAAATGGGCCGCCGTGGTGGCGGCCCCAATACGAAATGAATGAGGAGAGTAATCAGCGGCCATGCAACCTCAGGCCGCTATCACCTTCCTCATTACCCTGGTGAACTGTTGCCTGGTCAACGGAGCTCCATCCTGATGTAAAAACAGGGGGCCATCCTCAGCATGCCTATCAGCCAAGTATTTGGACATATCCTTAACCGGGCAGGGGCCCGACTGCCCAGTAGTGGGCAGACGCATGGCGGCGCCCCTGCCGGCTGGTCAGTCTTGGAGCTCCGAATAGTCAGCAACAGCTCGGCCGTTGACAAGTGTACGTCCTGCAAGAGTAAACCCCCAGACATCCCCTGCTGTACCTGCTCGACAACAATTTCGCCAATCCTCAGGGCCCAAATAAAGGCCACTGAAAAGGCGGCGGAAAACAAGCGGGCCTCAAATTTGGACCAACATAAAGCTCTTAACTTCAGCCGCATCCTGCTAAGGAGACCAAAGGAGATTGGGCTCCTCGAAGGGGATCTAGGAGGACACAATCTACCCCAACCCTCCCTGTCCTTGCGCACCACAAATTTGGTGCAAGGGTCTCTACGAAAAAATAATTTAGAGAAAAAGGAAATAGCCGCAGACTGGAGCTTGATGGTCCTGGCTGCCCTTCCCAATCGAAAAAGGTGCGCCAAATATTGGAGCACCTGAGAAGAAGAGGGACGGGTCGTTCCCCCCACCGCGAGGGACTAATAGTGAAAAGCTAAAAAGTCAGTCCAGGCTCTTTGGTAAGCCCGCAGAGTAGAGGGGGAAACAGAAGCTGCTACTCCCTGCAAGACTAGCAGCTGCCAAGGTTCCATAGACGATCCGGGAAAAACTCTGGCAGTGGCTGGGCGTCTGGAACCAGGGACCTGAAGCGCTCCATCTGAAAGCGGGACAAAGCATCAGCTATATCGTTGGATATGCCAGGAACAAAAGGTGCTGAAAAAATTATATTGAAGCGCAGGCACTGCAGAATGAAAGGCCTTAGCAGAGCCGATACCCAAGTTGACTTAGAGGACTGCTTTGCAAGGACATTCACCATGGCCTGGTTGTCGGACCAGAAGCATACACGGCGGTCCTTGAAGTCGTCAACCCAAATATGGACTGCCACTGCAATGGGAAAAAACTCAAGGAAGGTTAAATCCCGTGTAATTTTCGTGACCTGCCATGCAGGAGGCCAACGTTGTGCACACCATCTGCCGTTCAAGAACAAACCGAATCCCAATGAGCCCGCTGCATCTGAGTTCTGAAAGGTGCTGAAACAATCAAAAGCCGCGCAGGCTACAGAGCAGCCCATCGGTATGGCTTTATCAAAATAAAAGGAGCCATCAAATTGAAAGCCTAGTAACAAAAAATCATGCAGGTGAATCGGCAGGAGTCTAAATGCTGATTCGATATCACACTTTGCCATTAAGGCACCTGGCCCAAACTTCCGGATCATTTTCATGGCTTGATCCAAGGAAGTGTATTTCACTGTGCAGAGTTCCGGAGGAATCACGTCATTGACAGATGTGTCCCTGGGGTGGGACAAATTATGTATGAGGCAAAACTCACCAGGAGCCTTCTTGGGGACGATTCCCACGGGAGAGAGGTGCAAATTGGGGAAAGGCGGTGTCTCACCGACTTCTGATTCCTTGGATTCCTAGCCAGGGGCACCGAAGCTATCGGAATCCGAAACCCGAAGGAGAAACCATCCCACAGATAGGCTGCTGCCTCTGCATTAGGATAGGATACTGTTTGAGGGCTAGCAACTTAATGGGAGGAAAAGCTAACTTCAATAGATCACTTTGATGTGGAGGCTGCAGGGGGTGGGGGGCAGGGAGGGTTCCCTTAGCCAGTTGCTTGGAGCCCCCCCTGCCTCCATGAAAGGGCCGACGGCCCCATAACAAGAAACCACCGGGTGGTTACCCCCGCAGCAGTCACAAATGTGAGCATAGCCACACTGAGGATGCTGACAGAGCCCTTTATTAAAGTCCCAGCAGCGCAGCTTATTCGCCGCCTTGAAGGGCTGAGACTTCTGCTTCTGCTGTTCCCCAGGCTTCCTCTCAACCGACGGAGCCACGAAGGTGGTCCATATATCCAGGTCTTTTCTGTCCCATCGTGCAGTGTCTATGTTAGCCTCGCGCCAACGAAAACACTTGTCATAGGCTACTGCGGCAGCCTCACCTGCCATTGTAAAAGCTGATCCCCTAAGGGGATACCCTGCGATCACCACCCCGGCAAAAACTTGATAACAGTCGAGCCAGCGCTCAAAGGTTCGTTCAACCCTCTTGGCCCTGTCTTTTCTTTTTGGAATGGCCGGAAATTTCCCCTGCACGGGGACCACATCTTCAGGCGGGGCCAATGCAAATATATCCATGTATCAGCCATCCAGTATCCTGGACCGCACCTTAGAGGACAAGTGGCTGCCGGGAATGATGTCCCTGGAGCTGTTTGTGGAAACTTTCATTTCCGGAACTAATTCCCCATTAAGGCATTCCTGCACGGTGCCGTAACAAGTTAGCCCTCCTAGTGCAAGCCCAAAGAGGAAGCCCGGAATCCTTCTCGCCATAAGCCCAGTAGAGGCCTAGTGAGAGTTGGAATCCTCGGAGCTAGAGGACGAACCTGTGGTAGTAGAAACCGAAGTGTTGTCCCTACGTCTCTTCGCACATTTGCGGGAATGCCTCTTGCGATGGTGTTTTCCACCCCGAGAGGTCCTGGCCGGCACCGGGAGGGTGTCCTCAGCAGAGGAAGTTGAAGGCAGGTCTAGCCTCAGGGCCACCGCCGAACACTGAGGGATAGAAACAGGCGAAACCAAGACGTTACTAGAGGCCGCAGCCTGAGGATCCTGCACCACCCCGCTAACACCCCCTTTAGCAGGCCTCTCCTTCCTGGGTCGACGCGGCTGCTTCCCCTTATTCCTTTTTGGAGGGGGCAGGCGGCACAACCACTGGTGTGGCTGAAGCAGCCGGTAGCAGGAAGCCAGAGGGTGGGATGATGTCATCATCGCTGGTGGAAGCGGGTTCAGAGGACATCGCAGGCAGTTCCGTGATGGTTGCCGTAGAAACCTGTTGTGGCGCTGTCGGCACAGGGGCTTGCACAGATTCCTGAGGTACACCTGTTGAGGTAGAAGGAGTAGAAGAAAGGGCTGGACGTTGCAAAAGGGCGTCCAACCCAGAACCAAGCTGTGCCAAGGCCTGTGCATCACCAGCTAGGCTCACGATAAAGGCCTCCACATGACCTGCAACAGCAGGCGTGGAAGGCGAACACACCTTCTGAGATGATCCTTTAATGATCCTCTTCGTGTTCCCAGATGTGGATGGTTGAGCTGCCATCCTGAGGGAAATAAATCAAAAAGGTAGAATAACAAGGAAAACCGTGAGCTAAACAGAGGAAATTTGCAAATGCAATACCCTGCTCCCCAATTAGGTGAAGCACAAGTAGCGCCCCCAGGCTATGATGACCCAGCAAGACCAAGCAAAGTCCCCACGGCAGGGCCGGACTAGGCCGGGCCCCAAAAAGCCACTCCCTATGAAGGGGAGGGAGGGGGAATGCTCAGGCCTCTGCAGAGGAAATTAAATAAATAAAATTAAAATTAAATATTTTAACTGAAATTAATAATCAATTTAATAAAAATAACATAAAATAAAATTTAACAAGTTAAGTGTAAAATTATTGTTGCCCAAAGGCTGTAGTCAATTTAAATCAATCAATTAAATCACATGAATCAATTGAGAGAAAATAAAGTAAATTAAATGGAAAAGGAAAAATAATGCAATTAAAAATAATTTCCTGAGGTGCAGTAGCTCCCTGCCACCAGCAGGTGGAGCAGCTAGGGCGAGAGCAGACTGGAGCCAACTCAAGCCTCTGAATAAAAGGCAAAATTTCCTTGATGAAGGCACAGACGCTGCTGTTCTTCGCAGGGTCAAACGGACCCAGAAAACTCGGGGGGGAGAGAAAGGTAAAGGCACCCCCCAAAGGCCCCAAGCCTCCAAAAAGAAAAAAAGAAAAACCTCCTAGGCAGCCCTAAAAAGCACAGGCAGCCCAGGAATAATGGTGGGGGTGCTTCAGAGCCCTTGGAAAACCAAGCGGGAATTGCCCCCCCCCCCGCCCAGGCAAAAATCCCTGAAGGGATGAAGAAGACAGACCCCCGGGTGCACTCCCCGGCCCCCTGAGACCCCGAAAATCGGCCCCCACGCCTGAGATGGTGGGTAGGCTCCGCAGGACACTGCAAAGAGTGGAGGGGAAAGGGTACTATGGAAGCAATATAAGGTAAAAAAGGCATCCTAATCCCCCCAGCCGAGCCCGGGCTGTTGGGGTAGGAAGCTGGGATCAAACTAAATATTTTGGGGGAGGGGGAGGGGAAAAACAAAGCAGAATAAAGAGGGAAAGGGATGTGGAAATACACAGGGGGGGACGTTAATTCAAAATAGGTTTAAGAAATTAATTAAACAGTAAATAGGTACAGTAAAATAATTATGGAGTAATACAACCAGTTTTGAGCTCTCTCGCTGCAGTCAGAACCAGCAGAAGATTCAAACGCCAAGGCAAGAGTGATAAGAAAATGGAGGAACTGAGTTTAAATGGGGGGCCCCCTCCACCAATTACACGCATTTAAATAACCACACCCCCATTACTCAGCAAGAGCTGTGGCCTAGGCCCCAGCCAAACCCTTATTAGATTTCTTACCAGCCCTACCACAAGTGCTTTATAAAACAAAACATACGACACAAAAAACACAGAATTTACACAACAGAACAAAATACAAACACTACAATAAAAAAAGATATCAAATCAATCTTCTAACATAAATCTTTATCAACTTCCTCCATTCCCTCCCAACTGCGTTTCTTTATATTACTTCCTTAGTACTTTCCAAATCTTGATTGCAATCTTTTTAATACTTTTCTAAACCTATTAATACTCTTAATGACTTGTCAATACTATAAATCAGGCATCCCCAAACTGCGGCCCTCCAGATGTTTTGGCCTACAACTCCCATGATCCCTAGCTAACAGGACCAGTGGTCAGGGATGATGGGAATTGTAGTCCAAAACATCTGGAGGGCCGAAGTTTGGGGATGCCTGCTATAAATCTCTTATACTTATCTCAAAATGCAATTCTTTTCTAATGAATCTTAACATTCAATATGATAATAACACTTAACTAAATCTTAATACACAATAAACTTAACTATCACTCTTCTACAACCTCCTTTTGCTTCCAACTCTAGGTGAGCACCACTTTGAGGCAATCAAGATTTTGGCTAATGTTAGATTTTCCATGAGCTTCAGTGCTGAACCAGGCCAGCTGTTCCTGAACCCTGTTGTCGCAATGGCGAGCAAGATGCCTGTGTAAAGCCTAAAAGCAAGACTGGACAGTGACACCACTCACCCCATTTGTGATTCCCAGCAACTGACTGGGAATCTGTGGAAATAAATATGAGCACTTTGAATGTGACCTGGAAGCAAATTGGCAACCAGTGCCACTGTCTCAGCAACAGAGTGACATGTGGCCAGTAGGCTGCTGCTATAAGGAGTGTGGCTGTTGAGTTCTGCACTAGCTACAGCTTCCGGACGTGATGCAAAGGCAGCCCCACTGCATGCTGCCATAATCAAGTATTGAAGTTACCAGTGCATGAACTACTGTGTCCAGTCTGCCAAGCAATTGACCTATCTCCACGACCCAGAAATCACTCATTCACAAGGTCTCCAGTTTTTCACAGTTCAGCCTCAGTTTGTTGGCTGTCATATACCATTTGGCCATAATGAAAAAGTAAAGAAGCTGGAGTTCTTGATTGAAGATCCCACAGAAATAGTAAATAGGCAAGAACTCAGGCCACCGTAGTAATGTATCCCAATCCAGAGTTTCCGTAGTAGAGATTCTAGAGTTAGATATCTTCAACATATGGATGACACTTCACTCCCCAAAACTCCAAATGATTGTTCGCAATAGCTTCATGTTGATGTTGAATAGCCACTGCATATCCTCCAACATTCCTCAGATGAAAATGGGGACATTTCTCACCCCAAAACTGACACTCCTCAACCCCTGCCCCAGAAACATGGACACGAAATCTGTAAGACATCTTTAGACTCACAAGTGATAATGGCACACCATAAATAAATATATTATTATGAGTTTGGGGGTTGCTAATGTCTACCAAGTCCATCTAATCCCTGGGTCAATGAAGTGTTAAAAGCTAATCAAGCCTTCTAATTCCCAGAGTAGCCAAACCAGCTTCCTGGTGAGATGATGAGGGATCAAGGTGCTCCGTGAGAGACGGAAAATGGGTGAAGCCCTCTCCCTCAACAGACAGAGAAAGAGTTGAGAGCAGCGTTTTTGCAATGATGTCAGCCAGTTGTAAAGCAGCAAACTAGGAGAAACAAAGATAGAGCAATCTTGAAGTCTGTTTGAAACCAAGGCTGCGGCTATGGGAGAAACAAGACCTTTTGGGGTGTTAACGCTGTGAACCTCTGCATCATAGGCTCAGGTTGTATATACTTGCAAATAAACCATCTGTGAAAAAGTCACAACAGTCTGCATTATTATGCCTCATTTTCAAAGGGAACACGAACCCTGGGTAAGCACCAGGGACCCCTGGACTCTCACAGCTCTGAGACTGGGGTGCTATGCAACAATATAATAATAAAACAGCAGTGTGTACCTGTACCAGAGACAACGGCATGATGAGTATGGACTCCAAGGCCTTCAAGGCATGTGGTTGAAATCCCTTCCTGGAACTTTATTTAAATTTTCCCCTATTAAAGCAAATTACCAGCAAGAGTAGAATAGGTTGTACCTTTGCTGTGCCATCTGATTTTCTTTGGCAGTGCTTTCCAGAGCCACGTCAACCTGCACCTCAACACTCACTCCAGCCTCATCCTTCAGAATGAGGCTCTGTTTAGCAGAGACAGTTCCTGGGTTCTCTCTCACTTGACTTTTGGGGAGAATTAAATCCAAAGTAAGTGGGCATAATATTTTGGCCATGCAACCCTACACATACTGTCGTGGTAGGGTTGCCATATTCCCAAAAGTGAAAATCTGGACAAAATGACACCATTTTCAACACAACACTCTCCTTTACAGATGGCACACTTTATAGTAACCTTGATTTACTTGCTGTACTATAATCAATGCTTTGTGTTTCCAGGTGCCCTACCCCCACCCCCACCTAGCGGACCATCTTAAACCATAAATAATGAGGCACGGCAAGTTCTTATTTTAGGTCAAACAGCCAAAGGATCTCCCTAAGCAGTGCCGGATTTATATACTGTATAAGCTAAACAAGCTATAGCTTAGGCCCCAAAAAATAAAGGGGGGGGGAAACTTGATGTACATTTCCAAATATAAGATTTTAAAAATAAAATAAAATAACCTACACACAGCAACAGCATGAATACAGACTTTTGCAATGCAGGCTATTCCAGTGTCTCCATATTGTCATCTTTGTACACCCAAGCCAACATCTCCTGCTACAGAACCTCCTCAAAGTAAGTATCATCATCAGGAAAGATTGTCTCCCAAAGTAATGAGAGGTCAAAGAAAGACAAACAAGGTTTTGGCAGCCATTTGGCTGGCATTTGTTTCTCAGTTTTACAAATAATCCTGAATCTGGCAGAACAGTTCCCAACTGCATTTTAAATGGTTTTGTCTTTTTGAAGAAAAGTCAGATGAATCAAGAAAAAATGAAATGTGGATCTACAGTAATTAGTGGAGTAATTTGTTTTGCTTATAGATAACGATGTGCCGTGTAAAGGGAAAGTAAGCATTGAATATTAGGAAAGATCAAATATTATGTCAAACAGAAGATTCTTAATCATACTTGTGGAATATATTGTCCATTTTGGAAGTATAACCTGACTGCTATTCAGCGGAGGGAAGTTGTTTATTATTATTATTATTATTATTATTATTATTATTATTATTATTATTATTATCATTATTATCATTATTATCATTATTAGAATTAGAATTTATATACCTCCCTATACGCGGAGGTCTCAGGCCGGTTCACAGAAAAGATCACAACATATATGTCAGAGGGCCTGATATGGCTACTCTAGAGTAATGACTCCAGCATGGTCTTTTAAGGCTTTTATTAAGTGCTGATTATTTACAGTGTTCAGAGCAGTAAAAATGCATCCTTAAGGTGAGGTGTCAGAACCTCCGAATGGCGATTGGCGCGTTTTCTTCCAGCACCAAAGCTTTGGCAGACCCAACCTCTTCCCCCTACGTTTGCGTCGCAATTCGGGAGTTGGGGGGATTGGCCTCCCCCCCCGTGCGTCCAACTTCCTGTCCCACCTGCGGCATGGGCTCCACAACCTTGCCTGAGCCTCGGACACCACTTCCTGACTCTCCGCTGGAGGCAGAGCTCTCCTTACTCTCTCCAGCGCTTGGGGATGGACTGGAACTTAAGATGGGAGGGACTTCCCTGTATCCCTTGTCCCTCACATCCACCCCCCTCCCAGGCTCCTCTCCCCCCCTCCCTAGGGGCTCTCTGCTTGCTGGGGACGAGTGAAACCCCAAGAAGTCTGTGGCATCCGAGCCTGTGGGTGTAAAAATTTCCCCCCAATCCTGCGATCTTTCTCCTTCCCCCTGAGAAGACGGGAATCCCAAGAAGTCAGTGGCGTCAGAGCTGGTGGGAGTAAAAATGTTCTGCCAGTCCTCTCCTGCCTCTGACGTAGTCGACCTCGGTGAAACCCGCACCTCTTCTTCCGTATCCTCAAATTCCGCTTCCCATCTCCATGGAGAGCTGCTGCCTGCGATCCCTTCCTCCCACCCCTCCCCCTCTCCCTCCCTTTCCATGTGCCAGGGCTTGGGCCTGTGGGGGAACAGGGCGTGGAACTCTTCCACTAAAAATTCCTCAGGTACTTCCGTGGCCGGTATCCACTCATTGTGGGACGGTGGAGTGTCCTCCCATGCTATCAGGTACTCCAGCCCTCTCACCCCTCTCCTTGAGTCTAAAATCTCAGTTGCCTCATTGAGCTGTCGGGCGTCTCCCGTCTCCCCCCCTCCCTCTGGAGGCTGATCGCTGTCCCTGAACCTGGTACTTTCCCTGTACGGCGACAGCAGCGATCTATGAAACACTGGGTGCACTCTCATGTCCTCAGGCAGTGCTAGCCTGAAGGCTACCGGGTTGACCTGTTGCGTGACTGTGAAGGGGCCCAGCCTCCTGGGTGCTAACTTCTTGCATCGCCCCCTGGTGGGAAGACCTTCCGAGGATAACCAAACCTTGTCCCCCACCCTGATGACCTCTCCCGGTCGCCTGTGGCGATCTGCCCCCTTCTTGTATGCTTCCTTGGCCCTCTCCAAGTGTTCTCTGAGCTGCTGGTGCACCGTCTCCAGGTCCTCTGCCCAATCCTCTGCCTGTGGGCCCTCTTCCTCCTCCTCCCCCTCCCTCTCCGGGAAAGATCTGAGGTCGCGCCCGTAGTTGGCCTTAAAGGGCGACACCCCTGTGGAGACGTGCACCGCATTGTTGTAGGCAAATTCTGCCAGTGGCAGGCGATCCACCCAGTCCGTTTGCCTCTGGCTGACGTAACATCTCAGGTACTGCTGCAGAATGGCGTTGACCCGCTCCGCCTGTCCATTGGTCTGCGGGTGCCGAGCCGTAGACAAACTGACCTCCACCTGCAGGAGGCTCATTAGCCGCCGCCAGAACCTGGAAACAAATTGGCGGCCACGATCCGAAATAACTCTTAAAGGCAATCCATGCAGTCTGAATACGTGGTCAACAAACAGTTTGGCCGTCTCTTCTGCCGAGACCGCCCTGGCACACGGTATAAAGTGGCACATTTTGGACATGAGGTCCACCAACAACAACACTGCGGTCTTGCCCCTGGACGACGGCAGGTCTGTGATGTGTGATGAAGTCCATGGACACTACTTCCCACGGCCTGTGCGGTGTGGCTAATGGCTCCAGCAAACCTGCTGGTGGCGCTCTGACCACCTTTGCTCGCTGGCAGGTGTCACATCCCCTTACATAATCCCGAACATCCTCCCGCACCCCTGGCCACCAGAAGTGTCTCATGACTAGGTGAGTGGTTTTGTCCCTTCCGAAATGACCCGCCGTTGGGTTGTCGTGCATCTGCTTGAGGACCTTACCTCTCAGCTGTTTGGTGGGCAGGTACAGGGCTCCCCTGTAAAAAAGCAAACCCCTCCTTTCCTCAAAGTTTTTAGCCTGCTCCCTCCCCGCTCGCAGCTCTCTGAAGATGCGGGAGGCAAACTCATCTGCTGCCGTCAGTGCTGTGAGTTCTGCCTCGCTCACCACTGCTGCTCCGCAGGACCATGCTGATGGGGGGGAAATGTGCCTGGGCGCTGGTGGCAACTCCTGCTCCATGTACTCTGGTTTGCGGGAGAGGGCATCCGCCCTGACATTCTGCTCCCCCGGGATGTAGTGGATGGAGAAGTTGAAGTTCGAGAAGAACTCTGCCCACCGTATCTGTCGCTGGTTGAGCACCCTGGCCGTTCTCCAGAACTCCAGGTTCTTGTGGTCTGTGCACACCTGGATGGGGTGCTTGGCGCCCACCAGGAAGTGTCGCCAGTGCTGGAAAGCAGCGTGGATCGCAAGAAGTTCCCTATCAAACACCGTGTAGTTGCGTTCAGGCTGTGTCAGCTTCCTGGAGAAGAAGGCACAAGGTCTCCACTCTCTGTTGGCGTCCAGTTGCAACAGGATCGCTCCCAACGCCCGGTCTGAAGCGTCTGTCTCCACGCGTAGGGGCGCATCCTGCACCACATGGAACAGGTTCTGGTCGGACGCGAACACCCTCTTGAGGCTTTCGAACGCTGCTTGCGCCTCTGGCGTCCACCTGAACTTCTGCTTGCCTCTCAGGCAGTCCGTGATGGGAGCCGTAACCCGTGAGAAGTTCTTGATGAATTTCCTGTAGAAATTGGCGAATCCTAGGAGGCGTTGGGCATCTTTGCGCGTCCTGGGGCTGTGCCAGTCCAGGATGGCCTGCACCTTGTCCTTGTCCATCGCCAGTCCCTTGTCTGACAGTTTGTAGCCCAGGAAGTCCACTTCCCTGGTGTGAAACTTGCACTTCTCCAGCTTCACATACAGGTGGTTCTCCTTCAGGCGTTGCAATACCTCCCTGACATCCTTCACATGTTGCACTGGGTCAGCGGAATAGATAAGGATGTCATCCAGGAAGACTAAGCAGTTCTTGAAGAGAAGGGACCCCAGGACGTGGTGCATGAAGGCCTGGAAGCATGCTGAGCCCCCTTGCAACCCGAAGGGCATCACCAGATATTCAAAAGAGCCCAGAGGCGTGAACATCGTGGTTTTCCACTCATCGCCTTCCCGAATCCTGATCAAGTTGTACGCCCCCCTCAGGTCTAGCTTGGTGAAAATCTTGCCCCTGCGTGCCGCTGTCAGGAGATCGTCCACTCTGGGCATGGGGAAAGCCACTGGCTCTGTCACTGAATTGAGCCGTCTGAAATCCACCACAAGACGGCGCTGTTGCGTGTCTTTCTTGTCCACCCAGAAGACCGGGCTGCCCCCTGCTGCCTTGCTTTCTCTGATGAACCCCCGTTTGAGGTTCTTGTCTATGAACGCACGCAAATCCTCGAGTTCCTGATCTGACATGGCGTACAGCTTGGCTGGGGGTATCGTTGCCCCTGGCACCAGGTTGATCTGGCAGTCGAAAGACCTGTGTGGGGGTAGGTGGTCGGACTCCGCTTCGCTGAAGACCTCCTGCAGGTCCCAGTACTGCTTGGGTATCGCCTCACCCCCTTTGACATGCATGGTGGCCACCGTGGCTATTGGAGGCCCCTCCCCTGGTTGGTGCTGCATGCAATGTTCCAGACAAAAGTCCGACCCAAACGTGATGCATCTCTGGTGCCAACTTATGGAGGGGTCGTGGCGTGCCAGCCAGCTCATTCCCAAAACGATGGGGGGGTCTGAGATGGTTGTGACGTTGAAAGCCAGTGTCTCTGAGTGCCTTCCCACCGTCATTCTCATGGGGGGGGGTTGATGAGTGATGGCCCCTCCCAGCAACTCTCTGCCGTCAATGGTGGCTACGTGCAGGGGAAAATCCAGCTGCAGAAGCTGGATCTGGTGCTCTTCTGCAAAGTTTCTCGAGAAGAAGTTGGCTGAGGCACCACTGTCAATTAAGGCGAGGACTGTCAGGGGATAGCCATTTGGGAGCGTTAGCGTGACTTCTAGAACCACTCCTGCTCTGGGAGGGGTGGGCTGGCTCTGCTCCTCTCTGTGCGGGTGGGCGGGCTGGGGCTGTTGTCTGCTGACTGTGCCTGGCTGCTGCCCCTTGTCTCCTGCAGCCAGGCTGTCTTGTTTCCCTGCTGTGGTGCTGCTTCAGTGGGGGAAGGTACAACCGTTCCCGCCTTTCCTTGCCACTCTCTGCGATGAGGGCAGTCTCTGACGCGATGCCGGGGGGAGTTGCAGAGAAAGCAATTCCCGCCTCTTCCCTCCTTGCGTCTTGGCGCCGCCGGGGTTTGAAAAGCCCCCGCGCGCGCTCCACCGATCTCCATCGGTTCCGGCTCTGGGCTTGGTCTGGGCGGGTCTGGGGGCGGGCCCTGGGGTGGGGTTTGGTGATGTGGTCTGTCCTGGGAGCGTGGGAACCAAGGTTTTGCTGCGCGCGTCGCTTGTTTGTCATACCATCTGGATTCCTGTCTCACCCCCACCGCTAGCGCCGCTTTGCTTAACTCATCCATAGTCCGCGGTCTAGGACCTCTTGCCAGCTCATCCTTAACGTCTGCGTGCAAACCCAGGTAGAAGGCTGATTTCACTGGCTCACTTTGCAGATCCCACCCCAGTTTGTGCACCAGCATGGTGAATCTCGCCCAGTAGTCCCTAACTGTCGATTTTCCTTGTGTTAAGTTATGAAGCTCCTGTTTAGTGGCCTCCATTTCACTGTCACTAGCGTACATTATTTTTAAAGCTTCTAGAAATAATTTTGCGTTCTTCATGCAAGGATTTTTTTGCGCGATGAGCAGTCTTACCCATTCCCGGGCGGCCCCCGTCAAATGCTCTATGATAAAGGAGACTCTGTGCGCGTCATCTGGGAATTCTGCTGCATGCAATTCCAGCGCATAATTTATTTCTGTCTCGAATCCTAGGTACTCCCTAGGGTCGCCGCTAAACTTGGTGACTAGGCTCTGTCCCCTTCTCACTTGGACTAGCTGCGGCTGGGGCGCCCCCCCACCTCTAGCGGCTTTCTCCTCTTCCAACTTTTTCTGCAGGTCCAATACCATCACCCTTAGCTGTTTCTCAGTCTCCTCTTTTGTCCTCACCTGGTCCACCAGCTTGTTCAGCTCCTCCTGCGCCCCTCGCGCTTCCTCCTGAGCGGCATGCAATTGCTGCTGTGCCTGCGCTGTGAGGTTCCGTAGCTCCTGCTTCGCTGCTTCGGCCTCCAGCCTCCAATGCTCAGCCTCTTGAGCGCTCATCGCTGCACTCCAAAGTAGCCAAAAAAAGATTCGGAGGTTGCTGTCAGAGGGCCTGATATGGCTACTCTAGAGTAACGACTCCAGCATGGTCTTTTAAGGCTTTGATTAAGTGCTGATTATTTACAGTGTTCAGAGCAGTAAAAATGCATCCTTAAGGTGAGGTGTCAGAACCTCCGAATGGCGATTGGCGCGTTTTCTTCCAGCACCAAAGCTTTGGCAGACCCAACCTCTTCCCCCTACGTTTGCGTCGCAATTCGGGAGTTGGGGGGATTGGCCTCCCCCCCGTGCGTCCAACTTCCTGTCCCACCTGAGGCATGGGCTCCACAACCTTGCCTGAGCCTCGGACACCACTTCCTGACTCTCCGCTGGAGGCAGAGCTCTCCTTACTCTCTCCAGCGCTTGGGGATGGACTGGAACTTAAGATGGGAGGGACTTCCCTGTATCCCTTGTCCCTCACAATATATAATCAGAATTTTTTTTATTAAAAAAAAACCAATAACACACTCCAGAAAAGAGCCACTTTTTAAAAGTGTATAGGATGTCAAGCAGATGAACCGAAGGTTCAAAAGGAACGTTTTTGACTGGTACCTAAAGGAGAGCATTCAACAGACGAGGATCCACTGCAGAGAAGGACCATTCTCTTGTTGAAACCCTCCAGACCTCTCAAGGAGGAGGCACATGAAGGTGATCTCAGGGTCTGGATAGGTTCATATGGAAAGAGGCAGTCCTTTTATTGTAAACACTACAACATTAGGACAAGAAATTCTGGGAGCGGTAGTTTATTAAGGGTCCTGACAGTTGATAGGAAAACCCCTATCCCCCTCACAGAGCTACCATTTAGCAATCAATCCCCTCAGATTAGCTCTTATTGGTTAGCATTCTTTGTTAGGCAAAATTATAATTTTCTCTAGAATTAAGCCCATCTTTTTCCAGAATAGGGTTTTTTTAAAATCAGAAAACTGTTGAGAGTTTTATTTTTCTTTCCCTCTCTGTAGAATTTTGTCACCATTTTATGTGTATCTGTGGCTGCCATTTTGTCTCTTAGAATGCCCCCCAATGGCACGCAGTGCTAAGCCCAATTGCTTAAAGCAGTATGTGTGATCTCCCAGGTAAGTTCCACCCTCTATTGTGTGAGTAGGGAAGTCCCACCCTTTACCTGGCCAACTCCCCCTGACAATGCCTCCCCCACTGGGATTGGTTGACAGTCCAAGGTTGGGCAGAAACCTCCAGGTATCGAGCCTGGGGGTGGGGGCAATGCCAGGCACTACTGCTAGGAGCCATGTAGGATCAGGGGTGCTGCACATGACCACGCAAAGTACGCCCCCCCCATTTGATGTGGGGAGCGGTAATTATGAAAGGGTGCTGAAAGTTATTAGGAGACCCATGTTGCCCTCACCAAGTGTCAGAGATAGGCAGGAGCCCAAGGAGGAGGGGTGTGTGGGCAGGGAGGTGGGCAGAGGAGGGGGATACAGGGGAAAGGGCTAATGATTTCTGGGGTTCTGTGCCACCCATGAGGCTGCTCTTGGAGGTGTTAAGAGGAGGGGACCACGAGATGGAGGAGGCTGCAGAAGAGCTTCAGGAGGTCTCACTTTCTCCTCCCACTCACCCAAGGAGTTTAAAGAGCCTTTGGTGCTCCTAGAGAGAGTCGGGATCTCTCCTCCACTTCCACTTGTCCCATGCATAAAAAGCAAAGGTTGGAGTGGTTTTCCATTTGTACCATATTTTCTAGGCAAGGGTCCAAGTGGTTTTGCCTTTGCCCTGCCGCTTCTCCAGCAGAAAACATGCTCTTCAAAGCTTAAATTGGAACAACGATCTGCAGAAAACCTCAATATCCAATTGTTCCGATTCAACCCCAATATGCAGGTTTTCCCGGGAGAAAGCAGCAGGGAAAGCAGAAGTGTGGATGGGCCCTGAGTGTGTTCAGGATACAGAGCTACCATTTCTATGATTTTCTGGGAAGAGGGGTTGATAGTTAAACTGCTTTAGGAATTAAGCTTAGTTAAGGATGCTATGTAGATATATGGTGTTTTTTTCTTTTGCTGTTTATTCTAATGAGAGTTAAATATTTTAATGGATTTAACTACTTTTATTGCTAATGTTTATTTTTCTTGTAAACCCCTAGTGGTTTTTACTGCAATTGAGCAGTATATGGATTGGGTTATATAAAAATACATCTTAAAATTTGCACCTTAATTTTTGAGGAGTCAGGATGGAGACCCTCATGCCCAGGGGCCAATTGCATCCCTGCAGCAATCTTTCTCTCTGGCCCTTGGGATTCTCCTTAGCTACACCCCCTCTCCCTAGGCCACACCCCTCACAAGCCCCACTTCATACCCTATGAATTTTACATACATTTCCATTGGCATGTGGCCCTCCCAGAAGCTCACTCAGACTGGAAAACAGCTCTTTTTCTGAAAAAGGTTGCCCACCCTTCTGTCTGAGGGAGAGGTTTTGGATTCCAAAAACATGTTGTTGTTGTTTTCCAACAGGGGAAAGCAACCTGACGGTGGCTGTCAGAGGCTGTGCAACAAGTAGTATGTGTGAAAACGTTAAGGGGTTGATGGAGGCTGGTGTTGATTACTTAGGAATTACGATCGCTGAAGCAGAGTGCACCAAAGCAATGGACGACAACGCCAATTAGCTTTAGCTGAGGGAAGGCAAACCTCCACTGCCAAGAAGAACCCACCATTTATGGAAATTGGCTGCCTAGTGGTTGAAGCAGGAGAGGTCTCAGCCTGAGGACGCCCAGCCGTTCTTCCCAGAAGTCTAGAAGCTCCTCCTCAAGGACAGGCTGTATTTTATTTTCATGTTCAAAATAAATCATGTTCAAAATAAATATATATGGCAAATAATGTGTTTTGTATTATTTTACCAAATGCAACAATTTTGGGGGGAAATAATAATGCTTGGGGATGGGAGATCTGTTTTGCAGGGGTGAAATCCCAGGCCAGACTTCCATGTCCAATTTTAATCAATCATGTGTCGATTTTGGGCTACATTGTTGTCAGGGGTGGTGCTGATGCCATTTCTCTGCCACCCGTGGGGCAGGTGGGAAAATCCTAAAAGCCCTTCAAGTAATTCCTTTAAGACTCAATCAATGAGTACAGCACATTTTCTTCTGCAAAACCATATAAATATTATAAGATACTTATTTTAAAGTTGATCGTGGCCTGTTCCTCAATTACAAGTTTGGATACTTTTTAAAGCATCGTTTTGAAATTTGTAGGGGAGATTAATCAATCACAGTCCTGTACTGGGACACATTTCAGTCATGTAACAGCTCAGACTTGCCCACCCAGAGCTCACTGCATGTTGAGGCAGACGAGTTCAGTCCCACAGTTAAAGCTTTGCCTCCACTTTTTAAGGGAGACTCAGGTTTCTGCTGGTTTCACAAGGAAGTAACATCAGTCTTGACTCTGGCAGCCCTTGTTTTCCACTGCATGCATATAAGCTACAGAGAGGAAATCTCTCACCTTCCAAATTCACGGCCACATGTGTAAGTGTCATAGTAAGTACATTGCACAGTTCAAGCTTGGAGTTAAGTCTTTCTTAGTAAAACCACAATTTTCACAGATTGTCAGGCCTAATGAGCACATCATCTCATTCCCTGAGGGTCTTCCTCCATGAAATCAGTTGCCAAGAGGAAAGATCCCCGACGCCCCACATCCAGATTCCAGGAAGTGCTGCTGAGCCCTACACACATCCAAGAATCATCTGAAAGTCGGAGTCAATAAGTGCTTCAGGCAGGACACCTGCATTCTCCTTGCTTTCTCTTTGAAATACAGTTGGTGATGCTGACTGTAACTATCTACCATGTAAATTAGGGAAATGAATATTGCGCTGGAAGAGCAATGTTTGTCTATGGGCAGCCAAGGAGGAAATCTGAAACCTCAATGCTATTTATGCTCAGGGACATATAATTCTATAATTCTAAAAGTATTCAGCTACTTACAATCACAGTATCCATCCTTGCAGAAGTCATATGGTGTTCTGGAAGTATAAACCTCCTACTGAAATGAAACTGTAATCTGCTGAGGAACAATTTGTAGGGCGTCCCATTTCAAACTTGGGTTTTCTAGAAGCACTTTTTTGTTTAAATAATCCAAGATGCATGGAGGAGGACTGGATTCTGTTGGTATTTCCCCCTTTTCTCGCCCTTAAAACAATAAAATCACTGATTTTTGCTTGTAAACATTCACTCACTCAGAATGCTTGTTCAGGAGTAACAGATACAGCAGCTTTGTCCAGGCAGGCTTAAAATGGGGATCCAGTTACAAAGACATACTTTGGTCAAGCTGATGATGGAGCTCAACTTTGGAGCTCAGACAAACAGATGGTTCTGCATTGCTGGATGGATGATAATGAGAGAGCAAAGAGGAAGTGCCCACACCCTCCCCAAATTGGGGCACAGTGGGAGCATCTCTCAGAGTTCTTTCTAGGAAACTTACAGGAGGAAACTCAGAGGGCTTCAGCTCCGGTCATGTGCCTACCTAGCAAAGATGTATTGTTGGTTTGGGTGCGTGGTAAATATCCCACATATCACAGGCAGATGGCAGTCCCCTCAGAAGGCAGAACATATCGTCTGCAGGAGAGGCCTTGTCCATTCATGCTATATTTCACCAGGATTTCAGCGCCAGTGTCTGGATCCATGCGGACAAGTAGGCAGGGGCATGTTGCTAGAAGAGGAAGCAAAGGGAGGAATAGGGGTCATGGCATCTTAGGTAGTCTCCCACAAAATGGAAATGCTAGTCTTCACACAATATATGCAAACGTTTTCAGAGGTTCCCCTTGTGACCCCAAGCAGAGGAACGATGTACCACCTGCACCCCCGTCTCATGGGCCCTGTGGAGGTCAGAGGTTCCCCTCCCCTGGTATAAATTACTAAAGGGCCCCATAGTTTCCCAATTTTTTCTCTCCTTTGGCTTCCCTTACTCAGCCCAGTGAGCGGCTTGGTGATTTTAGAAGGAAATTGTGAAACTATGTTTCTTCAGTAAGTACATTGTGAATCCACTCATCTTCAGCAGGTACACTGGGTGAGCACCACTTTGAGGCAATCAAGATTTTGGCTAATGTTAGATTTCCCACAAGCTTCAACTGGCCAGACCTTACATCAGCCTGTTGAACCAGGCCAGCTGTTCCGGAACCCTGTTGTCGCAATGGCCAGCAAGATGCCTGTGGAAAGCCTAAAAGCAGGACTTGACAGCAACACCAGTCTCTCTCTCTCTCTCCTCCCCCCCCCTTGAGATTCACAGCAACTAACATTCAGAGGAATACTGTCTCCAACAGTTGAGGAAGAACATGGCCAACTTGGTTTGTAGCCATTGATAGCCTTCTCCTCCATTATTTTCTTCTAATCCTCAATCAAACACATCCAAGTTGCTGCCCATCATTACTTCCTGCGATCAAATTCCAGAGTTTAACTATGTGCTATTTCAAGCAGCACTTTCTTCCATCTTTCTCGAATCTTCCAACATTCACTGTCATTGGCTGCCCACAAATTCTAGTGTTATGAGAAAGGTATAACAGCTTTTCTCTGTCCTGTTGCACTAAAGGCTTCCTATGAATTGAAGGCTGACGAAACCTCAGGGGTGCAGAGAGCTACAGTAATTGTCCCAATCAACGAATATAAATGCTTGACGTGTCGCATAAGGGATTGCACACTCCTCAAGGCACTTTGGGCTCACATTGTTCAGGAATTTGTGGTAATAAACATCAGCACTTTGAATGTGACCTGGCAGCAAATTGGCAACCAGTGTCACTGTCTCAGCAACAGAGTGACACGTGGCCAGTAGCCTGCTGCTATGATGACTTTGGCTGTTGCGTTTTGCACTTAGCTGAAGCTTCTGGACCTGATGCAAAGGCAGCCCCACTGCATGCTGCCATAATCAAGTCTTGATGTTACCAGTGCATGAACCGCTGTGTCCAGGCTGTCAAGCAATTGACCTATCTCCAAGACCCAGAAATCACTCATTCATAAGGCCTCCAGTTTTTCATGGTCTAAGCCAGGCATGTCAAACCTGCGGCCCTCCAGATGTTTTGGACTACAATTCCCATCTTCCCCAACCACTGGTCCTGCTAGCTAGGGATCATGGGAGTTGTAGGCCAAAACATCTGGAGGGCCGCAGGTTTGACATGCCTGGTCTAAGCTCAGTTTGTTGGCTGCCATACACCATTTGGCCATAATGAAAAAGTAAAGAAGCTGGAGTCCTTGACTGAAGATCCTACAGAAATAGTAAATAGGCAAGAACTCAGGCCACCGTAGTAATGTATCCCTAATAGTACAGTGGTGCCTTGCTTTACGAATGCCTTGCACAACAAAAAAACTCGCTAGACGAAAGAGTTTTGCGTTGTGAGAGGCATTTGTAAGATGACAAAATTTTCTATGACCGCCGCTAATCTTCCTTTGCCAGGGGGGACGGAGCTGACACGCGGCGGTGCGGCGGCTGCCCCTGCCTGTCTTCCCCTTGGCTCGGGGAAGGCAGACGGGGGCAAGCAGCGCCCACTGCGATTCAGCTCCGCCCCCCGGAGCCACTGCACCACCGGGCAAGACAGGCGGGAGGCGGTGGGGGGAGAAGCACTTCTCTCCCCCGCCGCCTTGCCGCGCACCAGCGGCATGAGACGGCGCTTCGGAGAAGGTCTCCGAAGCGTCGTCTCATGTCAGGGGAGGCAGGCAGGAGGTGGCGGCGGGAGAAGCTCTTCTCCCCCCGCCGCCTCTCGCCGCCCACATCCGGCACGGAGCGCAACTTCAGAGACCTCCGAAGTTGCGCTCCGTGTCGGGGGAAGCAGGCGGGAGGTGGCGGCGGGAGAAACTCTTCTCCGGCCGCCGCCTCTCGCCGCGCTCAGCCGGCACGGAGCGCAACTTCGGAGGTCTCCGAAGCTGCACTCCATGTCGGGGGAGGCAGGCAAGGCGGTGGCTGGGAGAAGAGAGCTTCTCCCCCCGCCGCCTTGCACACAGCCGGCATCGGACGGGGCTTCGGAGACCTTCTCCGAAGCCCCGTTGCATGCCGCCGCCAGTCCCCCAGAGCCTATAGGAACACATTGATTAAGTTTCAATGCATTCCTATGGGAAACTGGGATTCGCTAGATGAAAAATTCATTACACGAATTGACCCATGGAACGAATTAATTTCATCTAGCGAGGCACCACTGTAGTTCAAATGATGCAATAGTTTCAAAGTCTCTTCTGTAGTTGGATTTATTTATAGAAGTTTATACATCAGATGAAGTGTATATACCAGGACAGGGCCCTGTTTCGACAATTTTTCTTTAGCTGGAATAAGTTAAGTATACATTCATTAGAGACCCTCTAAGAACATTATACAATTATGTATAATTGTAAGAATTATTATACAAGCATATCTATATCACTCTCTTAAAGAATCTTTAATATGTCTAGGCAAATATAACAAGGAGAATATATTCTTACCAAGTAGTCTTAGAGTCAACGTGTACATGTAGATCAAATTAGATAACCAAAGTGTGTTTGTAACATATGGGAAGGAAATTGGGTGTGTTCTAATAAAGATTCAAAGATTTAAGGATTTAAAGGTGCAGTGGTACAAAATCTGCCTTAAAGATACAGTGAGGAATAAGGCAGATTACAGAAAGGAAGTAAAGTCTTGATGGTTGTGGTGGAGGTGTAAGGAAATAAAACCATTCTGGGGAAAAATATACAATGAACTCAAACGGCTGTTTAAATATACATCCCCCAAAAGACCAGAACTATTTTTGCTGGGACTAATGGGGAAGGAGATTAAAAAAGAAGATCATAGAATATTCATGTATGCAACCACCGCGGCCAGAGTATTATTGGCCCAGAAATGGAAAACGGTAGAGATCCCAACTGTAGAAGAATGGAGGGCAAAAATGATGGAATATTTAGAATTGGCTAGACTAACTGGGCGAGTGAGAGACCAAAAGGACCAGAAATCTCAAAAAGAATGGAGCAATTTTAGAGAATATCTGAGAGTATACTGTAAACCAGCAATAACACTGATTGGTTTGACATAATACCCTTCAGAGTTTAAAGGAAAAGATATGGAATGATGGAAATTACATAAAAGAGAAAAATATATAGAAATAAAAGAAAAAGAGCAGTGAAAAGAAATGAATATAGAAAACCGAACATGAAAGAGGAAGAAAGCCGAACTCGATAGGATAGATCAAAATAAAGGATGAGGTAATAAGGGGGGGCGTGGTGAAATTGGTTTGATCCACTGTACTTTGGGGGATTTAATTGTATATTGCTGGTGTTGTTGTTTTCTTTTTCTTCTTTTTTTCAGTAGCTGTATTTTATTAAATATTTTGATATATTATATAAAGGAGCATACGACATATAAAAATGTAATAATATCTATGTGTATAATTATGTATGTGGTTAAAAAAACTCAATAAAAATTATACAAAAAAAATAAGTATACATTCATTAGAGACCCTCTAAGAACATTATACAATTATGTATAATTGTAAGAATTATTATACAAGCATATCTATATCACTCTCTTAAAGAATCTTTAACATGTCTAGGCAAATATAACAATGAGAATATATTCTTACCAAGTAGTCTTAGAGTCAACGTGTACATGTAGATCAAATTAGATAACCAAAGTGTGTTTGTAACATATGGGAAGGAAATTGGGTGTGTTCTAATAAAGATTCAAAGATTTAAGGATTTAAAGGTGCAGTGGTATAAAATCTGCCTTAAAGATACAGTGAGGAATAAGGCAGATTACAGAAAGGAAGTAAAGTCTTGATGGTTGTTTACAAAGGGATACCCCATGTCAATGGCATCCAAGCACCAATCCAGAGTTTGCGTTATGGAGTTTCTTGAGTTGGGATCTTCAACATACTCCCAAACTCCAAATGACTCTTCCTAACAGCTTCATATTGATGTTCAATAGCCACTGCATACCCTCCAGCCATGGGTGTAGACAGGGGGGGCAGGAGGGGGCATCTGCCCCCCCTAGAAGGCGGAGCAAGGCAGAGCAAGGCGGCCCCAGGCTTGTGCTCCCCGTGCGGGAGCCTGGAGCCGCAGCGCTGCGCCTCTCAGCTGTTTTTTGCTTCTAGAGGGGGCAGCTGCGGGGGGAGGGGGAGAAGTTTGACAGGGAGCAGGGAAGGCACGGGGGCTGCCTTCACGAGGGGAGGGAGGGGGCAGCCTTTAACAATGCTGCTCTTCCTCCTCCCAAGCCACTGCCAGCGTGCTCCGCTTTTGCGGTGGGGGGGAGAGGAACGAGCAGCCCACCCGCGTTAGCAGCCACGGCGACAGGAAGAAAGTCGCTTCCCTCAGCTGCTCTTTGTTGAACGGGGCGAGGGGCAGAGAGGGCTGCTCCAACCACAACATACACACACAGAGCCCTTAAGCTTCTCTTCAACACCTCTTTACTTGCCCACACACAAAGACACATCCTCTGTCTTGCTTCAACACACACACACACACAGAGAGAGAGAGAGAGCACTTAAGTTTATTCAACACCCCCACACCTTTATTTGATTCAACAACCCCCTACAAACAAACACACACACACACACCTTGATATGGAAGATGGAGCAAGTTTGTTTTATCCTGCTCTCGAGGGCAGGACTCAAATGAATGGCTTCAAGTTAAAAGAAAGGAGATTCCAAACTAAACATCAGGAATAACCTTCTGGTTGAAAGAGCTGTTTGTCAGTGGAGTGGTCTCCCTTGGGAGGTGGTGGACTCTCCTTGGAGGTTTCTAAGCAGAGGTTGCATGACCATCTGTCATGGATGCTTTTGTTGAGGTTCCTGCATTGCAGGGGGTTGGACTGGATGACCCTCAGTGTCCCTCCCAACTCTACAAATCTATGATAAAGTGTTAGTCAGCAGCTGCCGTCGATCCTGCTGCTGAACTGCATTCAGAGGAGGAGAAAAGAAAAAAGGAGAGTGCTTCTGGGCATGCGGGTCACCTTAAAAGACCACCACATTAGTGCCGCTTGGCGGAGCGGGCGCTAAGAAGCTTGCCCTCTTGTGCGCTGTTCCCTGGGAGCAAATCCCATTGAACTCAGCAGCTCCTGCTGCTGCCGCCGGCGGCCCCCTCGCCCAGCAGCCATCGCGCTCTGGCTCCTCCCCCCGCCTCGCCGGCGCGCTTCCTCCCTTCCCTCCCTCCCGTGCCTTGGCCCCACCCCTTGCCCCCGCCCCTTGCCCCCCCTAGTTTTGATCCTGGATACGCCCCTGCCTCCAGCATTCCTCAGATGAAAATAGGGACATTTCTCACTCCACACAACTGACACTCCCCCCATTTTTTGTCCGTCCCCCCATGCCTATACACAGCATTTTCTATCAGAACGTTCAACAACCACATCACAAACAGGACTTAGCACGTATAGCCTCCACTGACCAGAGAAAACCAGAGTGGAACCTTGGTTTATGAACACCTCGGTTTACGAATTTTCGGTTTACGAATGCCGCAGACCCATCTGGAATGGATTAATTCACTTTCCATTACTTTCAATGGGAAAGTTCGCTTCAGTTTATGAACGCTTCAGTTTATGAACAGACTTCCAGAACCAATTACACCCATGCTTCGGGTTAAGTACGCTTCAGGTTGAGTACTCCACGGACCCGTCTGGAACGGATTAATCCACTTTCCATTACTTTCAATGGGAAAGTTCGCTTCAGTTTATGAACGCTTCAGTTTATGAACAGACTTCCGGAACCAATTGTGTTCATAAACCAAAGTACCACTGTATACATTCGAGCTAAGCTTTTTAGAGTTAAATAACATCAGTACATCATCTTATAATAAATTCCTCTAATAATATGAAGAAGATGGTGAAGGAAGAGGACATGAACCCAATGTCACTCTCCCCCACCCCCTCCACTGTGATTACCAACATCTGGGAGTCCCATTCTTCTTAGAAGAAACAATGTGAAGAACCTAAGCTTAAAGAGTAAATTATATAGGAATGTTATATAGTACACAAATATATAATACTAGCATTGCACCAAGAAAGCTCTCCCCAGACATCTGTGATGCTGCCATTCTCCCTCTCTCATTCCCCAAACGTCAAAGTCCACAACTTTCACACTCTTTGATTTTCATCAGCATCAAAAGTGAAACAAAAGCAAAGGACGTGGAGCTGTGCTTGAGTATATCCAGCCCCAGTAGAAGATAGTCCCTTAAATCCGCAAGCTCCTCTGGACACAGGCCTGCAAACACCCCACCCTCTCTTAACTTTAACCAACTTATTTTAAAGAGCAAGTGGACCAATTCTTTACCCCAAACATAAGTGCATTTAATGGGACTGAGGAAATCTAGATCATGAGTGCATTTTATTACTGTACAGCAAGAGAAACTGGACAGACACTTGTCTCCCCTTACCAAAAAATAAAAAAAATTCATGATTCTGACTATCAGAAAAATCACTGCTGAGCTTTGGTTTCTGGTGTAACCTGATGGGGCTTCACTTCCTGGGTGGTGAAATTGAGGATGCCACAAATTAAGGGGGGGCATGTTCTTGGGAGGGGAAAGAGATTGATTTACCCCAAATGCAACTGCATTTAATGGGAGTGAAGACATCCGGGTCACTGTGCATTTTATTACTGTACCAAAAAGGAAACTGGAGAGACATTTGTCAACCTTTCAAAAAAGTTCATACTGTCAGGGAAACCGCCTTGGCTTCCAGAAACCAAATCCAATTTCAGTGCTGTGACCTGATATGACTCGTTTCCCCACATCCAGGGTGGTGAAATTGAGGCTGGCACAGATTAGGAGGGATGTGTCCTAGGAGTTATTGGCAGGGGGAAGAGATTTAATTGGTTTTCAACACTGTGCTTTACATTATGGTATAGCACAATTAGAATTCTAGCAATTAGTGACACTGTCCTGAATCCGTTGTACCTGGGTGCTGGCAAAGTGTTCCTTCCAATCCTCTATAAATTCCTCCAACTAAGCCTCTTCATGCATCAGTTTCTTGCTTGGACCAGTGCTGTTCTCGAACTCCTTCCTGGCTCTTCAGCTTTCTAGAATGATGAAGACACTCCTGATCTCCTGCCTCCTCTTGACCCTTCTTCCTCCAGGTGAGCAAAACCACAGCTGCTGTGCTCTTCATCATGTTTCCAGGAAGGAAATTAGCAGGGGGGGGGGTCAGCCCTTAAAGCAGAAGAAAGGAACGAGGACTTGTGGTTCCTTTGAAAGGGAGAGGAATAAAACACAAGGCCAGAGGACAAGGGATCTTCCATGATAGATTTTTTTTTGTTCCCAATATTTATTTTTATTTAACCAAATGCGTACAGAGAAGTGTAGTATCCCCAAGTCCGTTGCAGGAGCAAGAGAGGCAGTAGTTCACTCTTCGATAAAGAAGAATCCTAGCTCATATTTAAAGCAAAGAGTAAGTTTCTTGCATTTGTAGAAATTTATGATAGAAGACTCATCATGCGAAAGGCTGGACTAGATGAATCCCAAGCCGGAATTAAGATTGCCGGAAGAAATATCAACAACCTCAGATATGCAGATGACACAACCTTGATGGCAGAAAGCGAGGAGGAATTAAAGAACCTTTTAATGAGGGTGAAAGAGGAGAGCGCAAAATATGGTCTGAAGCTCAACATCAAAAAAACCAAGATCATGGCCACTGGTCCCATCACCTCCTGGCAAATAGAAGGGGAAGAAATGGAGGCAGTGAGAGATTTTACTTTCTTGGGCTCCTTGATCACTGCAGATGGTGACAGCAGTCACGAAATTAAAAGACGCCTGCTTCTTGGGAGAAAAGCAATGACAAACCTAGACAGCATCTTAAAAAGCAGAGACATCACTTTGCCGACAAAGGTCCGTATAGTTAAAGCTATGGTTTTCCCAGTAGTGATGTATGGAAGTGAGAGCTGGACCATAAAGAAGGCTGATCGTCGAAGAATTGATGCTTTTGAATTATGGTGCTGGAGGAGACTCTTGAGAGTCCCATGGACTGCTAGAAGATCAAACCTATCTATTCTTAAGGAAATCAGCCCTGAGTGCTCCCTGGAAGGACAGATCGTGAAGCTGAGGCTCCAATACTTTGGCCACCTCATGAGAAGAGAAGAATCCTTGGAAAAGACCCTGATGTTGGGAAAGATTGAGGGCACTAGGAGAAGGGGACGACAGAGGACAAGATGGTTGGACAGTGTTCTCGAAGCTACGAACATGAGTTTGACCAAACTGCGGGAGGCAGTGCAAGACAGGAGTGCCTGGCGTGCTATGGTCCATGGGGTCACGAAGAGTCGGACACGACTAAACGACTAAACAACAACATGATAGAAGACAATGTATAGGCACAATTCTTCTCATATTTTGGAGCAGAATTATCCTACGCCAGGGGTCAGTAAACTTTTTTTGCAGGGGGCCGGTCCACTGTCCCTCAGACCTTGTGGGTGGCCGGACTTTGGAAAAAAATATGAACGAATTCCTATGCCCCACAAATAACCAAGAGATACATTTTAAATAAAAGGACACATTCTACTCATAAAAACATGCTGATTCCTGGACCGTCCATGGGCCGGATTTAGAAGGTGACTGGGCTGCATCCGACCCCCGGGCCTTAGTTTGGGGACCTCTGTCCTACGCCCCCCATTCAATGTTTGCTAGTGTTACACGACACCCCAATCTCTGAGTGGAGTCAGGTTCAAGGGTACCAGATGTGCTTACCAGAGTATTTCATGTTTGCTGGAGCTGATGGGAGTTGTAGTACAACAACTTCAGAAGGGTTAAAGCAGGCATCCCCAAACTTCAGCCCTCCAGATGTTTTGGACTACAATTCCCATCTCCCCCGACCACTGGTCCTGTTAGATAGGGATCATGGGAGTTGTAGGCCAAAACATCTGGAGGGTCGCAGTTTAGGGATGCCTGGGTTAAAGGTTTCCCCACACCTTCTCTACTGGCCCACCCCCATTCACAGAGTTTAAGAACTACAGAGGGAATATATATAGGAAGCATTAGGTAGATGAACATCTAGTCTAGCATCTTGTTCTTGCCATGGGTCCTATGGGAAGCCCGTAAGCAGGATCTGAGTGCAAAAGCTCCCTTTCCTCAGTTTCCAGAAACTAGTATTCAAAAGAATAGTGTCTCCAATGTTGGAGAAGGAATATATCAATTGAGGATAGTAAACATGAATTTATCTATTCTGTTTTCGAAGCTATCCAGGTTGGTGCCCTTTGCTGCCTCTCATAAGATGGACTTTGTAGTAGAATTCCCCTAATGCAGATTCCCCTAATGCAGATGTTGCTAAGGATTTGTAAACCCATTTCCCCCTGTTTGCAGTGGCATCTCTGATATGTGAGTCTTGTTGGGGTGAAGGAAAAGATTGCCTAAACGCCACCACTGAGGAGTGTGACGAATCCAGTGACCAGTCCTGCATGTCTGTCCTTGCAGTCGGCAAAATGTGTAAGTAAGAAGAACTTTCAGCCTCTTTCACCACCAAAATGTAAACCCCCAGGCTCACCTTCTAAGGCCATATCTTAGCCACAAGCCACAGAACATGACTTTTCATAAAGTAGTGTTCTAGGTTCTGCACTGCCTGTAGGAGCAGGGAAGAAATTCAAGTCAGTTCATGTTTAAAGGTGTGTTTACTCAGAGCAAAACAAAGCCATCCTTCAGAGTCTGCACTTCTCCCAGGTTTGCAATTCAGCTGTCCAGCCATGTAATGAGTAGACAAATGCACATTCTAGGGCAAAGTGTGCATATAAGAACCTACAACAAAATCAAGCAACAGCCACATAATTCATAAGGAGAGCTAAAAATAAAGATAGAAAAGATTGATATAAAACAAACAACCCAAACAATACCCCAACTCAAGTGTCCTTTCAGCAGGCTCGGTTTTTGTAGTTGGAGTCAGTCTGTCAGGTTCCCATCTCCCAGGCCAAGTGAAAAATGACCTGCAAGGCAGAGAGCTAATCTGCCAGGATTCACAGCCAAGATGCAGCCTCCTGAACTGATTCCATTCAACAAGGAGAAAGGTAGTAGCAATCTCTGGTGGGCCAAAAGTTCTCCATTCCTGATTCACATTCAACAAATATATAAAACACTCTTTCCGCTCCAAGCAGGGCCAGCTCAAGACAATTGGATACCCGAGGCAAACCATGAAATGTTCCCCACCCCACAGACAGGGAAGAAAGGGGGACTGAAGATTAGGCCTGGGTGATTTATTGACATATCACCCCAAGACTGGTATGAGGGGCAGACCGTGATGACAGCTACACTCAGCAGTAAATCGGTAGGGAAACCCCACCCAATCCTGAGTCCCTCTGCCTCCAGCACCCAGCGGAAAAAACAAAACAAGCTTCAGCCGGGAGCTGGAGGCAGAGGGACTCTGGAGGGGTGGTAGTTTCATCAACAATATACAGTACTGAACAGTATAACAGTACCACTGAGTGAAGTCATCACCATGGTCTGCACCACATACCAGCCACGGGAGAAACAAGTTGCATGACAAGGCTTATAAAGCTTGTTCCACCCTCACTCTCTCCCTCCTTAAACTGCCTGGGTTAAGAGCACACCACTGCCCTCGCTCAGCCAAGCAGTTTTGCAGAAACCCCAACCGGCCACTGGCTCACATGAGCATGTAGTGGGGTGGGGGCTCTGTTAAAGTGCTCCCCCTCCCCAGCTGCTAGAGTCCCAACTCTGCTTCTGCTTGCACACCAGTAAGAGCAGTATTCCGGCTGTTAAGCTGGGGAGCTGCAGGCTCTGTCACCCTTTCCCATTGAGGGGGGGGGGCATGGCTGAAGGTTTGAAGGAGCCCCCATCTTACACGAGGCAGTGATGAGGTGCACGCTCCGGGTGGAGGCAGGCAGGGCAGGCAGCCGTGCTCCGCAAGGCTAAGATAGGATGACTTTGCATCCTGCCCCTTGTGGACTTCGCCTGGGAAGGTGGGCTGCATCTTTCTGCCTGGGGTGAACCACCACCCCACAAGAAAAGAGGTAGTGTGCCTGCACAGCCACCAGCCATGAGGGGGGAGCCTCATAAAGGAGCTCTGGGGTCCCTGCCACGAATGACAGGGACACTTGGGTGGCTCAGCTGGGGGAGAGGAGGTGGCAGATCTTGCCTCCAAGGAACACACAACAGCTTCAAAAGCAGCAGCATCAGACAATGCTTTTCTTGGCGGTCACATCTCCTGCCCCTGTGGATCCTGCTACATAAGGCGATCGTAAATCCTTTCCTCATGGATGGGCCAGCTCTATTTTCCTTCCTGTTCTTTCTTTTATAGCATTTTTGGGGTCAAGAATTGTTCTCAAGTCCTGCATCGATACAGAGTTGTGCGATGCAGACTATTCCAGTGCCTCCGTAACCTCATCAATATACATCCACAACAAGATCTCCTGCTGCAAGACAGATATGTGCAACAGTGGACCTCCTGAAAGTAAGTATCATCATCAGGAAAGATGGTCTCACAAAACTCAAGTAATGAGAGAGGGCACAGAAAGACAAACAGGTTTTTGGCAGTATCCTGATGTCAAGGACTGGCTAGACAGGGAGGAGTGGTGGCAGCCAGGTGGCCCAGGAGGTGCCTGAGGGTGACACTAGGAAAGAAGATTTCAAACCTGATTCAGACTGGTGGGACAGGGAGGAGCCATTGACAGAAGGAACCAGCAGGAAGCATTGGAGCCATAGTATGGGGGTGGCAGGAATTAATAGAACAAAACCCAAAATCTCAATAAGAAGATTACTTGAACAACATGCAGCATCTATTAGCAAAAATTACAAGGGAGCGTCACAGTTTTACCTTAGTCCTAGAAACACCCCTCCCAGAATGTTACTCACAGATCCTCTCCTGCAGCAGCTTCTGGTATTTACATCCTACGCTTTCCTCCAAAAAGCTTGAGCTCCTGCCCACCATTTTAGCCTCAAAACATCCTGTGAAATAGGTTATGCTGAGAGATGGTTCCTGGCCCCAGGCCACTCAGGAAGTATCATGGCTACCGGCCCACATTCTTTGATTCATTTGCATTTGTAGAGATTTTTAGCGGGACAGGCCCCTTGTCCTTCTTGTGTGGGAGGGAACTGATTTCTTTTAGGTTTGCATTCAGGGAATTAATATCCTCAGGTTAAAGCAAATGCTCATAAAGATATATTCGATGCAATGGGCTTCAGTGCTGCTTAATTGGTGACGCAATAGGCCCTGCCACTGCCCTGTGGCCCTGAGAAGCTTTCCCAGAAGGAAATGTGACCCTCACTGAAAAAAGTAAATATGAAGGTTCATTCTGTAAGCCCTGGCAAGGCCCAGGGGGTCCCCAACAGTGCTGATGTGCAGCAGGTTACTGACACAGGGCTGTATCGCCATCCTTTTCAAACTAGAGACAGAAGCTGGGGTTGGGATTTGAACCAAGAACCCCAGAGCTGGAAGCCACGTGAGATGGAACCTGGCTTAGTGAGCTACCATGAATTGCATACTGAGACCCTCAGGTGCAGAGGGAGATAGGAATAAAAGCACACCAGGCAGTGCGACTGGTAAGGCAGTATGATACCTCTGGATTGGGCAGGCCTTCTACAACATCCTGCCTTTGCCAACAAAACAGTGCTTTCTAAGAGGATATCTGCATTATTTAATAACATAGCATAGTAAATGAAAAATTGCAGATAGGACAAAACCAAAAAGCATATATCAATAACAAGATTACTTGAACAGCATGCAGCATTCATGAGCAAAAATTACAAGGGAGCGTCACAATTTTACCTTAGTCCTATAAACACTCCTCGCATGATGTTACTTACAGTCCTTTTCCTGCAGCCGCTTCTGATATTTACATCCTACCTTTTCCTCCAAAGAGCTGGAGGTGGCATGCCTAGCTCTCCTGCTCACCATTCTAACCTCAAACACCCCTGTGAATTAAGGCTTAGGGGCGGTGTCTGGCCCCAGGTCACCCAGCAAGCATCATGGCTCAAGTATGGATAGGGTTGCCAGACTCAATAGAGGACAGGACTTCTGTGCCTTTAATTGCCCTGCTCTCTTTTGAGTCTGGAAACCTTAAAGAGAAACCAGCAGACCCTGTGCTTGGAAATTAAACAAAGGGTCTGCTGGTTTCTCTTTAAGGTTTCCAGACTCAAAAGAGAGCAGGGCAATTAAAGGCACAGAAGTCTTGTCCTCTATTGAGTCTGGCAACCCTACAGAAAAGCTCTTATTAGCTACCATTTTTCTTAGGTGAAATCATAATTTTACCTAGAACTAAGCACATCTTTTTCTAGAAGAGATTTTTTTAAAGGATAAAACTGCTGAGAGCTTTCTTTTTCTTCCCCGCTCTAAAAATGAGAGCCACTTTGTAGAATTTGTCACCATTTTGTGTGTATCTGTGGCTACCATTTTGTCTCACAGAATGCCCCTTAATGGTGCTCAGTGCTAAGCTCAATTGCTTAAAGTAGTATCCCGGTGCTTGAAATGTATGCGGTGAATGTGGCCCCAGTCAGAAACTTCTTGTAGCATGCCTCAATGTAGCCCTGAATGAATGGAGCAAGGCTGAAGCAGTTGGCTTGGAGAAGTGCTGGGAGCTGGCTGATACACATCTGAATTTGTACAGTCATGCATAGTCAGATGTGGTTTGCAGCTGCAGAAGAAATACATTAACTAACTGCAACATTGGGTTGGTGATTGTTTTCCAGTGCCTGAGCGTGAGACGAGGGAGCCCAATGGGCTGAAGTGCCCGAGTTGCTTCTCCATCTTCTCAGACGAGTGTGAGAGCCAGAGGACCGTCAGTTGCAAAAATGAGGAGGACCAATGCTTCTACATTGGAGCGCAAGTGAAGTTTGGTGAGTCTTGTATGATGGAGTGCAGCTAGAGCCCCATCTGTACTATGCATTTAAAGCAATATCACACCACTTTGAGCAGTCATGGCTTCCCTAAAAGATGCTAGGATACTTAGTTTATTGAGGGTTCTGAAGTTTATTAGGAGACCCACGTTACCCTCACAGAGTATCTGGGATGGGCAGGAGCCCAAGGAGGAGGGATGTGTGCGCAGGGAGGAGGGCAGCAGAGGAGGATACAGGGGAAGCGGCTAATGATTTCTGGGATTCTTGCCTAGGGTTGCCAGACTCAATAGAGGACAGGACTTCTGTGCCTTTAATTGCCCTGCTCTCTTTTGAGTCTGGAAACCTTAAAGAGAAACCAGTAGACCCTTTGCTTGGAAATTAAACAAAGGGTCTGCTGGTTTCTCTTTAAGGTTTCCAGACTCAAAAGAGAGCAGGGCAATTAAAGGCACAGAAGTCCTGTCCTCTATTGAGTCTGGCAACCCTATTCTTGCCCGGAACCCTGCGCCTGTTTATTCCATTCTTTCCCAGCAACACCTTAAAAGCCCATTCAGATAGGGATATGCTCTATTCCCTTTTGCTGTTCATTTCATCGAGTTTTACATATTTTAATGGTTTTAACTGCTTTTATTGCTAATGTAAATATTTATTGTAAACCCTTAGCAGTTTTTACTGCAATCGAGTGGTATATTGATTTTGTTAAGTAAAAATACATCTTAAAAGTTGTGCCTTAATTTGGGGGGGCAAGGATGGAGACCCCCCCCAGGTCCAGGGGCCAAAGGCGTCCCTCTAGGACTCTCTCTCTCTGTTCCTTGGGATCCTCCTTAGCCACACCTCCTCTCCCTCACAAGCCCCACTTCATACCCTACCTGAATGTTTTGGCCTGGCTGCATTGTGGCCCCTGGAGGGAGGACAGAGTCGGGTTTGAATGTATAAAATCACCTACCGTGTAAAGGTGAATTTTACATGTTTCATTGGCATGTGGCCCTCCCAGAAGGTCACCCATCCTGGGAAAAGGCTCTTGGTCTGAGAAAAGTTGCCCACCCTTCTGTTTGAGGGAGAGAGTTTTGGATTCCAAAAACATATGTGTGTTTTATTTCCAACAGGGGAGAGCACCCTGATGGGCGCTCTCCAAGGCTGTGCAACAGCTAGTATGTGTGACTACACTGAGGGGTTGATGGAGACTGATCTTCAATCAATAGGAATTGAGTTCACTCAAGTAAACTGCACCGATGCAATGGACGATGATGACAATGAGATGTAGCTGAGGGAAGGCAAACCTCCACCGCCCAGAAAAACCCGCCATTTATGGAAACTGGAAGCCTAGTGGTTGAAGAGGGGCGGTCTCAGCCTGAGGACTTCCAGACTTTCTTTCCAGAATTCTAGAAGCTCCTTCTGAAAGACAGGCTGTATTTGACTTTCATGTGTAAATGAAGTCATTGAATCATGTCCAAAATAAATATGCTTGGCAAATAACGTGTGTTGTATCATTTTTCCAAATGCGACATTGGTTGGGGAAATTAATATTGCTTCTGGATAGGAGATATATTTCAGGGGTGAAATCCCTGGCCAGACTTCCATGTCAAATTTTATTGTGTCCACTTTGGGCTCCCTTGTTGTCAGGGGTGGTGCATCCCATTTCACCACAGCAGCCGTGCTACACAACCCCCAACAAAGCACCCCTTCCCTAGGTTGTGTGGCAGCAGCACAAACTGGCATGGCGGAAGCAGGTTCTATGATAGATCATATGAGATTTTGACGAGAGCTTGCTGGAAAACCGTGCTGGTGCCAGTGCCATTTCTCTGCCACCCATGGGGCAGGTGGGACACCCACTCATTGTAAGAAAGACATCAATAAACTGGATTGTGTACAGTAAAGGGGACTGCACAACCTTAAAAAAATACAGAGTAGAAACATTTAGAACTGGCACAGAACCTCTCTGGATCCACTGGGACAAGTAGGCAGGGGAATGTTGGCAGAAGGGGAAGGGGACAAAGGAAGAAGTGTCATGACATTTTATGCTAGTCTTCACACAATATATGCAAACCATTTCGGAGGTCGTCCCCCCCTTGTGACCCCAAGTAGGAGTATGATATACCACCTACACCCCCATCTCCTGGGCCCTGTGGAAAGGCATGCAGTGGCTGCATTTGACCTCCAAGCCAGAGGTTCCCCACTCCTGGCATAGATTACTAAAGGCCTTCATAGTTTCCCAATTTTTTTCCTCTCCTTTGGCTTCCCTTACTCAGCCAAATGAGCAGCTTGGTGATTTTAGAAAGAAATTGTGAAACCGTGTTTCTTAAGCAAGTACATTGTAAATCCACTCATCTTCAGCAGGTACACTGGGTGAGCACCACTTTGAGGCAATCAAGATTTGGGCAAATGTTAGATTTCCCACAAGCTTCAACTGACCAGAGCTTACATCAGCCTGCTGAACCAGGCCTGATGTTCTGGAACCCTTTTGTCACAATGGCCAACCTGTTTGTTTGTTTGTTTGTTTGTTTGTTTGTTTGTTTGTTTCAATACCACTTTATGTTTTTAAGAAAAATCTCAAAGTGGTTTACAGAATATTAAAACCTTAAAAAAAAACAATCTGAAGAAAGTCAAATATAGAGTATACAGTCAAAGCAACATAATTAACAGAAAACTAAAATATTATCTTAAAGATTTCAAAGTAAAACATTACAAAGGAGGTCAACTACAGAATACATATTTAACAGAACCAAAGTTAACAAAAAAATCTTAAACATTAAAAAAAAACATTGCCAAGTAAAGTTAAAATTTAAAACGGCATGATTTAAAACAGCACATTTAAAACAGCATAATTAACAAGAGAATAATGTATTTTCAGAAGCATGACATGGCTGTTTGACAGGTAGAAAAAGATGGGATAAAAGAATCCTCTACTTAGGGTTTGTGGTCAGGCATAGCGATGTCCCTCTGGTCTCCCCAAGAGCCTCTTTAGTAAACTTGGTGAGTCTGGCTCCGCCCCCTAGGTCAGGTTGAAAAGGCCTTGCAGGAAGCGGCCTTCACGACTCAGCTGGACAATGCCTGTGCAAAGCCTAAAAGCAGGACTGGACAGCGACACCACTCTCCCCCCTTGTGATTCCCAGCAGTTGATATTCAAAGGAATACTGTCTCCAACAGTTGGGATAGGACATGGCCAAGTGGGATGGTAGCCATTGATAGCCCTATCCTCCATGATTCCTTTTTCTCTAATCCTCAATTAAGCAAATCCAAGTTGCTGCCCATCATTACTTCCTGTAAGCGAATTCCAGAGTTTAACTACGTGCTATTTCAAGCAGTACTTTCTAACACCTGTCTGGAATCTTCCAACAATTCAATTTTGGCTGCCCACAGATTCTAGTGTTATGAGAAAGGAATGCAAACCTTTATCATTGTTTTATATATTTTTAGAACAGGGACCCAGGTGGCGCTGTGGTTAAACCACTGAGCCTAGGGCTTGCTGATCAGAAGGTCGGCGGTTCGAATCCCTGTGACGGGGTGAGCTCCTGTTGCTTGGTCCCAGCTCCTGCCAACCTAGCAGTTCGAAAGCACGTCAAAATGCAAGTAGATAAATAGGAACCGCTACAGCGGGAAGGTAAACGGCGTTTCCATGTGCTGCTCTGGTTTGCCAGAAGCGGCTTTGTCATGCTGGCCACATGACCTGGAAGCTATACGCCGGCTCCCTCGGCCAATAATGTGAGATGAGCGCGCAACCCCAGAGTCGGTCACAACTGGACCTAATGGTCAGGGGTCCCTTTACCTTTACCTTTACCTTTAAAACCCACCTTATTTCTCTGATTGCAAATTGCTTTAAACTGTTCTGAATGTTATGCTTTAATCCCACAACCCACCCTGAGACTTTAGGGTGAGAAGCAGGGAGTGAATAACAACAGCAAGAAGTAGTGAACACACCAAGAATTTGCAGGATTAATGGGAGTTTGATCACCACCAGGATTGGTACTATCCATTGCTGAGGCTGCAGATTTGAGCTGGAATCTGACCTGCAGAAGCCATAATATCATAGAGCTGGAAGGGGACCCCCCCCCCCCAGCCAGGTTATTTAGTTCAACAAGTCAGGTGATAACTGTTCATCTGACAAAGCTAGACTTGACCCCAGGAAAGTGTACCTGGGTCAGAAAGTATGCACTGCATGTTTCTTTTTTCTTTTTCCAATATATTTATTGAAAGGTTTTTAGAATACAGAAGGAAAAAGAGAAATAAGAAAAATGAAAAAATGAAAAATGAAAATGAAAAAACAAAATACAAAATACAAAGCAAAAAGGAAAAAAGGAAAAAAAATTCAATCTAATTAATATCCCACAATTATAACCAATTCCGACTTCCCTGTCCCAACCTTTCCGAGTCCAATTTAATCTCCAAATATACAGCTTCCAGATTGTTACAAAAATAAAACTTTTTAAATTCAATATTCATCTCTAAAACATCAAAAATTTCAACTTTTCTTATATATAGACAATTAAATCTTATTTATCTGTTAAATTTCCCCATTAGCCTCTAATTTCTCCTCAAAAATGCTTCCTTTAATTATCAAATCTTATTTTCTTTCCCTCATTTGCCTCTATGTCTAACCCCCCCCCCCTGGTTTCGGTTCCCCCAAATGCCTCGACTAGCTCCTTAAAATTTCCTATTTCAAACCTATATAATCAGTCCATGAATTAATCAAAAAACATTTTCATCCAATCCCTGTTCTGACCCATTCCAATCCAGTCCGTGCACTGCATATTTCAAGGCAGGTGAAGACTTTCTTGTTCCAATTACCGTAGCTTTTGGCATGGGCGTAGGCAGGGGGCAGGAGGGGGCAATTGCCCCCCCTAGAAGCAAAAGGCTGAGGGGTGCAGGTGCGGCAGCCCCAGGCTCCCGCTCCCGGCGCAAAGCTCCAGAGGCGCGCGGGGAGCGTAAGCGGAGGAGCGCTAAGCAGGAGTGGGGAGCCTAAGCGGAGAAGGCAGCCACAGGCTCACGTTCCCCTCGCGCCTCTGGAACTTTGCGCCGGGAGAAGGAGCTGGGGCCGCCTCCTCGGAAGACGGGGAGGCGCAGAGGAGGCAGCCACAGGCTCGCGTTCCCCGCGCGCCTCTGGAGCTTCGCGCCGGGAGCGGGAGCCTGGGGCCGCCGCCTCGGAAGACCGGGGAGGCGCAGGCAATGTAGCCCCACCCACATTCCCACTGTGGCCCCTCCCCTCCCACCCCTTGCCCCCGCCCCTTGCCCCCCCTAATTTTTATCCTGGGTACGCCCCTGGCTTTGGGGAACTGACTACTTTCAATGAAGAGCTGGCGCCATGCTGTTTTAATTGGAACCATTGGCATTGTTTTAATAGGTTTTGTGTATTTTCTTTTCTTTTCTTTTTTTGACTTCCTGTTTGTCTGCCATGACGATCGGATGTGCCAATTACACCGGAGCTCTTCTGTGCTGGTATTAAGAGGATTATATGGGAGAAATTATCCTCCCAACCCCCCAAGGGTTGGGGGGGGCACTCCACCTGCAGATCGTCCGATACCTGCTGCCCATCCAGAAGGAAGAGGGGGCAGGGGACGCTGGGTTGTGGCAACTCTCCAAAGTCAGTGTCATGAGCAGAAAACACCTGCTTTTTAAGATAAAAAATTCAGACTTAATTAACAGGCATGCCCTTAACCAGTGGAGTTAAAATAACTTGTGGATTTAATCAGCCATTGATAAGGAATTGATCTGGGGAAAGACTTTCATTGTGACTAAAATACAACGGCTTTAAAAATGTAAGTGGACACTATCTTAATTATGAAACTGGTGTAATCTTGATTATGACTCTGGCAGTGATCATTAAGGGAAAGATGGAAGGAATTCCTGATAGAGTTATTGTTTTAGTGTGGAGGAATCATCTCATTAACAGCTGGACGGAGGGCAAGAGGAGAGTTCTGGATATCTGCCCGGGATTAATGGCTGACAATGACACATTAAAGTATCTCCTTGTACAGGAAATGAAACTTAAGATCTCTGAGGAGCAGAAGTAACAGTATAAAGGACTGACCCACTCATTGAATTAATTGATGGATTAATTATATAGCCCCAGGGGGAGGTGAGCCTTTTTTATTCTCTTTTGATATATATATGTATTTGCAGTTTTGCTTGGTAAACCTCCCCCGAAAGGCAATGACTTGAAACACGCAAGTGGGTTTGAAAGAACACTGATGCTGTTCCCTCAGTGGAAGGAAGGAAAAAATCTTGCATTGGAGCTACTTTGTTTCTGTAGCAGTATGTTTCTGTACTGTGGGAGATGGCTGCCGAAAACTAATGGTGTGTTGTTGGGGATTTCTTTTGTCTGGGAGCTGGTGTTTTATGGCTCCTGTTGGCAGAAACCGAAAATGGAATTGCTGGAAGTGGATAATATAGTGAGCTAGTATTCCAACTGTGTCTTATAATTGCAATTCTAAGGGGGGTGCTTCAGAAACAATAAGTTATTAAGATTTATTTAAGGCATACATATTAGCTGTTAACGTGCAGGAAAAGAGTTATTTCTGTGCAATATTTTTCACATTGTTTAGCTGGTGAACTGCAGCACAAAACTTGAGGAAGTGTGAATTTCAAAGTATAAATTATGTTGTTCCCAATTTCTCCAGGCATAACCGGCTGCTGTAACAAGTCATTCAAGAATTTATAAAGACAATGTGAAATAACATAAATAGTACTTTTGAATTGATTTATCTCCATATGGATACCCTATATGAACTATGACATATGAACTACGACTTATGACTGTGGACATTGCATTTATGTTGGACTAAGTCCTTTTCTGGTACTTTGCAACACGTGGTTGTGCTATTTATGTTATTTCACATTGTCTTTATAAATTCTTGAATGACTTGTTACAGCAGCCGGTTACGCCTGTTTATATAATTGAAAATTGTGTTCGTAACTGAGGTTACTTGTGTATGTTTGTTCCCAATTTCTCCAGCATTCCTAGTTGGGACTGATGGGATTCGGAGTCTATCAACATCTGGAAGGCCACAGGTTCTGCAGCCGTTCTAAACGTTTCTTCTCTTTATTTTTTGAAGGTTGTGCAGTCATCTTTACTGCACACAATCCAGTTTATAGATGTCTTTCTCACAGTGCCCCATAGGCGGCAGAGGAATGGTACTGGCATCAGCACCGTTTTCCAGCAAGCTCTCGCCAAAATCTCATGAAATCTAACCAAAATTTGCTGCCGCCATGCCACTTTGTGCAGTTGCCTTGCAACCTAGGAAAGGGATGCTTTCGTGGGAGTTGCACAGCACAGCTGCTGTGCCATTCCCCATTTCATCTCAAATGGCAAAACGGGATGCACCACCCCTGACAACAAGGGAGCCCAAAGTTGGCACATTATTGATTAAAATTGGACATGGAAGTCTGGCCAATGATTTCACTCCGGAAATATATCTCCTATCCCCAAGCACTATTATTTTCCCCAACAAATGATGCATTTGGTAAAATGATACAACACACATGATTTGCCGTATATATTTATTTTGGACATGATTCAATGACTTCATTTGCACATGAAAGTCAAATACTGTACAGCCTGTCTTTGAAGAGGAGATTGTAGACTTCTGGAAAGAAAGGCTGGGAATCCTCAGGCTGAGACCTCCCCTGCTTCAACCACTAGGCAGCCTGTTTCCATAAATGGCGGCTTCTTCTGGGCAGTGGAGGTTTGCCTTCCCTCAGCTAAAGCTCATTGGCATCGTCGTCCATTGCTTTGGTGCACTCAGCATGAGTGACCACAATACTTGCTCTTTTAAAAACATCCTCAAACAACCAATCAGTCCTGTTACACAAACTCGCTGTTGAACAGCCTCGGATAGCTCCCAACATGTTGCCGCCTCCTGTTGGGGGGAAAAAAACACATGTGCTTTTGGAATCCAAAACCCTCTCCCTCAAACAGAAGGGTGGGCAACTTTTTTCAGACCAAGAACCTTTTTCCAGTCTGGGTGACCTTCTGGGAGGGTCAGATGCCAATAGAAACATATGTAAAATTCACCTTTACACGGTAAGTTATTTTATAGATACATTCAAACCCCACTCTCTGTCCTCCCTCCAAGTAACCAAGAGTTCAGGGGCAACAATGCAGCCAGGACAAAGCATTCAAGTAGGATATGAAGTGGGGCTTGTGAGGGGTGTGGCCTATGGAGAGGAGGAGTGGCTTAGGAGAATCCCAAGGGCCAGAGAGAGAGAGTCCTAGAGGGATGCCTTAGGACCCTGGGCCTGTGGGTCTCCATCCTGCCCCCCTCCCAAATGAAAGTGCAAATTTTAAGATGTATTTTTATTTAACAAAATCTATATACTGCTTGATTGCAGTAAAAACTGCTAGGGGTTTACAAGAAATATTTACATTAGCAATAAAAGCAATTAAAACATGAACAAAATATTTTAAAAAATCCTTCCAGTAGCACCTTAGAGACCAACTAAGTTTGTCATTAGTATGAGCTTTCATGTGCATGCACACTTCTTGAGATGAGCACACGAAAGCTCATACCAATGACAAACTTAGTTGGTCTCTAAGGTCTCTAAGGTGCTACTGGAAGGAATTTTTTTAAAATTCCTACGGCAGACCAACACAGCCTACCTGTAGTTAAAACCTGAAATATACTCGGAGTTGAGTGTTGATTTCATACTCTTTATTTCAGCTCATGATAAACAGGGAGTGAGTCTTACCAAAAACCTCTGGCTATATATACATTATTTACACAATGGGTCCTGCGTGATTGGCTGATTCAACTCCCCTCCTGGAGCTTGATTGGGCTGCTGCTGCAGGCCAATCAGGTTGCTGATTCACTTCCTCCTGGAGCCAGCTTGGGCAGCTCCTGCAAACCAATCAGGATGCTGCCTTCTAGGATCCTACCTGCCTATTGCTCTAGGATCCAAGCTCAGTACATAACAAAACCATTAAAATATTTAAAACTCAATGGAATGAACAGCAAAAGGGAATAGAGCATATCCCTATCTGAATGGGCTTTTAAGGTGTTGCTGAGAAAGAATGGAATAAACAGGCACAGGGTTCCAGGCAAGAACCCCATAAATCACTATCCCCTTCCCCTGTATCCTCCTCCGCTGACCTCCTGCCTGCGCACACATCCCTCCTTCTTGGGCTCCTGCCCATCCCAGACACTCTGTGAGGATAGTGTGGGTCTCCTAATAAACTTCAGAACCCTTAATAAACTAAGTATCCTAGCATCTTTTAGGGAAGCCATGACTGCTCAAAGTGGTGTGATACTGCTTTAAATGTATAGTACAGATGGGGCCCTAGCTGCACTCCACCATACAAGACTCACTGTTCTTCATGTGACCCCCAATGTAGAAGCATTGGTCCTCCTCATTTGTGCAGCTGACGGTCTCCAGGGCCTCACACTCGTCTGAGTAGGCGACGAAGCATCTTGGGCACTTCAGCCCATTGGGCTCCCTCTTCTCATGCTCTGGCACTGTAAAACAATCACCACCCCACCCCAACATTGCAGTTAGTCAATGTATTTCATTTGCAGATGCAACCCACATCTGGCTATACATGAGGGGTGGGAATTGTACTCCTCCTTCAAAGACCGATGTGTATCAGCCAGCTCCCAGCACTTCTCCAAGCCAACTGCTCCAGCCTTGCTCCATTCATTCAGGGCTACATTAAGGCATGGTGCAAGAAGTTTCTGACTGGGGCCACATTCACAGCATCCCCTGTAATAACTCACAACAGACACAATATTTTAGGTTTGGGTTTTGGGCATTAATTTTGGCCACAACTTTATTTAAATGCAATTTTAATTTGAGTGTTGGCTTAGGCTTTTGTTTAACCATTTGTCCTTCTCTTGGAAGGACCATTTTCATCTGCCCCGCCTGGGACAGGACTCACATCATCTGTCCACTTGGGACAGTACCAGCTCCAACTTCCCTATGCATATAGGGAAGTCAAGTAAACACCCATGGGAGAGGAAGTAGCTGTGCCCAGGCATTCCGCCCTCTCATCCGCGAATGTTCCCCAAGACTCATGCTCTGTAATGGCCCCCCAGCCCCGCCTATGGCGGGGATGCAAGGACTAGAGCAAAAGCCCAGGATTCCTTTAACGGAATACTTCTATGTGGAGCAACATTAAGAAGGGGGTTAGGCATCTGGATGCCACACCCCTCCTTCAACCAAATTCAATAACCAAAAGCCTAACCGCCAACCTAACAAGTTGTGACAATTTGCTAAGCAGTAGGCAAAAACCAAGTGGCAACAGCCAATCAGCCAAATGGCAAAATTCCTACTGGGCCCCTTCAACAGGCGACCCCATGAAAGGCAAAGCAATGTCAGGCTAGAACCTGCAAAAAAAAAGCGGCGGGCGGGCAGGAGATTCAAACACCAAAGCAAAAATGAAAGTCACTGAGCTTAACTAGGAGCCCTGCTGCCAATCAAATAGCTTAACTTTACAACCACGCCCCCTTAGCTCAACTCTAGCTAACTCAGACCAACCCCCAAACCTTAGGACTTCTTCCAGCCCTTCCACAACCCGCTTTATCTTTTATAAGATAAAGTGCTTTTCAAACACAGGGATACCACTTTAAGCAATTGTGATTAGCACTGAGCACCATTGATGGGCATTCTGAGAGACAAAATGGTAGCCACAGATGCACACAAAATGGTGATAAAATTCTACAAAGTGGCCCTCTTTCTTAGAGCGGGGAAGAAAAAGAAAGCTCTCAGCAGTTTTATCCTTTAAAAAATCTCTTCTGGAAAAAGATCTGCTTAGTTCTGGGTAAAATTATGATTTCACCTAAGGAAAATGGTAGCTAATAAGAGTTATTCTGTGGGGTTTGACTGCTAATCCATCGCTCTGTGAGGGGGATCGGGGGTTTTCCTATCAATTCTCTGCACCCTTAACAAACTACCACCCCCAGAATTCTTTGTCCTAGTGTTGCTATAGTGGTTTCAATAAAAGCATACACAGGGTGCGGAAAATTCCCTGGATCCCTCCCCCTCAAGAAGGACAAGGGGCCTGTCCCACTAAGAATTTCTACAAATGCAAATGCATCAAAGAAAGTGGGCCATCAAAGATAGAAAGCCATGACACTTCCTGAGTGGACATGGGCCAGGAACCATCTCTCAGCCTAACCTATTTCATTGGATATTTTGAGGCTAAAATGGTGAGCAGGAGCTCAAGCTTTTTGGAGGAAAGCGTAGGATGTAGATACCAGAAGCTGCTGCAGGAGAGGATCTGTGAGTAACATTCTGTGAGGGGTGTTTCTAGGACTAAGGTAAAACTGTGACGCTCCCTTGTAATTTTTGCTAATAGATGCTGCATGTTGTTCAAGTAATCTTCTTATTGGGATTTTGGGTTTTGTTCTATTAATTCCTGCCACCCCCATACTATGGCTCCAATGCTTCCTGCTGATTCCTTCTGTCAATGGCTCCTCCCTGTCCCACCAGTCTGAATCAGGTTTGAAATCTTCTTTCCTAGTGTCACCCTCAGGCACCTCCTGGGGCACCTGGCTGCCACCACTCCTCCTTGTCTAGCCAGTCCTTGACATCTCAGGATACTGCCCAAAACTTGTTTGTCTTTCTGTGCCCTTTCTCATTACTTGAGTTTTGTGAGATCATCTTTCCTGATGATACTTACTTTCGGGAGGTCTGCTGTTGCACATATCTGTCTTGCAGCAGGACATCTTGCTGTGGATGTACGATAATTTGTCTATGGAGGCACTGGAATCGTTTGCATCGCACAACTCTGTATTGATGCAGGACTTGAGAACCAATGGGTACATGAAAAAAACTATTAAAAAAAGAATAGGAAGGAAATAACTAGACCTGGAGACAGGGCTGGCCCACCCGTGAGGAAAGCTTTGATTATTGCCTTATGTGGCAGGATACACAGGGTCAGCAGATTTGACCGCCAAGGAAAGAATTGCCTGATGTTGCTGCTTTGAAGCGGTGGTGCGATCCTTGGAGGCAAGATCTGCCTCATCAGCTCCTCTCCCCCAGCTGAGCCACACCAGTGTCCCTGTCATTCGTGGCAGGGACCTCGGAGCTCCTTTTGAGGCTCCCTCCACCTTCGCTGGTGCCCATGGAAGCACACTGCCTCTTTTCTCGTGGGGTGGTCGTTCACCCCAGGAGGACCGATGCAGCCCACCCTCCCAAGTGAAATCCACAAAGCGCAGGATTCAAACTCACCCTATCTTCACCTTGCAGAGCGTGCACCTCACCACTGGCTCGCGTAAGATGGGGACTCCTTCAAACTGCTACACTGCGCAGTGGGCAGTGGGCAGCCTCAATGGGAAAGAGTGATGGAGCCCACAGCTCCCCAGCTGAACAGCTGGGATACCTCTCCTACTCATGTGCTAGCAGGAGCAGGGTCATGGCTATTGCTGCTGAGAAAGAGGGAGCAGTGTGAGCCAGTGGTGGGTTGGGGTTTCCACAAAATTGCTTGGCTGAGGCGAGGGCAGCTGTGTGCTCTTAACCCAAGCAGTTTAAGGAGAGAGAGAGGGAGGGAGAAACAAGCTGTATAAGCCTAGTCATGCAACTTGTTTCTCCCGTGGCCAGTGTGTGGGGCAGACCATGATGATGATTTCATTCAGCGATACTGTATATCCTTGATGAAACTGCCACCCCTCCAGAGTCCCTCTGCCTCCAGCTCCCGGCTGAAGCTTACAGGTAGGTAGCCGTGTTGGTCTGAGTCGAAACAAAATAAAAAGAATCCTTCAGTAGCACCTTAAAGACCAACTAAGTTTTTATTTTGGTATGAGCTTTAAGGTGCTACTGAAGGAATTTTTTTATTTTGTTTCGGCTGAAGCTTGTTTTGTTTATTCCTTAGCGTGTTGGGTGATGGAGACAGAGGGACTCAGAATGAGCGGGGGATTCCCCACTGATTTACAGCTGAGTGTAGCTGTCGTCATGGTCTGCCCCTCATTGATATGTCAATAAATATTGATATGTCAATAAATCGCCCAGGCCTAATCTTCAGTCACCCTTTCTTCCCTGCCTGTGGGGTGGGGAACATTTCATGGTTTGCCTCAGATATCCAATTGTCTTGAGCTGGCCCTGCTTGGAGCAGAAAGAGAGGTCTCCAGTTTTATCTATTTGTTGAATGTGAATCAGGAATGGAGAACTTTTGGCCCTCCAGAGGTTGGTACCACCCTTCTCCTTATTGAATGGGATCAGTTCAGGAGGCTTCATGGGAAGCAATTAATCAATGAAATAACTTTTGTGGCTGCCCAGGTAACTGGACCAATGAGAGTCGATGCTGGAGCTCATAAAGGGAGCATGTACCATAGGCAATTAGGAAGGGGCAATATGTCAGTATCAGTTTTTCTTGGTTTCTTATTTTCAGTTCGTTTCTCCACATTTTCATATCAAACTCCGTCCCCCTCAACATTTAGTCTGAATGTTATTTTCACTCTTAGTGCCTATCTGCAGGGTGATACTGATTTAAGCAGTCATGGTTTCCCCCATGGGGGCATCCAGGAAGTTTGCTGACCATCTTGGCTGTGAATCCTGGCAGACTAGCTCTCTGCCCTGCAGGTCATTTTTCACTTGGCCTGGGAGATGGGAACCTGAAAGACTGACTCCAACTACAAAAACTGAGCCTGCTGAATGGACACTTGAGGTGGGGTATTGTTTGGCTTTTTTGTTGTTGCTGTTACTGATATCAATCTTTTCTATCTTTATTTTTAGCTCTTCTTATATATTATGTCTCTGTTGCTTGATTTTGTTGTACTGCGCCTATCACTATGTCTTATTTTCGGGGTATGGCTTATATTCCTTGAATGCTTAAAAATTCTGCTATGGCTTATTTTATGGGTATGTCTTAAAATATGAGAAACAGGGTAGGTTCTTATATGCACACTTACCCTAGAATGTGCATTTGTCTACTCATTACAGCTGAATTGCAAACATGGGAGAAGTGCAGATTCTGAAGGATGGCTTTGTTTTGCTCTGAGTAAACACACCTTTAAACATGAACTGACTTGAATTTCTTCCCTGCTCCTACAGGCAGTGCAGAACCTAGAACACTACTTTATGAAAAGTCATGTTCTGTGGCTTGTGGCTAAGATATGGCCTTAGAAGGTGAGTCTGGGGGTTTACGTTTTGGTGGTGAAAGAGGTTGAAAGTTCTTCTCACTTACACAATTTGCCTACTCCAACGACAGACATGCAGGACTGGTCACTGGACTCATCACACTCCTCAGTGGTTGGGCGGCGGCAATCTGTTCCTATATTCCTACAAGACTCACATGTCAGAGATGCCACTGCAGACAGGGGGAAATGGGTTTAGAAAACCTTAGCAACTGTGTAGGGGGAATAGGTCTATGTCAAGGTACGTTAACACAACACTTTCTGCTCCAAACTCCATCTTACGAGAGGCAGCAAAGGCCACCAACTGGGATAGCTTTGAAAGTGCAATAGATAAATTCATGCTTACCATCCTCAATTGATATATTCTTTCTCCAACATTGGAGGCACTATTCTTCTGAATATTAGTTTCTGGGAACCACAGAAAGGGAGCTGTTGCACTCGGATCCTGCTTACGGGCTTCCTGTAGGACCCATGGCAAGAACAAGATGCTACACTAGATGGGCCATTGTTCATCCACCTAATGCTTCCTATATATATTCCCTCTGTAGTTCTTAAATTCTGTGAATGGGGGTGGGCCTTGCATAGACCAGAGAATGATTGTCGAAGATGGCTCCTGCAGGCTGAAGGAGAGGACCAGTAGAGAAGGTGTGGGGAAACCTTTAACCCTTCTGAAGTTGTTGTACTACAACGCCCAGCAGCTCCAGCAAACATGACAGACTTTGGTAAGTGCTATCTGGTACCCCTGAAACCTGACTCCACTCAGAGATTGGGGTGGCATGGAACACCAGCAAACTAAAACATTGAATTTGAGGCAGGTTAATTCCACTCCAAAATATGAGATCGTCTCCTGTCATATACATTGTCTCCTATCATAAGTTTATACAAATGCAAGAAACTTACTCTTTGCTTTAAATATAAGCTGGGATTCTGGTTTATCGAAGAGTGAGCTACTGCCTCTCTTGCTCCCCCAATGTACTTGGGGATACCACACCTCTTTGTACGCATTTGGTTAAATAAAAATTGAATATTGGGAACAAAAAAACTATCATGGAGGATCCCTTGTAGTTTGGCCTTGTGTTTTATTCCTCTCCCTTTCAAAGGAACCACAAGTCCTTGTTCCTTTCTTCTCCTGCTTTAATGGCTGACCCCCCTACTTAGTTCCTTCCTGGAAACATGATGAAGAGCACAGCAGCTGTGGTTCTGCTCACCTGGAGGAAGAAGGGTCAAAAGGAGGCAGGAGATCAGGAGTGTCTTCATCATTCTAGAAAGCTGAAGAGCCAGGAAGGAGTTCGAGAACAGCACTGGGCCAAGCAAGAAACTGATGCATGAAGAGGCTTAGTTGGAGGAATTTATAGAGATTTGCAAGGAGCACTTTGCCAGCACGCAGGAACAACGGATTCAGGACAGTGTCACAAATTGCTAGAATTCTAATTGTGCTATACCATAATGTAAAGCACACAGTGTTGAAAACCAATTAAATCTCTTCACCCTTACAGTAACTCCAAGGACACGTCCCTCCTAATCTGTGCAACCCTCAATTTCACCACCCTGGATGTGGGGAAACAAGTCCCATCTGGTTACACTGAAATTGGAATAGGTTTCTGGAAGCCAAGGCTGTTTCCCTGACAGTATGAACTTTTTTGACAGGGGGACAAATGTCTCTCCACAGTTTCCTTTATTGTACAGTAATAAAATGCACAGTGACTCACAATCTAGATTTCCTCCGTCCCATTACATCCACTTGTGTTTGGAGCAAAGAATTGATCCACTTCTTCTTTAACATAAGTTGGTTACACTTAAGAGCAGGCGGGTGGGTTGCAAGCCTGTGTCCAGAGAAGCTTGCGGATTTAAGGGATTATTATTATTTTTCAAATAATATTTATAGATTTTCAAACATTTAAACAAATAAGCAAAAATAAAACATAATCAAAAAGAGAAAAAAGGGGGGGGAAACATATCAATTCTTACATTAACTTGACATTGTGGACTTCCTCGATTCCCCACACACTGGGTCCATTTATTAAATCTAAATTAAGCAATTTTCCTTTATCATCTTAAATCATTCTAACACAATTTTCCATTATTTCACAACCAATTCTAATCGACACAAAGAAAGAAAAAAAAATCAACTATCCTCAACCTATAATTAATTAATTAATCCAAATCTAAATTTATTTTCCATCCATCTCTAATTCTTCCTTTAGCCTCACAATTTATACCCACAAAGTTTTCCATACATTCAAATATTATTTCTTCTATCATAATAACCTTTAACCACATTTGTCTATTTCTACCCCCCTTCCCCTGGACTCCGGATCTCCCAGATGTATCAACCAGCTCCATAAAACGTTCCAGTTCTGGACCATCTTAATCAATCAGAAAATACCCCATTGTTGCTCCTCACCCTATTCCCACTCTTTCACCCCCTATCCACCACTCTCCCTTCTTTGTCCCCTGCTGCCCCCCCCCCATTTTTCTAACTAGCACAGTACCATCCAGCTATGTTTCCACTTTTCAGCCCTTAAGGGACAATCTTTTACTGGGGCTGGATATACACAAGCACAGCTCCACATCCTTCGCTTTTGTTTCATTTGTGATGCTGATGAAAGCCAAAGACAGTGTGACAGGTGTGGACTTTGTCTTCTGGACACTGAGAGAGGGAGAGTGGCAGCATCAAAGTGTTTTCTTGGTGCGATTTTAGTATTGTGTATATATTTGTGTAATTTATAATGTTGCTATATAATCTACTCTTTAAGCTTAGATTCTTCACAGTTTTTCTTCTAAGAAGAATGAGACTCCCAGATGTTGGTAATCACAATGGAGGGGGTGGGGAGAGTGACATTGGGCTCATGTCCTCCTCCCTCACTATCTTCTTCTTCATATTTTTATTTAGACATATTTATTGTAAAAGGGAATTATTATAAGATGATGTACCAATGGTAAAAAGGTAAGGGGACCCCTGACCGTTAGGTCCAGTCACAGACGACTCTGGGGTTGCGGCGCTCATCTCGCACAGCTTCCAGGTTAAGTGGCCAGCATGACAAAGCCGCTTCTGGCGAACCAGAGCAGCGCACGGAAACGCTATTTAGAGATTAGCTCGAATGTATAAGAATGTACCCAATAAGTGTTGGAAATGTAAACATTGCAAGGGGTCATTCTGTCACATAGGGTGGACCTGCAGGGAGGGTAAGGTATTTTGGGACATGATATATAATAATTTTCCAAAAATCAAAAATCAAACTGACTTTTCCAAGAGTCCAGAACCCTTCTGGCTGGGGATATTGGTCAGCAAAATTCCAAAGCAAGGGATCTTTGTGCTCGCAGGTGGGAAGTTGTGAGAATACCCTGAACGGAAGAATGTCCCTATTTTCATCTGAGGAATACTGAGGTATGCAGTGGCTATTGAACACCAATATGAAGCTGTTGGGAATGATCATTTGGAGTTTTGGAGTGAAATGTCATCCATATGTTGTAGATACCCAACTCTAGAATCTCCATTACGCAAACTCTGGATTGGTGCTTGGATGCCATGGTGCATGACAGCCAACAAACTGAGCTTGAACCGTGAAAAGCTGGAGGCCTTGTGGATGAGTGATTTATGGGTCATGGAGCTAGGTCAATTGCTTGGCAGCCTGGACACAGTGGTTCATGCACTGGTAACTTCAAGACTTGATTATGGCAGCATGCAGTGGGGCTGCCTTTGCATCAGGTCCAGAAGCTTCAGCTAAGTGCAAAACGCAACAGCCAAAGTCATCATAGCAGCAGGCTACTGGTCACGTGTCACTCTGTTGCTGAGACAGTGGCACTGGTTGCCAATTTGCTGCCAGGTCACATTCAAGGTGACCACATTCAAAGCTTTATTACCACAAATTCCTTTCTATTCCTTTCACATAACACTAGAATTTGTGGGCAGCCAATGACAGTGAATGCTGGAAGATTCCAGACAGATCGAAGAAAGTGATGCTTGAAATAGCACATAGTTAAACTCTGGAATTTGGTCGCAGGAAGTAATGATGGGCAGCAACTTGGGTGTGTTTGATTGAGGATTAGAGAAAAAGGAATCACGGAGGATAGGGCTATCAATGGCTGCTAACCAAGTTGGCCATGTTCTTCCTCAACTGAGAGTCAGTGTGGTGTAGTGGTTAAGAGCGGTAGACTCGTAATCTGGGGAACTGGGTTCGCGTCTCCGCTCCTCCACATGCAGCTGCTGGGTGACCCTGGGCTAGTCACACTTCTTTGAAGTCTCTCAGCCCCACTCACCTCACAGAGTGTTTGTTGTGGGGGAGGAAGGGAAAGGAGAATGTTAGCCGCTTTGAGACTCCTTCGGGTAATGATAAAGCAGGATATCAAATCCAAATTCCCCCTCCTCCTCCTCCTCTTCTTCTTCTTCTTCTTCTTCTTCTTCTTCTTCTTCTTCTTCTTCTTCTTCTTCTTCTTCTTCTTCTTCTTCTGGAGACAGTATTCCTCTGAAAGTCAGTTGCTGGGAATCACAGGGGGCAGGGGGCGGGGAGAGTGATGATGCTGTCAAGTCTTGCTTTTAGGCTTTCCATAGGCATCTTGCTGGCCATTGCGACAACAGGGTTCTGGAACAGCTGGCCTGGTTCAGCAGGCTGATATAAGCCCTGGCCAACTGAAGCTCGTGGAAAATCTAACATTTGCCCAAATCTTGATTTCCTCAAAGTGGTGCTCACCCAGGGTACCTGCTGAAGACAAGTGGATTCACAATGTACTTGCTTAAGAAACATGGTTTCATAATTTCTTTCTAAAATCACCAAGCTGCTCATTTGGCTGAGTAAGGGAAGCCAAAGGAGAGAAAAAATTGGGAAACTATGAAGGTCTTTAGTAATCTATGCCAGGAGTGGGGAACCTCTGACCTGGGGGCTGAGTACACCCACTGCATGCCTCTCCATAGGGCCCATGAGATGGGGGTGCAGGTGGTACATCGTTCCTCTGCTTGGGGTCACAAGAGGGATTGGATTTCCCACAAGCGTCAACTGGCCAGAGATTGCATCAGCCTGCTGAACCAGGCCAGCTGTTCCAGAACCCTGTTGTCGTAATGGCCCACTACATGCCTGTACAAAGCCTAAAAGCAGGATTGGACAGTAACACCACTCCCCTCACTTGTGATTCCCAGCAACTGACATTCAAAGGAATACTGTGAGAGAATTCCAGAGTTTAACCATGTGCTATTTCAAGCAGCATTTTCTTCCATCTGCCTGGAATCTTCCAACATTCAGTTTCATTGGCCGCTCACAGATTCTACTGCATGGTAGGTAAACTAAGGCCCAGGGGCCAGATCCGGCCCAATCGCCTTCTAAATCTGGCCCGCAGACGCTCCGGGAACCAGAGTGTTTTTATATGAGTAAAATGTGCCCTTTTATTTAAAATGCATCTCTGAGTTATTTGTGGGGCAAAGCAACTCGTTCATATATATTTTTTCAAAATATAGTCCCGCCCCCCACAAGGTCTGAGGGACAGTGGACCGGCCCCCTGGTGAAAACATTTGCTGACCCCTGTTCTAGTGTTATGAGAAAGGAATGCAAACCTTTATCAATTATAAAGCTCATACCTATGACAAACTTAGTTGGTCTCTAAGGTGCTACTGGAAGGATTTTTTTTATTTTTTGTTTCGACTACCTCAGACCAACACGGCTACCTACCTGTAACTTTATCATTGTTTTATATATTTTTAGAACCCACCTTATTTCTCTGATTGCAAATTGCTTTATACTGTTCTGAATGTTATGCTTTAATCCCACAATCCACCCTGAAACTTTGGGTGAGAAACAGGGAGTGAATGACAACAGCAAGAAGTAGTGAACACAACAAGAATTTGCAGGGTTAATGGGAGTTCGATCACCACCAGGATTGGTACTATCCATTGCTGAGGCTGGAAATTTGAGCTGGAATCTGACCTGCAGAAGCCATAGTATCATAGAGCTGGAAGGGGACCCGACCCCCCCCCAGCCAGTTTATTTAGTTCAACAAGTCAGGTGACAACTGCTCATCTGACAAAACTAGACATGACCTCAGGAAGGTGTACCTGGGTCAGAAAGTACGATAGCAGTGCACTGCATGTTTCAAGGCAGGTGAAGACTTTCTGGTTCCAACGGGCTTGGGGGAACTGACTACTTTTAATGAAGAGCTGGTGCCCAATGTTTTTTATTGCAGTCATTGGCATGGTTTTAATAGGTTCTCTCTCTCTCTCTCTCTCTCTCTCTCTCTCTGTGTGTGTGTGTGTGTGTGTGTGTGTGTGTGTCATTTTAACTCTACCAATGTTTCGCAGGTGTGAAAATGTTGATGAGCTGGCCAGGTTTGCTGGGGGTTTTGCCTCTCCTCAGGATGATGAAAATCTGAGCAGATATTAAAGAACTCCTACAGCAGGAATGAGAAGCTGTGGTCCTCTAGACCAGTGTTTCCCAACCTTGGGTCTGCAGCTGTTTTTTATTTTTATTGAAGGTTTTCTTGAATTACAAAAGCACAAGCAATCTCTCTCTCTCTCTCTTAGATAATAGAGTCTAGATTAGGAGGGACGTGAAATTGAGGCTGGCACAGATCGGGAGGGACGTGTCCTTGGAGTTATTGGAAGGGGGAAAAGATTTAATTGGTTTTCAACACTGTGCTTTACATTATGGTATAGCACAATTAGAATTCTAGCAATTTATGACACTGTCCTGAATCCATTGTACCTGGGTGCTGGCAAAGTGTTCCTTGCAATCCTCTATAAATTCCTCCAACTAAGCCTCTTCGTGCATCACTTTCTTGCTTGGCCCAGTGCTGTTCTTGAACTCCTTCCTGGCTCTTGAGCTCTCTAGAATGATGAAGACACTCCTGATCTCCTGCCTCCTCTTGACCCTTCTTCCTCCAGGTGAGCAGAACCACAGCCGCTGTGCTGTTCATCATGTTTCCAGGAAGGAACTAAGTAGGGGGGTCAGCCATTAAAGCAGGACAAAGAAGGAACAAGGACTTGAGATTCCTTTGAAAGGGAGAGGAATAAACCATATGGTCAACCTACAAGGGATCCTCAATCATAGATAGTTTGTTCTCAATATTTATATTTGTTTTTATTTAACCAAATACATAGTGAGAGGTTTAGTATCCCAAAGTCATAGCTGCCAAGTTTTCCCTTTTCTCGCGAGGAAGCCTATTCAGCATAAGGGGAAATCCCTTAAAAAAGGGGATAACTTGGCAGCTATGCCCAAAGTCCATTGGAGGAGTAAGGGAGGCAGTTATCCACTCTTGGATAAACCAGAACCCTAGCTTTCATCTGCAACCAAGAGTATGTTTCTTGCACTTTTTTCTGTTTGCTTACCTCATCACCCACTCAAATTCTGCCCCTACCTCCTGAAACTCTGACCTTTTGTCTCTGCTATCACTCACCTCGGGTAGGTGTTTTCCCCATTTTCTATCTGGCCCAGAGAGTTTCTCTTAATGGCCTTCTTAATGAGTTAATGACTGACTATCATCAGCCTTTTGTTCCTCCAATAGATTTGACAGACTCAATAGAGGACAGGACTTCTGTGCCTTTAATTGCCCTGCTCTCTTTTGAGTCTGGAAACCTTAAAGAGAAACCAGCAGACCCTTTGCTTGGAAATGAAACAAAGGGTCTGCTGGTTTCTCTTTAAGGTTTCCAGACTCAAAAGAGAGCAGGGCAATTAAAGGCACAGAGGTCCTGTCCTCTATTGAGTCTGGCAACCCTATCCTCCAATGACCCCATCCAGCTAGCTCTACTGACAGTGGTGCCAACTCCAGGGGGCCCTGGGGTCCTTGACACCCACAAAAGTTTTGCTGTAGGTGCCCAGCCTCTGCCCTCTGCCACTGCCATCACACTGCCCACCTTATTAATCCCAGGATTACTCTCCTCCTTTGCTTCTATCAGTGCTGTGTCTATTAACCTCGATTTCTTCCCTCTACCACCATCGCTTCCACTTTCCAGTGCGTAGTTAGTTATAAGTGAAAGATGGATTCAGCTCCATATTGGGGAGTCTGTATAAGAGTGAGAAAAAGAGAGTAAGGAAGGGAAAGATTCCAGATAAACTTATGCAGAGTGTTATGAGTCACCTGGAGAGACACCTCTGTGAGTGCTGAGGGCCACTCCCTTTCTATCTGGCCTAGGGGGTGGAGCCCAGGCTCACCCTGCCCTAATCTAGTGGCTGCTTTTAAATGTTTTTAAATAGTTTTAATTGGTGGTGTTTTAAATTTTGGTTTATGGTTTGGTTTTTGCTGTGTTGGGGATGGGATTAATGTTTAGTTGTGGGTTGGGGAGTTTTTTAATTTTTAATATAATTTAACATTTTTTGTTTTTGCTTCTATTGTTTTATATGGTTTGTATCTGGTTTTTAAGGGGAGGGGGTCAGGGCTGCTGGGGAGTGGGCCCCAGCAAACAGAATATTGCTGGGGAGTGGGCCCCAGCAAACAGAATATTGCTGGGGAGTGGGCCCCAGCAAACAGAATATCTTAGTGATCACAGGTAGGAGGAGTTATGCTAAGACCAGACCATGTCATTACCGAGGAGGCAGGTATAGTCATTGTCTTGACCAGAAGAATACTGGAATCAACAAGGGAGACCCACATGACCTGAAGGTTGTTGTTGTTGTTTAGTCGTTTAGTCGTGTCCGACTCTTCATGACCCCATGGACCATAGCACGCCAGGCACTCCTGTCTTGCACTGCCTCCCGCAGTTTGGTCAAACTCATGTTCGTAGCTTTGAGAACACTGTCCAACCATCTCGTCCTCTGTCGTCCCCTTCTCCTAGTGCCCTCAATCTTTCCCAACATCAGGGTCTTTTCCAAGGATTCTTCTCTTCTCATGAGGTGGCCAAAGTATTGGAGCCTCAGCTTCACGATCTGTCCTTCCAGGGAGCACTCAGGGCTGATTTCCTTAAGAATGGATAGGTTTGATCTTCTAGCAGTCCATGGGACTCTCAAGAGTCTCCTCCAGCACCATAATTCAAAAGCATCAATTCTTCGGCGATCAGCCTTCTTTATGGTCCAACTCTCACTTCCATACATCACTACTGAGAAAACCATAGCTTTAACTATACGGACCTTTGTAGGCAAGGTGATGTCTCTGCTTTTTAAGATGCTGTCTAGGTTTGTCATTGCTTTTCTCCCAAGAAGCAGGCGTCTTTTAATTTCGTGACTGCTGTCACCATCTGCAGTGATCAAGGAGCCCAAGAAGGTGAAATCTCTCACTGCCTCCATCTTGAAATAAATAAATAAATAATAATAATAATAATAATAATAATAATAATAATAATAATTTATTATTTATTATTTATACCCCGCTCATCTGGCTGGGTTTCCCCAGCCACTCTGGGCAGCTTCCAACAGAAAAATAAAATACAGTAATCTATTAAACATTAAAAGCCTCCCTAAACAGGGAGACCTACATTGGCTCCCTGAAAGACCTACATTGGCTCCCTGTACGTTTCCAAGCACAGTGCTGTTGGTGCTGACCTGTACGTTTCCAAGCACAGTGCTGTTGGAGTTGTAGTTCAGCTACTTGTGTAGAGTCAAAGGTTTCCTCACCATAGCTGCCAAGTTTTCCCTTTTCTCGTGAGGAAGCCCATTCAGCATAAGGGAAAATCCCTTTTAAAAAGGGATAACTTGGCAGCTATGTTCCTCACACCTGCCCTATAGATCCTCTCTCTCAGCCTGCAGGAGCCACCTGGGACAATCATTCTCTGGTCTGTCCAAGACTCAGCCCTCTTCATACACACAGCTTAAGAACCACAGAGGGAATATATATAGGACCATTGCATAAGTGAAAAATGGCCCGTTTGGTCCAGTATCTTGTTCTCACCATGGTGAACCAGATGCCTATGGGAAGTTTGCAAGCAGGATCTGATTGCAACAGCTCCCTTCGTGCACTTTCCAGAAACTGGTATTCAGAAGCATAGTGCCTACATTGTTAGAGAGAGAAAATATCTCTTGAGGCTGGAAGCTAGCCACAGACTTTTTACCCCCCTTGAATTTATCTATTCCTTTTCTTAAGCCATCCAAGTTGGTGCCCTTTGCTGTCTCTCATGAGATGGACTTCGTTGGAGGAACTGTTGTATTGATGATACCTTAACTGTTGTGCTAAGGTTTTGTAAACCCATCTCTCCATGTCTGCAGTGACATCTCTGATATGTGCGTCTTGTTTTGCTGAAGGAAACGATTGCAAAAACCCCACCATTCAGAATTGTAATGGTCAGCTCTGCATATCTTCCATTTCAGAGGCCAAATGGGGTAAGTAAGAAGAACTTTCAGTCTTTTTGACCACCAAAACATAAACCCCCAGACTCACTTTCTAGGGCCATATCTTAGCTACAAACCACAGGGTGTGGCTTTTCATAAAGCAGTGTTCTAGATCCTGTATTGCATGTAGGAACCAGAGGGAAATTCAAGTCAGTTTATCTACTTGGCTCCAAAACAATATGCAAAACAAAACAAGGCCCTCCTTCCACATCCACAATTCTCCCATTTCTGCAATCAGGTTGTCCAGTCACGTAATTGATATTTTATTCTAGTTCTGTTCCCCTGCCAGATGAATCTAGAAATACCTTTTTGCCATTCCTTGAGGTGTCCTGTGTATTGGCTGGAATAGAAACAGCATTCTATGCTGGTGAACTATCACGGGGACTTTTAAAAATTTCTCCATCCCTGCCTCACATTCAACAAATAGATAAAACTGAAGATCTCTCTTTCCACTCCAGGCCGGGCCAGCCCAAGATATTTTGACACCTCAGGCGAACCATGAAATGCTGCCCACCGGCCAACCCAGGGAAGAAGGGGTGACTGAAGATCCACATCAGGAACAAGTGGGTGGAGGGTGGAGATCTACACTGGAATTATGTGGGAATAAGATGTACCTTGGCAACAAGGCTGGAAGGAGAGCAGCAGCAGCAGCAGCTCCTAATTGTCAAGAGGCCATTGCAGAGGCGGCATTTGGAGGGGCTGCCGAGGAGGTGGCAGATCTGGCCTCCAAGGAACGAGCCACAGCTGCAAAGGCAGCAGCAGCCTGCAATGCTTTCAATGGAGACTGCCCCTGTTGAATCTTTCCTCTTGTGTGGGCGAGCCATATCTCCAGGTCTAGTTATTTCCTTCCCATCTTTCTTTTGTAGGTACCAGTATGCTTAGCACCAAATATGTTTTCAAGTCCTGCGTCAAAAGAAAGTTTTGCCATGCAGGCTATTCCAGGGCCACCGTAGTACCAGATATGTACATGTTGACCAAGACCTTGTGCTGTGACACAGATATGTGCAACAGTGAACCTTTCGAAAGTAAGTAGTAGCAGCAGCAGCAGCAGCAGTGGGGGGTGCAAGAGGGCTGGTCGCCCCAGGTGCATTCGCTTCCCTCTCCCTGCTGGGAAGACCCCTCCCCAGACCCCACCAACATCGCTGCCATCCATCCCTGACAGGAGCCATTTCCAGGCAGGGAAGGGGCAACTCACCTTCCCCTTGGGGAGAGAAGGAGAGGCGGGAACACCGTGGAGGCGGAGGGCAAGCTTCTTGCCAGAGTCAGCCTCCCTCCCTCCTGCCTCCAGTCCTTTTCAAACTGAAGGCAGAAGCTAGGGTTGGGATTTGAACTGAGAACCCAAAAGCTTGAAGTTAGGCTGCGCTGAACTGCATATTGAGGCCTCCTGAAGTGTGACTGGTGAGGCAGTATGATGCCTCTGGATTGGCCGGGCCACCCACGCCTGATGTTATTCACAGTCCCTCTCCTGCAGCAGCTTCTGATACAGTGGTACCTCAGTTTAAGTACACAATTGGTTCCAGAAGTCTGTACTTAACCTGAAGCGTACTTAACCTGAAGCGAACTTTCCCATTGAAAGTAATGGAAAGTGGATTAATCCATTCCAGACGGTCTGTGGAGTACTTAACCTAGAGCATACTTAACCTGAAGCGAACTTTCCCATTGATAGGGCAAGGAGATCCATTAATTTACCAAGAGTTCATGGTTGGATGTTTGGGTCTCCTGCCTGAAAAAGCTGTAAATTCTATAAAGATAAATAAATCGTAAATCTTCAGGGCTATGAGAGAAAATGAAAGTGATTTGAGCCTTTTAAGATGGCGCTGCTACTCCGTCGCAACAGGGAGCTCCACTAAGAAGATTTATGGGGAGGCTGGACTGATTAACCCACACAGGAGAAAGAACATCTGTGAAACTTCGTTTGACATTTATCTCAGCAGCTGGAACAATCGGATGAAAGTGGAAAACATCTAGGTGACTGTAAGGGGAAGATTTGGAATATTATGAGCTTGGAGGACGATTTGAACTTTAGAAATAAGACGGCAGTGGACAGTTGCGAGGAATTCCCAATTTCTTGAAGCATGGGAACCCAAAAATAAATTATTTAGATGATTTGGCATAACATTCGGTTTGATTGATATATATATGTGTATAATTTGAAATATTGAATGTGATATAATTGGTTTTAATTGGAAAATTAATAAAAATATTTTTTTTTAAAAAAAAAAGAAAGTAATGGAAAGTGGATTAATCCATTCCAGACGGGTCTGCGGAATACTCAACCTGAAGCGTACTTAACCTGAGGTATGACTGTAATTGGTTCCAGAAGTCCGTAGTTAACCTGAAGCGTACTTAACCTGAAGTGAACTTTCCCATTGAAAGTAATGGAAAGTGGATTGATCTGTTCCAGACGGGTCCGCAGAGTACTTAAACTGAAAGTACTCAAACTGAATCATACTTAAACTGAGGTATGACTGTATTTATCCTTTCCTCCAAAGAGCTTGAGGTGGCAAGTATGGCTCTTCCACTCATCATTTTAGGCTCAAAACACCCTGTGAAACAAGTCAAGTTGAAAGATGGTGGGTGGGTGGTGCTTGCTTTACAGTGCCTGAGCCTGAGGAGAGGGAGCTCAATGGACTGAAGTGCCAAAGTTGCGCCAACTTGGGAGAAAACAAGTGCCACTCCAGGAAAACCGTCAGCTGTGGAAATGACGAGGACCGCTGCTTCTACTTTGGGGGTGCCGCCACTTTCAGTGAGTTTCTGCATTCGCTGAGTGCAGCTAGGGCCTCATCTGCCCTATGCATTTAAAGCAGTATCATGCCACCTTGAACTTCCCACAAAATATGTTGGCAAGGGTGCTGAAAGTTATTAGGAGATCCCTGTTACCCTCACAGTGTGTCTGGGATAGTGAGGAGCCCAAGGGATAGTGACAGAATTACAAGCCTGGTAGATGAAGGGAATGCTGTGGATATAGCCTATCTTGATTTCAGCAAGGCCTTTGACAAGGTGCCCCATGATATTCTTGTAAAGAAGCTGGTAAAATGCAGGCTAGACAATGCTACCATTCAGTGGATTTGTAACTGGCTGACTGACCGAACCCAAAGGGTGCTCATCAATGGCTCCTCTTCATCCTGGAGAGAAGTGACTAGTGGGGTGTCACAGGGTTCTATCTTGGGCCCGGTCTTATTCAACATCTTTATCAATGACTTGGATGATGAGCTTGAGGGCATCCTGAGCAAGTTTTCAGATGACCCCAAATTGGGAGGGGTGGCTAATACCCCAGAGGACAGGATCACACTTCAAAATGACCTTAATATATTAGACAAGTGGGCCAAAGCAAACAAGATGAATTTTAACAAGGAGAAATGTAAGGTACTACACTTGGGCAAAAAAAAAATGAAAGGCACAAATACAGTTTGGGTGACACCTGGCTTGAGAGCAGTACATGTGAAAAGGATCTAGGAGTCTTGGTAGACCACAAACTTGACATGAGTCAGCAGTGTGATGCAGCAGCTAAAAAAGCCAATGCCATTCTGGGCTGCATCAATAGGAGTATAGCATCTAGATCAAGGGAAGTAAAAGTATCACTGTCTGGTCAGACCTCACCTGGAATACTGTGTCCAGTTCTGGGCACTACAGTTCAAGAAGGATACTGAAAAGCTGGAACGTGTCCAGAGGAGGGCAACCAAAATGGTCAAAGGCCTGGAAACAATGCCTTATGAGGAATGGCTTAGGGAGCTGGGTATGTTTAGCCTGGAGAAGAGAAGGTTAAGGGGTGATATGATAGCCATGTTCAAATATATAAAAGGATGTCATATATATAGAAGAGGGTGAAAGGTTGTTTTCTGCTGCTCCAGAGAAGTGGACACGGAGCAATGGATTCAAACTACAAGAAAGAAGATTCCACCTAAACATTAGGAAGAACTTCCTGACAGTAAGAGCTGTTTGGCAGTGGAATTTGCTGCCAAGGAGTGTGGTGGAGTCTCCATCTTTGGAGGTCTTTAAGCAGAGGCTTGACAGACATATGTCAGGAATGTTTTGATGGTGTTTCCTGCTTGGCAGGGGGTTGGACTGGATGGCCCTTGTGGTCTCTTCCAACTCTATGATTCTAAGTGTAGGCAGAGGAGGCAGGCAAAGGAGCATCCAGGGGAGGGACTAGTGATTTGTGGGCTTCTGTGCCACCTGTGAGGCAGTTCCTGGTGCTGGTGGAAGAGCGGAGTCAGGAGGAGGAGACCAGGAATCCAGATACAAAGCAGGAGAAGAGTTGCAGAAGTCTCTTTTTCTTCCCATTCATCCACCCTCCCTCAGAGTCTGGAGAGCTTGTGGTGCTCCCAGAGAGAGTCATAGCTTTGGAAACTCTGGATTCTCCCTGCACTTCCACTTGCCCCATGCCTAGAAAGCACAGTTCCCAGTTGTTTTCCACTTGCAACATCCTTTCTAGGCACGGGTCTGATTGGTTTTGCCTTGCCCCACTGCTTTCCTCCCAGGAAATCTGCAGGAAATCCTGATTGCTGATTGTTCCGATTCTGCCACTGAACCACAGGGTTCTCCCCGGGGGAAAACGGCAGAGCAAACCGAAGAATGGATGAGCCCAGGGTGTGTTCAGGACACAGAGCTACCATTTCCACCAATTTCTTGGAAAAGGGGTTGATTGTTAAACCACTCTGGGAATAGCCAAGGGTGGGTGGTTAATGCTACTCTGTGGAGCAAGACAAGCTCTTGTGACTCACAAAACTTAGGTAGCTTGTAGTCAAACCCAGACTGCTGCTGTCACCCCCAAAGCTGGACCAAGTTGGGAGTTTGTAATCCACGATGCTAGTTCTCCATTGCTTGAACTTGAACTAAGAACTGGACCATAGAGTTCCACTGGAACCTGAAGTGCAGCAGGCAGAAAAGACTGCTCTGTTAGCAAGTCTAGATGTGCCCCAGGGTGGCAGACAGCTGCCAGGAACATACTGGTGACAGCCAGATGCATATGGAACTAGCGTTCCATATTGTGCTTTTCTGAAAACTGCAAGATCGTCGATAAACGTTGATGAATTTCTGCCTGGAACCCCATAGCTGTTTATTCCATTTTTTTCAACACAGTGAATAATACCCTGAAGATTGCTGCCCGAGGCTGTGCGACGGCAAATATGTGTCGCTCCATTCATGGATTGACAGAGATTAAGGGTGAAAATTTTGGAGTCCGGATCGCTAGAGCAGAGTGCTTCACAGCAAATCACTCTGCCTATGATCTGTTGCCGAGAGAGAGAGCAAATCTCCAACTCCCAGAAGAACCCACAATTTAGGGAAATCGGCTGCCTTGTGAAGCCTCCCAGCCTTTATTTCCAGAAGTCTAGAAGCTCCTCCTCAAGGACATGCTGTATTTGACTTTCATGTTCAAATGAGGCCATTGAATCATGTCCAAAATAAATATATATGGCCAATATTGAGTGTTGTAGCATGTGTGTTTTTTTTCCAAATGCAACATTTGTTGGGGAAAACATTTGTCAGGGATGTAGCAGAGTCAGACGACTGGGAAAGGTCTGACTCTGAGAATGAGAGAGCGCACTCACAGGCAGAGCCAGAGTGGGTGAGTTGAGCCCCGCACCCTTCAGAGTTTCAAGACATTTTAGAGCAGCAGACCCAGGAAGCTCACAGTCTGGGAATGAAGAGGGAGACGACCTTGGGGGGAGGGCGGTTGCTGGAGGAAAGCAGCGTTCAGAGTACTCTTTGTTAGAGAGTGGGGATGAAGTCTGTCCACTTTCTCCATGAAGCAGGAGAGAGGAAAGGGTTAAGATGCAACGGAAGGACAAGAGGGGAAGGACCGGACATTGTCGGCCTTCATGTTACATACAAGGCAGGGACACAGACTGAGCAACTCTTGGTCATTAATGGCGGGCTCTTGCTTCTCTCTGTGTCTTAATTGTTAATATACTTCCCATAAATCTTCCAAGAGGCTCATTAATTCTTATCGGAGCTTGTTTGCCTGCCTAAGATCATTACATCTCCCTAAGAGAGAGAGCCATTTTATTGAACATTGTCCAGTGTGTGTGTGTGTGTGTGTGTGTGTGTGTGTGTGTGTGGTGGCTACCATTTTGTATCTTGGAATGTAGCCCTGAGTGAATGGAGCAAGGCTGAAGCACCACACTTGGAGAAGTGCTGCGAGCTGGTACAATTCCCGCCACTCACCTACAACAATATGTAGAACAGAATAGATACTTTATTGTCATTGTACATAGTACAACGAAATTGAATGCCATCCCATAAAAAAACAAAATAAAAACACAATTACAGCCACACACATACACACCCCTTCCAACTCCCCGGGATCATATTATTTAGTTACAGCATTTAAGATGGTTATAGCTCTTGGATAGAAACTGTTTTTTAATCTATTCATTTTTGATCTAATTGTTCTGTATCTCTTGCCCGAAGGCAACGGTGCAAAAAGACTACGGTATATCCAGGATGAGATGAATCCTGTAAAATATTATTCGCTTTTTTAAGGCAACGGGAATTGTATAGTTCTTCCCAAGATGGGAGAGGATGACTGATAATCTTTCAGGCTGTGGTTATGACCTTCTGGAGCACTTTCCCATCCATGACTGTGCAGCTGGAAAACCAAGCACAGATACAGTATGTAAGAATGCTCTCTATGGAGCCTTGGTAGAAGGACATCAGCAGTCTCTCACTCAGCTTGTTCTTTTTTAAAAGTCTGAGGAAATATATTCTCTGCTGGGCAATGTGGATTGAATCTGCAAAAGAAATACCAGTAAATCGTTCCGGAGGTCCATTCTTAACCTGAAACTGTTCCTAACTAGCAGTGTGCTTTTGCTAATGGGGCTTCTTGCTGCCCCTGCGCCACCGGCAAACAATTTCCATTCTCATCCTGGGGCAAAGTTCTCAACTCGAGGAAACTCTTCCAGGTTAGCAGAGTTTGTAACCTGAAGCGTTTGTAACCTAAGGCGTTTGTGACTCAGGGTACCACTGTATTCTCTTAGGCATGCATGGTTCAAGTGTTCAAAAATTATCAAGAGACTTCACAACAGACCTGCGAAGTAGGTTAGGATTTGTCCCAGCCTACTTCACCGGACTGTTGTGAAAAGTACAACAGTACAAATTTTGAACACTAGAACCATGCATGTCTAAGGGAATGTGCAATTTTGCAGATGGGGCAGGGAACTAGGACTAATGGAATGGCTTGATTGATGACATATTGTGAACACAACATGTATACCTGGTGTTATGTTCCTGTTCATATTTTTTGAACTTATAAGTTGATAGACAACAATTACTACCAATAATACAGGTGAAACTCGGAAAATTAGAATATCGTCAAAAAGTGCATTTATTTCAGTAATGCAACTTAAAAGGTGAAACCAATATATGAGATAGATGCATGGCATGCAAAGCAAGATATGTCAAGCCTTTATTTGTTGTAATTGTAATTATTTGTCGTTAGGTGGGTCAATTATAAATGGAATGTAATTAATGAAATGTAATAGCGGTGTTTATTTTTGCTTATTTTTGTATTATTGTAACTATTTGTTTTATTACTGTGAAATTTCCAAAAGAAAGTATTTGTAAAAATTAAAAGAAAAAAATAAATAAGTTGCATTACTGAAATAAATGCACTTTTCCACGATATTCTAATTTTTCGAGTTTCGCCTGTATGTAATATACTTTACAATGCTCCTGACATATATTTCAGCTTCCTGGATTTTTTTTTCACCTGGCCTTCAGATATTAAAGGCAGAGTGACTTAACACCTGTTTAGATTTGTCATCCATGTGACGAAATGAAAAGTATGCTGTTTGCAATCAACTTTGCATAAAATAGTTAATTTGCATTTAATTTTAATGGTTCAAAGAATGTCAGGCAAAATGCTCAGCCATCACGCATGTTTGGCCCTCTTTGAAAAAAGTTTGGATACCCCTGCCCTAAAGACTTGGAGATTCTTGGTTCTTTTGGAGGAAGGGTCTTGGCGGGGTGCTGGACCAAGAGAACAGAGCCAGGACTCCTCTAAAAAAGGTGAAAAAAGTGAGTTTCAGAAGATTGGAAAGTGAGAGCCAAGACTCCTACAGCCTTTCTTTCCAACTTGGGAGGTAGCAGGGCCAGGATAGCAACATTTTTATCTGCCTGCTGCGTTTTTAGCTGGGTATCAGTGCTAGCAAGGCTGCCAGGCACACAAGCTGAAATGCATAAAATACTTCCAGCCAGAGTAATAAACCAAGTTGGTTTCTTATGGTGTTACAGCACCCTCTGGTGAATGTCTTGGGAGGGTTCTGAAAAACAGCATCATGACTCCCAAATTCTCTGGTTGGTTGTGCTGAAAAATCTAAGGACATTTTAATTTAAAACCATGACCTTGTGAAATGGGTTTGATTGAAATGAATTGGATGGAGCTGAGGCATTATTTTTAAATTGTGTGCAACTGTCAGTGATGTTAAGAATTAACACAGGCTCATTGTCCTCCCATAAATATTGTAAATAAATCAACCTGTCTGAATGGGCCCTGAGTCAGTTTCTTTCAGGAAGGTTGTTACTACTTATTTCCTCTCACTTTTTTTTTCCTTAGTGCTGCTTGGCCTTTTCAAACACAACAAAAGAGAGAAAACCCATAATTAAAACTCTCTCTCTTCTCTGCCTCCACCCCACACAGGAGGAGAAAGTAGCAGGAACGATTTAGAGGCTATTTTGTCACTAATTCCCTATCCCAGATTAAGCAAGTAATAAAATGGACATGACCTGCCACCTAGAAAGATATTTTGCTGACTGGAACTTACTTTTGTAAGTAAGTGTTGCAAAAAGGATCTTGTCCACAGGAAAAGGTATCAGTGGATAATTTGTAGGATGTTTTAAGCGTAGCCAGCACTTTTATTCTGCTTTGAGCTCATTACACACACACACACACACACACACACAGAGAGAGAGAGAGAGAGAGAGAGAGAGAGAGAGAGAGAGAGAGAGAGAGAGAGAGAATGGAAACAGCAGGCAAGATGACTATGAAATCCAAAAGATATCACGTGACAATTCTTTGTAAAGCTTAATACACATTCAGAACCGGTAGCATAGTGGCAAATTCAGAAATGCAGTGGTCCCTCCATCATAGCTGCCAAGTTCAGCATTGAAAAATAAGGGATCAGAGACTCACCCAGCGGTGTGGCACCAGAAGTCGTTTCTACGCATGTCTGGACATGCGCAGAAGCGACTTCCAGTGCCAGCTCTGCCCATGTCTGGGCACCGAAAGAACCCAGTGCCGGTCCTTTTCTCTCCCTATCTAATGCGGAGGGTGGAGGGGTTGGCCTGCAACCCAAGCACGTATAAGTTTGCACCTCTCTTCAGAAGCCACCCCCCTCCTAGGAATCCTGGTGTTGCTGCTTGAGTTGCTGAAAAATAAGTCAGCATGGGTTTCTGAAAAATAAGTCATGTCAGACTAATCTGATTTCATTTTTTGACAGAATTAAAAGCCTGGTAGATGAAGGGAATGCTGTGGATATAGCCTATCTTGATTTCAGCAAGGGCTTTGACAAGGTGCCCCATGATATTCTTGTAAAGAAGCTGGTAAAATGCGGGCTAGACAATGCTACCATTCAGTGGATTTCTAACTGGCTGACTGACCGAACCCAAAGGGTGCTCATCAATGGCTCCTCCTCATCCTGGAGAGTAGTGACTAGTGGGGTGCCCACAGGGTTCTGTCTTGGGCCCAGTCTTATTCAACATCTTTATCAATGACTTGGATGATGGGCTTGAGGGCACACCGAGCAAGTTTGCAGATGACACCAAATTGGGAGGGGTGGCTAATAACCCAGAGGACAGAATCACCTTAGAATGACTGGGGTGGCTCTCGGGCCAGTAAAATGGTCTTTGTGGGCCATATCCGGCCCATGGGCCGCACACGGCCAACCCCTGACATAACATGTCAAAAGACCCTCTGGGAAGAGAAAATGGCTCCTACTGAAAAGAACTCTGCTGTTGCTGTTCTTACTTCAAGATGGCCGCTGGTTTGTCTTACAACCAGCTGGGTAGTGGGATGTTTAGCTGTAGTTGCCTCGGCTTCTTGTCTCTCTCACCCACAGCTTTGTTTTAGCTATAATTTTATTTGTACACCACTTAGAGGTGGTGGTTCATAAATCTTTAAATAATTTTTTTAAGGCTTACAAATCAATCACTATACATTGGAACCTTGGTTCCCAAACTTAATCCATTCCAGGAGTCCCTTCGACTCCTGCAACAGTTCAGGTACCAAGGCACGGCTTCCAATTGGCTGCAGAGCTTCCTGCAGCCAATTGGAAGCCACAGAAGCCGCGCCGGACATTCAGCTTCCAAAGAACAGTCGAAAACCAGAACAATCACTCGCCAAAACTTCCAGTTTTTGATCGTTCAGGAGCCGGAACGTTACAAAAAATGCACAAAAAATATACAAAAAATGCATATATATATACAGACACAGACACACACACACACAAGTGTGTGTGTGTGTTTTGTCGATAGCTGAGTTTATGGAAAAGTATAAGACAGATACAAAAGTGTGCCTGATATACATATTTCCACCTGATTGGCCAATTTCTTTTATTTCCTTGTTTCTAACATTCTGTTTGGGGGAAGGAGGGGCACAGAGCATGCACCACTTTTGTAATGGGAATCTAGTACTAAGTGGAATCTAACCCACTTTTCTAGCTTTGCACTTCATTGGCTGCACATATTGATTTCCAATATTTGTCCCACCCAGTGATGCCATCAGGGCAAGACATTTGGGGAACAAGCCCGGGGTCTCTTGCAGTAAAATGAGCAGCAGGGTCCCCAAACACAGTAGGACTGACTGACTTTAAAATGTGGTGTGTGAAATGATACACATTTCCATTAAATCCAAAGCCTATACCTAACTGAACCAACCAGAGATTCTAGCCTTCCTCCAAAGGTTTCTCAAGAGGACCTCTTCCCCTTCATGTTATTGGTATAGCAACTCTGAGAGCAAGTGTCTGGCCCAAAGTAATGTTGTGAGTTCCATGGCTGTGCAGGGATTTGAACCCAGGTCTCATAAGAAAAGCCCCTGCTGGGTCAGGACAAAGGGTCATCTACTCCAGTGTCCTTTTCTCACAGTGGCAAACCAGGTGCCTATGGGTAACCTTGGTCCATGTCCTAGGCTCTGTTCATCACACTGGTGCTGGCTCTGATGTATGAGATGAGTTTGTTGACCTTCCGTAGGACTAAGGTCTCTCCATCCTCCCCATAGTCATTAGCAATGCACCCTACATACAGAGGATAGGTGGAGAAGACCTGAACACGACACAAAGCTCCTTCCTTCAAGGTGTGGTGGGCTTAGGTTGAAGTCAACATTGGCAGACGTTGTGGGGCTGTGAAGAGCTTTCTGACCCTACTCAGTCCATAGCATCAGTGAAAGATGTAGGGCAACATACAGAAATATTCCAAAGGGGTGAGCAAATATGTCGGTTTCAGTTTCTCTTCATTTCTCATTTTTCCAGCCTTAAGTTCAGTTCTCCACATCAGTTCGTTGTTGTTGTTGTTGTTGTTGTTGTTGTTGTTGTTGTTGTTGTTGTTGTTGTTTAACAAAAAGGCCTTGTGAAAATTCAGCTACATTTTATTGCAAATTTCATCCAAATACACCCGTTTGTCGGCAATTCTGCATAACGTACACATTTTTGCAAAGCAATTTTCCCTTACATGATGCATTTTGAATGCTGTTTTTACAAATAGGTGCATTTTATGCACATTTTACCTGAGCGCATGCATTTTGGTGCACATTACTGGGCTGGAGAACTTCACTGCAAAATTCAGAGAAGTGCAAAAGCTCGTGGAATGGCTGCATTTTGGTTTGCTTATTGTTTTGGAATTTGCAAATCAAGTAGGTTCACCTCTAAATGCAAAATGGATTGAACTCCTCTCCCATTCCTGGCTGGAATGGATGTCTGGGGTGGAGATCTGGATGAAAACTTACAAGGAGAGGAAGAAAAAGCAGGAGAGGACCAACAGAAGTAAGTTGTGGGAGGGAAGATATAAAAAGAATCAAGACCAACGGGCAAGAAAGAGTAACCCTGCCAGGACAGACAGGGCCAGGCTATATTGGGAGGGGACTCCTGGTGCACTGCTGCACAGGTTGACCTTGACTTCAACATTGCGGCCAGCAACAAACAGCACGTTGGCTCCCATTTCGCACATGGTCCTGGTGGCGCATCCTGTGAAGGCGACCTGTTGGTGCTTGGATTCCTCTGTAACAAGGGACAGAAAAGTAGAGTGGCTGCATTGCCTGAGCATAAAAGGAAGGTGCAGATTTGCACAGAACTTCCATGTGCTAATTTATAGGTAATGCCTATTTAGAAATCATTCCTATGGCTGTGTACGCGCAACATTTTGTTCTAGAATCAATGGGGGCAAGTTCTCTCTTCCCCCCCCCAAACCTGGTCAATGCAATCTAGAGTTGCTGCATATTGCTTGCTCCTGAAAAGAGCTTCCTGAGAAACTGGTTTCATTCCGAAAATGAAATCGAGTCTTGCAATTGATTCTGTTGCCCCACCACATGTCTGTCTGAAAACAGACGTAGGCTGTCCCAGCAAATAGGAGGGGGTATTCACACCTGCCCAATGGCATTGTGGGTGGGAGTATGCAAAGATTGCAAGGGGAGGGTTTTCGAACACCATACCCACCTGCGTGGAGAGCAGGATCTACACTCAACCCAGACTGAAAGCAACATTTTGGGGTGAGCATGAATGAGCCTGTACTATTTTTGCTCTAGAAAAAGCTAAGTGTGTACGCAGCCTCAAACTGAAATAGAAATATAGTATCACTGTTCTGGGGTAAACTGTCCCCAAGTGACCTGTAGGTTCCACTCAGTCTGCTGTCCAGGTGCTAATTTTGTTGATGGGCAACTTCATGTGAGGCACAGGGAGCTCAGCGCAGTGTGGGAGCAAGGCACCTACCCTGCATTGAGCTCCCTCTCAGGAACCGGCAGCAACACTCAGCATTGGGAAGCCAGGTAAGCAACATTGCCCTGCCTTGTGCCCTACCAACCAGTACTCTGCAATTAGGGTGGAGCTAACCTTTCTGTCAGGACACGGGTGGTGCTGTGGGTTAAACCACAGAGCCTAGGGCTTGCCGATCAGAAGGTTGGCAGTTTGAATCCCCGTCATAGCTGCCAAGTTATCCCTTTTTTACAGGGATTTTCCCTTATGCTGAATAGGCTTCCTCGCGAGAAAAGCGAAAACTTGGCAGCTATGATCCCCGTGACGGGGTGAGCTCCCGTTGCTCAGTCCCCGCTCCTGCCAACCTAGCAGTTCAAAAGCACATCAAAGTGCAAGTAGATAAATAGGTACTGCTCCAGCGGGAAGGTAAACAGCATTTCCGAGCGCTGCTCTGGTTCACCAGAAGCGGCTTAGTCATGGTGGCCACATGACCTGGAAGCTGTACACCGGCTTCCTCGGCCAGTAAAGCGAGATGAGCCCCAGAGTCGTCTGCGACTGTACCTGTCAGGGGTCCCTTTACCTTTACCTTTAACTTTTCTGTCATCATTTAACCATGGGATGCCAGGGTAGCCAATATGGTGCCCTCCCAAGTTTGGACTCCAACTCCCAATAGCCCTTGCCATCATGGCGATCAGTCAGAGATTATGGAAGTTGTAGTCTACTGACATTTGGAGGCCATCGCATTGGCTACCCTGATCTAGCCCAATACCGATTACCCCTCCAGTATTACTTCCCCACTTACCGTTTTTGGCAGTGGTGGCAAAGTGGATGCACTGCGTCAGAGTCCCAGTGCAGGCCAACTGCGTGTTGTTCAGACAAACATCAGAGCCAAAGACAAAGCAAGAATTGCAACGAACGCCATTAGGCTGTTGTGACGCTTTTTGTACTGTAGATGGAGAAGAGAAAAGGGGTGTGATCTCCTGCCACGCTCAACATCTCTAAAATCTAGTTTCCTTACATATAATAGAGTAGAGGGAAGCCACCCTCAAACTCAGGATGTTTTGGACTACAGTTCCCATCAGTTGCACTGGCTAAGGCTCATACACCCAATGAGAATTGTGGTCCAAAACATCTGGAGGTTGCCAGGTTGAGGAAGGATGGAGATCATGGCACCTTTCTCCACACACAGAAACATTAGGTTTTATTAGGTTCAACCTAGCAGTTCGAAAGCACGCCAAAGTGCAAGTAGATAAATAGGTAATGCTCCAAGCAGGAAGGTAAATGGTGTTTCCGTATGCTGCTCTGGTTCGCCAGAAGCGGCTTTGTCATGCTGGCCACATGACCTGGAACCTGTATGCCAGCTCTCTTGGCCAATGACGCGAGATGAGCGCCGCAACCCCAGAGTCGGTCATGACTTGACCTAATGGTCAGGGGTCCCATTACCTTTACCTTTACACATATATAGGCCACACTTCATGAAAAGGGGCAGACAAAGCGTAAGACAAAGAGACCTACAGTACATGCATTAGTGTTGCCACAGTCAGTGTGTTGTCAGTCTTAATATGTAAAACTGTGTTCTTGCCCAGTAACTATTCAAAGCCAGTGAATTCCAGATTATGCCTAGTTCTGTCCACAATCCACATGGCTTCCAGATTTGGAAAGTATATACTGCATTGCAAATACTTTCATATTTCCCTCAAAAAAAATTTTTTTAAAAAAATATTTATTGAAAAGCAATTGGGAGGGACCTTTGCCTTGCCCGTGCTTTCACCATTTTGGTCAACATCTCTAGAGTTAACATAAGACCATAAGAGGAGCCTATTGGATTGGACCAGTGGCCCATCGACTCCAGCATCCTGTTCCCAGGCTGGCCAAGCTATGGATTTGAGCACAAGAGCATTCTCTTCTCCTGTGGTTTCCAGCAACTGGTACTCAGAAGCATTACTGCCTCCAACTGTGAGAGAGATAAGATCTTTTCTCCATCAACTTTCTCCATGCTATTTGTAAATGGAAAAGTCCAAAATGCTGTAAACGTTCTTCCCAGAGGAGTCATTCCATCCCCTTTATCATTTACCTTTTCTTAACCCAGGTAGCACTGTGGGTTAAACCACAGAGTCTAGGGCTTGCTGATCAGAAGGTCAGCAGTTCGAATCCCTGCAACGGGGTGAGCTCCCGTTGCTCGGTCCCAGCTCCTGCCCACCTAGCAGTTCGAAAGCACATCAAAGTACAAGTAGATAAATAGGGACCGCTCCGGCGGGACCTGATGGTCAGGGGCCCCTTTACCTTTAACCTTGTCCAATATCCTTTTTGAGGTGGGACAAACATCCTTGGAATGATTTTAGAGAACCTCTTTGTGGTTTTCTTTGCAAGGTGTGCACTTACATCTGGACCCTGAGCATGAGCACATTCTACACAAAAGGACTCAAGATATTCATAGCTTAGAAGGCTTTCCAACTGTACTAGAACTCTGCTCCAAGGTTTAGTGAGCATACGAATTAAACCAGCCCCACACAGAAGTCCTGACCAGTTCCTTTTACATGAGACAACCCCAATTCCGTACCAATTACTTTGTTGGCATTACAGCGGTCAGCCCGACAGCAGCTGGAGTTCCAGCGCATGCGAAAATCCCCCGCCACCAGCCCATAGAACTTGTTGCAGAGGCGATCGTCCGAGTTGCATTTCTTTTCATAAGTTGGGTTCTCTATGTCCTGGGACCCTAAGAATGGAAAAGTCTGTTAGACTGAGCAGCCATCCCCTTATCTGTGCATCTTCTCTGAGGTAGAAAGGATATGGCCCCTCACTGTAACAACTGGACATGGGGAAATAGTTGCGGGTGGTTGTCGATGCTAGTCCTACTCAAAGTAGAGCTGTTGAAATCAATGGACATGGCTTAATCAGATTTGTTAATTTCAGTAGGTGTGTTTTGAGTAGAACTTAGCTGGATGCAACCCAAAGCTTTCTTTAAAAAGTGGGTCGGGAATCTTTGGCCCTCCAGATGTTTCTGAACCCCAACTCCCATCAGCCCCAGCAAGCATGGCTAATGACCAGAGGTGGTGGAGATTGTAGTTCAGCAGCATCTGGAGGGCCTAAATTTCTTCACACCTGCTTCAAAGCCCCACAGATGTTCCTAAAGACCCTGTACATTGTCTGTAATGGTGCATTGCTAGAGCAGAGCAGAATCTCAGTGTTTAGACAATAAATACTGGAGCTTCTCACCACTTGAGAAATTGGGGTGAGGATCATGATACATTTTAAAAACAGGAGAATCAGGCCACCTGCATGCTAAAAACAGCAGAGGGACTAGATGTAAACTTTAATGGTTTGTAGCTCTCAAAAGCCTGGCAGCAGAGAAAGGTTAAGGAGCAAACTCACAACCACCCTACCTGTGTCTTCATCCCGCGCAATGGTGATGCAGCTGTTGACCGTTTCAGTGCATTTTTGTGGGGTTGTACTGCAGTTGAAACCTTCAGTGCTGGTGCAGTCGAAGCAGAAGATAGCATCACCTGTGGAAGAATGGAGAGGGGCAAGTGCATCCATTAGGGCTGAGGCTGACAGCAGAACCATTCAATCACATGCCAACTTCCCCCTGAACCAAAAACCATACACCAGAAGTGAAACTTGGGGAAGGCTCAAGTTCGTTGGAAAATCACACCCTAACAAATCCCAAAGCCTTTCCTTTCTTAGATCCAAAATATATGGGAGATATTATATAAAATCAAATATATATGGGAGATATATATATGGCACAATTATGTGATGGCTTTGAAGTATCCAAAACTGAAATTGATGTTCCAAACCAAGCCTTCTCACCATAGAATAGTTGGCTGCTCTCTCTCTCTTGCTCTCTCTCTTCCTATTACTCACTTGGCTCCACACACCAGGATAAGCTTTATGTGCTGAATTTCTGTTCATTCATCCAGCTATTAAAGGATCGTGAACTTTGGCGGAAGAAAGAAGTGTCCTCCCTTTTTTCCTTTTTTTGAAAAATAGGATATGCCTGAATGGATGACTCGTCAGAGAGGTTAATCACACCAATTAATTAAGCACACACCCATTCCTTTGCTGCTCAGGAACTGGGCCAAGCCCTGTACCAGGCTGGCTCACCATCCCCCATGGCTGAACCAAGGATTAGACAACTCTAATCCTTGATTGAAGAATGATTGAAAAGTTCAGATGACACGATGGCAGAAGGTCCCATGCAATCTTGTCTTCGTCTTTTACAGTACTGCTCCTGCACAGTCATACAGCCAACAGTGCAGGGCACTGCTACCCTTTTCTAGTTCAGCCTTTTGAAGTTCAGCCTTTGAAGTTCTTTGAAGTTCTAGTTCAGCCTTTTCTAGTTCAGAAATACAAACTATGTGGGAAGCTTTACCCATTTACATTCTGCCTGTCAGACACTTTGTTAGCTGTAAGCCCACTGATTTGTTTTTGGTGCCCCCCACTCCACCTGAATAAGAGGACACAGATTTGCAGCCTGCGCAAATTTTATGCAAATCTGTGCCCTCCTTCGCAAGTGGGCTGGAGGGCCCAACCCACATACGGCATACTGGACCCACAGAAGTTTATGCCACACAAAATCCAGTTGCCTTTAAGGAGCCACAAGGTCAGTGTTGGCTCCAGATTTTGGAGGCTCCTTGGGCAAAAGACACACCGTGGAGGACTTCACAGACTCTCAAATTTCAGCAGTGCCCTGTGTGGTGCTAAAATTCAGCATGCGCCCACCCCACTGCCTCTCGCATTCTACAGCATTGTTGTGGCACTCTCTGCAGCACCCATGTGGCCGAAAAAGTCGTAACACCCTAAAAACCACCTCTGGCACCCACCCCTGTGGCCCTCCTTGCTGCAGGAAGTACAGAGGAGGTCTCTCACCAGTGAGGCCCATTACTGAGGCATGGAACCTCAGCAGATGCCCAACCATTGGCATCAACCACACTTGAGAGTCTTCATTGCATTTGCTGCAACAGCTTAACGCTGCTCCCCATCTAAACTCTGATAAAGTGCAGCGTTACTTAGGCTGGGAGCAAAAAGTTTTGCTTTGGTGGAAAAGTCCATGAAGCCAGAGGCTGAAACATGGCAATCTCTGTACCTGCATAAGTAGATGTTATCTGTTCCTAGTTTTATAAATTCTTCTACCCTGCAACTGAATCGGGATGGAGGTCAGAAAAAGAGCACGTACAAAGCAAGGGAAGGTCTGCTCTTTACACAACATTAAATGCACACAGAGGTAAGAAACAGGATAGAGTGCCACCATATGCTCCATGTCATAAAAATAGTGGAGCCGCCGCCGCCACCACCACTACCACTGACTTCTATGTCAATTGAGCTGAAATGTGGCTGAAATGTCTATACATAAGCCCTTGTTGGTCTGTCGCCTTGAGGAAGGTCCATAGCTCAGTGGTCAAGCAATTGTCACTGAGCTATGGCCCTTCCTCGAGGTTCACTTGAACCAAGGTTGCAGGTTCAATCCCTGGTATCTCCAGGCAGGGTTGGTAGAGAACCCTGTCTGAAATCCTGGCAAGCCTCTGCCAATGGTCTGACTCCTATGTTAAGGTGGATTCCTCCCCAGGATGCAGGGAGAAAGAAGGGGGACCCTACATGCTAGCCATGCCCCAAATGCCTCCATCCCAGCCCAGCTGGCAGCACTCTTGATGTTTGCCCATGAAGCAGGAAGATCTGGTGGGGGGATCTTTGGGCGCCTGCAGACTGCCAATATTTTGCAGGAGATATGCAAGCACATGGGGTATGAATGGGGTAACTGTGCCCCTGAAGGACCAGGTGCACAGCTTGGGAGTCATTTTGACTCACAGCTGTCCTTGGAGGTGCAGGTTAATTCTGTGTCCAGGGCGGCTGTCTGCCAGCTCCAACTGGTACGCAGGCTGAGACCCTACCTGCCCACAGACTGTCTTGCCAGAGTGGTGCATGTTCTAGTTATCTCCCGCTTGGACTACTGCAATGTGCTCTACGTGGGGCTACCTTTGAAGGTGACCTGGAAACTACAACTAATCCAGAATGCGGCAGCTAGACTGGTGACTGGGAGTGGCCGTCGAGACCATATAACACCGGTCCTGAAAGACCTACATTGGCTCCCAGTATGTTTCCAAGCACATTTCAAAGTGTTGGTGCTGACCTTCAAAGCCCTGAACAACCTTGGCCCAGTATACTTGAACGAGCATCTCCACCCCCATCATTCAGCCCGGACACTGAGATCCAGTGCTGAGGGCCTTCTGGCAGTTCCCTTACTGTGAGAAGCGAAGTTACAGGGAACTAGGCAGAGGGCCTTCTCGGTAGTGGCGTTCTCCCTGTGGAACACCCTCTCACCAGATGTCAAGGAAATAAACAACTATCTGACTTTCAGAAGACATCTGAAGGCAGCCTTGTTTAGGGAAGTTTTTAATTATTGATGTTTAGAGACGTGCAATTAAAAAGGAATCAAGTGCTCTGTCACCCTAGCACAACAAATCCACTTTTAATCAATCCTTCTCCACAGGGAAAGCTGGGAACTGTAGCTCAGGGAAGGAAATAGGGGTCCCCTTGCAACACCCTTAACAAGCTACAACTCCCTGAATTCTTTTGGAGGATCCACAACTGTTTAAAGTAGCATCATAGTGCTTTAAATGTGTGGTATAAATGTGGCCATGGTCAAAGCATTGCATAAGCTTTGTGCAAGCGATTCAGGATGAAGGTCATCTTAGAGGAGTCTTTTGCACATCCTGATAAATGTGCAATCCATTGTGCATATAGGAAATCCACCTTCACACATCCCTGTTCAATGCACAAAGGTAACCTGTATTACACTTCTCCCACCATACACTAAAGGCAAACACATGAATAAGGCTCTAGTGTTGGAAAGTTACCAGTCCCTCCTTCTGTGCCTTTAATAGCTCCTTGGTCTGCAGGCAATAGCAGCTGATAAGCCTTATCTCCTTACCTTAAAAAGCACCTGCTAGATTCTGTTGAGCAGGTAGCTGTTAATGACACAGGAGCATGACACCGTGTATTCTCCCTGGTTAGTTGGCAACCCTCTCTCTTGAATCGTCACGATTTTTTAAAATGTTGGTGTGTCCCGTTCCCCCCCCCCCAATTCGCTTAGAAATGAGATTCTGTTTCTTGCAAACAAATGCTGAACAACTCTAAACCTAGGAATCCTGAGAACTGCAGTTTGTTACAGGTGCCAAGAGTTGCCAGGAGACCCCTATTCCCCTCACAGAACTACAATTTCCAGAGTTTCCTGGAGAAAGGGACTGATTGTTAAACTACTCTGAGAACTGTGTTTCTGTGAGTGAAATAGGGGTCACCTCTACAATTCCCAGGATTCTTTGTGGCGAAGCAATGGCTGTTTAATGTGGCATGATACTGCTTTGAATGTACAGTGCAGACGGGGCCCCAATGTAACTTAAATAAAACAAGAATGGTTAGCTTCTTTTTTCTTTCTTTTTTTGCAGCACCAGAGTGTTTAAAATGTTTCACAACTATTATTGTAAAGTAATTGTTCTTAAAACACCCCTGCATGGGAGGGCTGCCAGATTTTTCACCAGTGCTGCTCCTGTCCCTTTCAACAGTTGCCTGACACTGATAAATTAAACAAATGAAGTCTTTCCTGCTTGTTTGGCTCCATGCCAGGAAATAAGCTTCACTTAGTAAATGTCTGCATGTCAGGCTGTTACTACACCTTGCTAGCACATTTGCAAAGCTAAGCAGGGTCCGGTATGGTTTCAGATTGGATGGGAAACTGCATGTGGAGATTCCTGCATTGCAGGGGGTTGGAACAAATGATCCACAAGGTCCCTGATGATTCCATAAGGCATGGAAGAAAGCCAGATTAAAAAGATGGCAACCCTTTCTTTTTCTGTGGGTCATTATGCCCATACTGAAATGGAACTGAGAGCATGGAGTCTTCCACACTCCTAGACAGCTCCCTTAGACAGCTTCCTGATGCCTAACTGTCTGGAGCCACAGCAGAGAATTACCATTGCCCATTCTGTTCCATTCCCACAATCCTTCAAGCAGATTATTACCTTCACCCGCTAAGCCTGCATCAAAAGAACAGGGTCAAAGTACAACCTTTCTCAACTAGCATTGCCAACTGGCCGGGGAAAACGACTCCGGCTTGCTCCTACGCCTTCAGGGGGAGGTTTGACAGGCGAAATCAGCAGATTGAAGCTCCTCACTACCCACAAACATTCAACACCTTCTAATCACTAAAGGGGGAGCCAGTCCAAAAGTAGGCAACCCTGGCCAGGCACTCGGTAGGCAGGTACAGCGCAGGCACACGTTTTGAGAAACCAGAGGTGGAAATCTGGAATCCACCTGCAGCTGTAACAGAAACTTGCATGATCAAACCACCCCTGCAGGAATGCTACCGAACTCTTAACGGTGCAGAGGAGTCCTGCAATACGCCTACCTACCAACCCAGAGAATTCACACTTGGAGGAAACTGGGGTCCTTTTATTTTGAGGGGCCAGTAGTAACCCCTCCACCGCTAGGGGAGACACTCTGCAAAGATCAATCCGAACCGTGACTTACCTGTAGCCAACAGAGCCAACAGGAAGGAAAGAGCCAAGAGAGACATGGTGCCGCAAAGTGGAATTGCCTCTGCTTTCAGGAACCTGAGCCAGGAGCCACCTGTCCTCTGGGGAGTTTATACAGCTGGGACTGGGAGGGACAGGGTTGTGTTACTCCGAGGGCACAGAGCTGGGTTGAGCAACAGTGCGCTTTTGTGATGCCCTGGGCAAAACCAGTCTTAGCCTTTCAAGTTGTCAAGCTGCCTCTCCCATCTTTCCTCTTCACTTCCCTGAAGGCTTCTCTTCTTTTAGATGCCAGCATCCAATGTAATTTCTGTAAATCATACCTCCCTTCTTAAATCCTTTACAGCCACCCTCCTCCCCATAATGCGTCACTCTAAGGAGGCCACATGTACTATCTGCTCCCCGCCCCCCGAAAAAAGTCACAGATTAAAACAGTATGCATGCTTAATGCTTGTCCTTTACCGCATAATGCTGTTGTGTAACACCCAAGGAATGCCTTTTTCATTACAGTGGTACCTCGGTTTAAGTACACAATTGGTTACGGAAGTCTGTACTTAACCTGAAGCGAACTTTCCCATTGAAAGTAATGGAAAGTGGATTAATCTGTTCCAGACAGTCCACGGAGTGCTTAAACTGAAGTGTACTTAACCCGAAGTATGAGTGTAATTGGTTCTGGAAGTCCGTACTTAACCTGAAGCGTACTTAACCTGAAGCGAACTTTCCCACTGAAAGTAATGGAAAGTGGATTAATCTGTTCCAGACGGGTCTGCAGGGTACTTAAACTGAAAGTACTCAAACCGAGGCGTACTTAAACCGAGGTATGACTGTATTGTCTTATTAGACAAGCTGTTGTAAGTGAGTAGAAAGAAATCTTCCTTCTTAGACTTTCCAAAATGAGTGCTGGTGTTTGCAGCGGTGCCACACTCTCGCACAAATCAGTGGGTTCCTGCGAGAGCACAGCACCAAAAGATGGATGTCCCAATTTTCATCGGAGGAATGCTGGAGAGTATGACATAGAATGTGTTATGGTTGCCTGCTTTTTTCAGCAGGCCTCTGTAGATGTGCCTCTTAAAAACAGCTTGGCGTACAGACTTTAGCAGGAGCCATTGGGCTACAATAGTCATAGTTTTGTGATTTCTCTGAGCCACTTGAGTTTGTTTGGCCCTTCTCATTTTCAACACTGCAGACACAGGTGGGCTGTCACTGCCATTTCATACACCCAGCTCTTCTCTTGGGAAAATAAATCTTACAAATCCCATGCTCTGCACAGGGTCATGAGCCAAAACAACCAAGTCATGTCCCCATCACCCAACATATTAATCTCTTTTAATCCACTGGCAAGGCGTTGACTCAGAGTCCCCCAAAGCCAGCACCACTCCTTTCCAAGACTCACATTCTTCACTGCACTGTTTATGCCAGTTCACTGCAAAGAGTGTGGATTAGAGAGTGCACAGCTAAACAATGGAATGCACTCCCGCAAGTTTGACATGAGGAGGATAATGTTATCAGTGGCTACTAGCCACAATGGCTATTCTCTGCCTTCATGGTCAGAGACTGTAATTTTTCTGAATACCAGTTCCAGGGAATTGCAGGTAGGCAGAGTGCTGCAAAACCATCAACTGCCCCAGAAAAACCGGAATATCGCATTTTTCCACGAGAGTACAATGGCCTTTGGGGGTGCCTTGCTTTCGCATGATTTCAAGCCGTGATCTCACCCCGAAAAAGCATTTTTTGGCTCCACGATCTTACATGGTGCCCCAAAACATGTGCTTTAGCGCACCATACTGCCCCCCCAAAAGGGCCACAATCTTGTGCGGGTCACGTGACACGTAGGATTTTGGACCTGGAAGGTGGTGTGCTAGATTTGGATCATGTCATGTTGGAGGGTATGAATGCTGTTGTGCTGGAGTTCTGCTTGCCGGTATCCCAAAGGCATCTGATTCACCAAAGTGATTGGCTCTTTGATTTAACAAAAAATACCTTCATGGCCAATCAAAACATCACAAAATACTGAGCAAGCTCTTTGAGACCACCTGAACTCTCTTCATCAGGCTGGATGAAGTCAGCAGATGGGGTGGAGGTATTGAGTGGGTGGGGACTGGTTTTCTATTGAAGGCATAATGTCTGCCTTGGTCAACCCAGTTTTTTGTTACCTGAAGGAGCATCTCAACCCCCATCGTTCTGCCCAGACACTGAGGGTCCAGTGCCGAGGGCCTTCCGGCGGTTCCTTGCTGCGAGAAGCCAAGTTACAGGGAACCAGTAGTGGCACCCGCCCTGTGGAATGCCCTCCCACCAGATGTCAAGGAGAAAAACAACTACCAGACTTTTAGAACAGTGTTTCTCAACCAGTGTGCCTCCAGATGTTTTGGGACTACAACTCCCATCATCCCTAGCTAGCAAGACCAGTGGTCAGGAATGATGGGAGTTGTAGTCCCAAAACATCTGGAGGCACACTGGTTGGGAAACACTGTTTTAGAAGACATCTGAAGGCAGGCCTGTTTAGGGAAGCTTTAATGTTTAATAGATTATTGTATTTTAATATTCTGTTGGAAGCCACCTAGAGTGGCTGGGGAAACCCAGCCAGATGGGCAGGGTATAAATAATAACTTACTATTATTTATTTATTATTATTATTATTTATTATTATTATTACATAGTCTTAGAGCTTATCCCCACTTACCCTTTTCCCCATTCTTTCTGTGCTTTAATATTTCCATGCCCAAGCAGCGTTGTTGGTTTGTTTCCTTTTGGTTTTGCCCCAGAGCTTTCCCCCACAAAAACCTGCTCTTTGAAGCTGAATTGATGCAAACATTTATTCGGGTTTTGTGTGGATTGCCATTTGCTCTGATTGAGCTTTAAAGAGCGGGTTTTCGTGGGGAAAGCTCCAGAGCAAAGAAAGGGGGGGGTTCTTGGACACTGAGCTTTAAATCATGGGCTGTGCCTGGAAAGAGCAGAGGAAAGGTAAGCATGGATGAGCCTTTTCAAAGGGTACAAGACAGCATATTGGTGCTCCCAAATTCGAAGGCTGCCCTGCAACATGACCCAATGAACAGACTGTTCCATCAGGGCTCAAGAGAAATAGGAGTTCTTTTTCAGATGATGAAACATAAGCCTTTAGTCTCTGACAGCTCCAGATGAAGCCACCCCTCCCCAATAAAGCAGCGGTGCAGAAGATAACCGAGAATCTGGGTGAACGAGTCCAACCAGAAAGATTATTCTATACCAGTCTGGGCAAATCAAGGTCAAGTCTGTAAGGTGGGTGGAAGAATCTGATTCCTTGGGGTTCCTATATTCTGCATGGGGCTTCAATGGAAAGCGGGGGCATGCAATCCGCTTTTAAAAGTTAAAAGAGCAGACTCCCATATGCTAGTATATAACAGAAGAGAGAGACTTGCATAACCTTGGTAGGCTTTTGAACATGCTGCCCTGCTTTCCCATGGATTTGGAGTAGTCTGTGCTCACCAGAGCTTGGCAGGAAACTGTGTGTTGGAGGTGAGTTTCCCCCGTACACTCAGAAAGTAGATTAGTTCCAGTAGAAACTCCCAGCGTGCAAGAATATAATTCAGCCCAACCCACCTTTCTCATCTCACATGCATTACAAACCTTCTCTCGCCCTTTTTGGCTAGAAGCTGTTGATGAGACTGAGTTAACTTTTGGGCAAAAAAAAGAGCCCATCATTTTCCTGGCTTGAGAGATGCAAACTATATACACCTGTGACACCAGCTTGAGTTGTTCAGGTATATTTTCCTCTGGGCAGCTGAGAAGTCCCCCTCTAATAAGAACCTAAGGCTAGCGATGCTGGATGAGGCCATGGCAATCACACACTCAACGTAACCAGCTGCACAAAAATAATAAAACTCTTCAACATATGTAACAAAATAACAAGAATATATTCATAAAGTGACAACAAATTAAGAGCGACACAGTGGGTAGAAGTCCCACAAAACTAGTTCATATGTAAAGTCCTAAATTTTCAAAATGTGTACTGTTTTGGTCCGCTTGTAGCCTCTGTATATTCAAAGGGCCAACAAAGGAAAGTTCGTAGCTGTTCCACACATTCCACAAACAAGGATTTCCAGAATAGTCATCCTGTTTTGCCCATCTGGGCTTCTTCAGTGGTACAAACTTCTATATAATATAAATGAATATAATACAGTATTTTAACATCCTTATCTCAAAACATACTAACAATATAAGTAATCGAACCAAAGTGTACATACCACAAGGTTCAACAAGATCATGATTCTAATGACCAATGGTTGCTAGCATAAACTAACTTTGCTGTGGTCTCCAGTTATATAGATAGTAACCATTCAAACAAATTCAGGTGATAGCAATCTACAGATCCAGAGTTGCCTTCTTAAAGTGACCCACACAGCCATACTGATATGAAACCATGGATAATTGTTATTTATCTAAACATAGTTACTAACTCATAAGAAACAACTGTAATCAATTTCAGAGTTTAAACCTGAGGGATGTAAGGGATTCAGCAAGAAAATGAATCTAGTCTCTTTTTGCATAAGGATTTTTCTAGCCTGTAGGTCCCTGATATGCCCAAATCACAAAGAATGCAATATCCTCATCCGAGTGAGATGCTTCAATAAAATGTTGTACCAGAGCAGCATCTATTACATTATTCATCATTCTAGAACAGTGTTCTGAGATTCTTACTTTAATTGGTCTGAGAGTATGGCCCACATATAACAATCCACAGGGATATCTAATAACATAAATTACACGTGACATGGCAAAAGCCTGTAAAACAAACTTAAAACCTGCTTTGATTGTAAACTCTTTAACCTGCAATGCATATTTGCAAGAGGTGCAATGACCACACCTAAAAAATCCCCGTGGGGGACTAGATAAAGTACGTTGCATAAGCGTGGGTTTCAAATCTGTGTGTACCAGTATATCTTTGAATGACTTAGTGCGACGTTTAGCAAACATAGGGACTGTGTCACACCCAGGGATGTCTTTTAGTATATGCCAATGTCTTCTAATAGTTTTCTCAATTTCAGAAGTCATATGGTTGTACTCTAAAGAAGCATAAATGCGTGTGGATCTAGTATTAACACGAGAGTCAGGTGGCAGAAGAGTCTTGATAATGTTTTTTGAAAGGCAGAGGTTATGACAGAGTTGGGGTAGCCTCACTCAGCTAATGATGCAGAAAGTATTTTAGAATGGCCTTGGAAATCTGTTGGGTCTCACTTGGGTCCGTTTAAGCCTCAAAAATTGACCTAGAGGAAGATTGTCTCGAAGATGAGGCCATGGAGCATCAAAGTCCTGGAGCATCCTGTTCGCATCCTGTTCCCAGATGCTTGTGGGAATCCCACAAGCTGGACCTGAGCACAAGAGCCCTCTCCCCTCCTGCAGTTTCCAGCAACTGGTATTCAGAAGCATTTTCATCAGCAATTTTTAAGTGTGTCTAGATTCCAGCCTAGTATCCCTACAGCTCCCTCCTGTGGGAGTGAGTTCCGCAGTTTAACTTTGCACTCTCCCTCATTTGATCACTGAGACAATGCCACCTTTGGGTGTTTGCAATGTCGCCTTTTGGTATCTGCAATGCCACCTCTGGGAGCCTGCATTAAGCTAGTTTCCTTCTAACACCCCTCTCTATCCTGCATCCAAGCCAGCAAGAGGCATTATCTGAGTTCAAGGGTACCGTACTTTTCCGTGTACTGTATAACACGTCCCTGATTTTGGGGGATTCAAAATTAAGAAAAGGGGGGGAGATTCCTCAAAGTTGTTGAGCTTTTTTATGGAGGATTGCCAGAAGCTGTTGAGCTTTGGGGGGGGGGGGAGTTGTTGAGCTTACACACATCGCCAAAGCAACCTATCCTCTGTCCCATTGCCAAAAAAAACAGCAAATCAACTGCCCAGTTACCACAGCGACAGCCAATCGAAAACAGCCCTGGCAGATGAAATTGATGGAACTACGCAGAATTGGATAAGATGACAGGGAGAATTTCAAACCAGCAGGACCAGAAATTCTCGAAAAATTGGAGTAAATATAAGAGTTATTTGAAAGACAATTGTAACCAACTGACTACGCTTGTAGGACTACAAGAAGTTTTGTAAGGAGAACTATATGAAATATTGCAGAAAAGATTTATGAGGATGGATTTTAAGTTATGGATTATTAAAAGCAATAGTTAGGATAATAAATGTAAGATTAAGAGATGAGGTGTGAAAATCATTAGGCGCGGTTGATGGAAGTCTCAGGCTAAAATAGCCAAAATGTTGTATAAGATGAGATGAGATGATATGTTCTGTTTGGAAAATATATGTAAAAACTAATAAAAATGTATATTGTTGTTGTTTAGTCGTGTCCGACTCTTCGTGACCCCATGGACCAGAGCACGCCAGGCACTCCTGTCTTCAGTGGTGCATGCTCTAGTTATCTCTCACTTGGACTACTGCAATGTGCTCTACGTGGGGCTACCTTTGAAGGTGACCCGGAAACTACAGCTAACCCAGAATGCGGCAGCTAGACTGGTGACTGGGAGCAGCCGCCGAGACCACATAACACCGGTCCTGAAAGACCTACATTGGCTCCCAGTACGTTTCCAAGCACAATTCAAAGTGTTGGTGCTGACCTTTAAAGCCCTAAACGGCCTCGGTCCAGTATACCTGAAGGAGCGTCTCCTCCCCCATCATTCTGCCCGGACACTGAGGTCCAGCGCCGAGGGCCTTCTGGTGGTTCCCTCGGTACGAGAAGCTAAGTTACAGGGAACCAGGCAGAGGGCCTTCTCGGTGGTGGCACCCACCCTGTGGAATGCCCTCCCACCAGAGGTCAAAGAAAACAACAATTACCAGACCTTTAGAAGGCATCTTAAGGCAGCCTTGTTTAGGGAAGCTTTTAATGTTTGATGGATTTTTGTATTTTGATGTTTTGTTGGAAGCCGCCCAGAGTGGCTGGGGGAACCCGGCCAGATGGGCGGGGTATAAATAATAAATTATTATTATTATTTATTATATTCAAAAATTTATACAGTGGAACCTCAGTTTATGAACACCTCGGTTTATGAATTTTCGGTTTACGAACGCCGCAGACCCATCTGGAACGGATTAATTCACTTTCCATTACTTTCAATGGGAAAGTTCGCTTCAGTTTATGAACGCTTCAGGTTAACTACAGACTTCCGGAACCAATTGTGTTCATAAATCGACATAAACATAAAAAAACAGCCCTTGCAGCAGCCACCAATAACAATCTCCAACTCGCGGCAGCAACCTATCCCACAGCCCTACAATGCACTGTTGGAGGGTCATATGGTCTACTTGTGAGTAGGCAACCTCCTGATATGCACTACCCATGTATAGGATGATCCCTAATCTTGAACATGATTTTGGAATTTAAAAAACATAGTCTTATACATGGAAAAGTACGGTATATTCTGACCAGGTAAAAGAAGCGCTCAAGCAGGGTGTGAATTAAACCAGTGAGGGATGTGGCCTGGGGAAAGACCAGGGCTGGATTAACAATTAAGCAAAATAAGCCTGTGCTTAGGGCATCAAGGGAGGGGGGGGCACCACAGAAATTTTCCATTGCCAGATTTTTAACATCAATGGTCACAAATTGTTCATTTTCTCAGCTGAAATATATTTTTAAAAAATCCCAACAGAACAACTATGCAGCAAGTCAGGCTTGGTGCCTTATCTCTACTAAGTATAGAAGCAGGTGTGTTTTGTAAGATTAGCTTTCAAGATCTGACCAAAAACTCTGCGATTAGAAAAAGTAGGAGAGAAAAAATTCAAATATAAAGAAAACGGAAATATACCAAAACAAAAATTATTTTCCATCATGCTGTAGGTTTTGTTTCATTTTTTAAAAAAATTATTTTAAGGTTTATTGCTGCTTATATTTTGAATTAGATATACATGGAGGCACCAAAATCTTTTAAGTGCTTAGGGACTCTAAAGGTCTTAATCTGACTCTGGGCGAGACCCAATGGCCAGACGGAGAAGCCTGGGGGATGCATTTGGGGGCCAAGGCCTGAACTTCCTCACCCTGCTCCCTGGTTATGGCTTAAGAGTAGAGTCGATGTTCTGCGTAATTCTTTGCTGAATCCTGTGACTCCTTAAATATATGACGCAAACACACACACACACTCCCTACAGCTCACAACTATTCCTCTGCATTGCTCTTCCTATAGATTCAGCAGGATTTCCCTTCCTTAGCCAAAAGAAAATAAAAAAAGTGAAACCTGAGTCCTTCCTGTTGTGTAAATGGCAGGCTAGTCCTGTGACAATAGCAAGAAAGAGAGAATTTTAAAATCTTCGTTGTCCTCTTGTAGCAACTTACCTTACCCACCACAAGGGGGCAGAGAAGTTCTACCAGAGTTGCCCATGTCTAGGCACCTTAGCAACAAATTTCAAAGGGGATATGATGCATAGAATCATGGAATCATAGAGTTGGAAGAGACCACAAGGGCCATCCAGTCCAACCCCCTGCCAAGCAGGAAACACCATCAAAGCATTCCTGGCATATGGCCGTCAAGCCTCCGCTTAAACACCTCCAAAGAAGGAGACTCCACCACACTCGTTGGCAGCAAATTCTACTGCCGAACAGCTCTTACTGTCAGGAAGGTCCTCCTAACATAGCTGCCAAGTTATCCCTTTTTTTAAGGGATTTTCCCTTATGCTGAATAGGCTTCCTCGCGAGAAAAGGGGAAACTTGGCAGCTATGCCTCCTAATGTTTAGGTGTAATCTTCTTTCTTGTAGTTTGAATCCATTGCTCCATGTCCACTTCTCTGGAGCAGCAGAAAACAACCTTTTCCCCTCCTCTATATGACATCATTTTATATATTTGAACATGGCTATCATATGACCCCTTAACCTTCTCTTCTCCAGGCTAAGCATACCCAGCTCCCTAAGCCGTTCCTCATAAGGCATCGTTTCCAGGCCTTTGACCATTTTGGTTGCCCTCCTCTGGACACATTCCAGCTTGTCAGTATCCTTCTTGAACTGTGGTGCCCAGAACTGGACACAGTATTCCAAGGTGAGGTCTGACCAGAGCAGAATACAGTGGTACTATTACTTCCCTAGATCTAGATGCTATACTTCTATTGATGCAGCCCAGAATTGCATTGGCTTTTTTAGCTGCTGCATCACACTGTTGACTCATGTCAAGTTTGTGGTCTACCAAGACTCCTAGATCCTTTTCACATGTACTGCTCTCAAGCCAGGTGTCACCCATCCTGTATTTGTGCCTTTCATTCCCCCCCCCCCCAAGTGTAGTACCTTACATTTCTCCTTGTTAAAATTCATATTGTTTGCTTTGGCCCAGTTGTCTAATCTGTTAAGGTCATTTTGTAATGTGATCCTGTCCTCTGGGGTATTAGCCACCCCTCCCAATTTGGTGTCTAGAATTTGAGTCTTACCGTACTATGCTTGGTTGCTCCTTTCCACTGTATAATAAACTCCAGAAAAGCATGGACACTCCCACCTAATGATCCTGCCACTTCTACCCCACTAACCAGGTCCTAGCTGTCAAGTTTTCCCTTTTCTCGCGAGGAAGCCTATTCAGCATAAGGGAATTTCCCTTTATAAAAGGGAGAACTTGACAGCTATGAACCAGATCATCACTATTGGTTAGGATCAGATCTAAAAAGGCTCATCCTCTTGTTGCTTCTCCCACTTTCTGGACAATGAAGTTGTCTGCAAGGCCAGTGAGGAATCTGTTCGACCTTATGCTCTTGGCTGAGTAAATCAAAATCATAGAGCTGAACAAATCAGAATCATAGAGCTGGGGAAGAGGAAGCCTCAAAGGTCATCCAGACCAACCCTCTTCTGGTGCAGGAAATCTACTACAGAATTCTTGCTAGGTGGCCATCCACCTTAAAGACTTCTAACAAAGGAGAATCTACCATAGAGTTGTCACCCATCCCATATAATACAGGATTGTCCCGTATTTCATTGTAAAATGCCATGTCCTGTATTGATTCAATACAGGAAGCAGTTTGTCCTGTATTTCCTCTCTCTCTCTATTTCTCCCCCCCCCCCCACATACCCTCCAGTGCTTTGAAGCCAAAATCTGGAATGCCATCTTGCCGGATGCCATCTTGCCGTTTTTTTGTGGTGAGAGCATGCCGGCCATTTGGGTTGCCATGATCATGCGCAATTTCGTTCCCCCCAAAAGTGCTTTTTCATGTACGGTGCCCACAAATGTGTGTTTTGGGGACACTGCATGAAATTGCAACACTGAGGGGGAAAGCCTTTTTTTCGTTAGGGGGGGGGTGAAACACACCACAAAATCGTGTGAGATCATGGCAACCAAAATGACCACCATGCGCTCATGATTAAAAATTTTGAGGTCCCGGTCTGGGACACTTGTGGGGTGTGCAATCCGCCACCCAGTCCTGTCCTGTATTTTGGCAGACCAAAGGTGGCAACTCTAATCCACCACCTTCTTAGGAAAACTGGATCCAGTGTCACATAATACTGTCACATTTTCTTCCTAATATTGAGTCAAAATCCCCTTGTCATTTTGTGACAGTGGCCCAAAGGGCCACAATAAATGTGATAATGTGTACCCCTGTGAATCCTTGAGTGTGCTTCTAATAGAGAAGTTATGGTAGCCTGTTACTTTATGAAACTGATGGTTTTGCAAGTTGCCGCCCCACCATTGAGGCAGAAATACAGCTAATATGTGAATCACAAAGATACAGCTCAAAGCTAGAACGTAAGTTGCTACATGGTGCAAATAACTACATGTAACACAGATTCCCAACATACACACTACAGTAATGCAATGTAACAGAACACGGTGGAAGTCAGAACTTAATCAGCAGAAATTGCCAGTGCTTATTGCGCATGTGTATTAAACATGAAATGAGGTAATGACGTATATGACTGGTGAAAATTGAAGTGCTTTGTCTGAAATTTTATAAATACCACTGCCTGGACCAGGGGTTCCCAAACTAAGGCCCGGGGGCCGGATGCGGCCCAATCGCCTTCTAAATCCGGCCCGCGGACGGTCCGGGAATCAGCATGTTTTTACATGAGTAGAATATGTCCTTTTATTTAAAATGCATCTCTGGGTTATTTGTGGGGCCTGCCTGGTGTTTTTACATGAGTAGAATGTGTCCTTTTATTTAAAATGCATCTCTGGGTTAATTGTAGGGCATAGGAATTCGTTCATTTTTTTCCCCAAAATATAGTCCGGCCCCCCACAAGGTCTGAGGGACAGTGGACTGGCTCCCTGCTGAAAAAGTTTGCTGACCCCTGGCCTGGACCACTGGGCAGGACTGCAGTTTTGTGGAATGATACGACTATAACCTATAATCCTCTTTCTATCTAAATGCAAAAACCTGGACATTGTACCTAAGGGTCTTAGAATTAAGAACCCTCTTCAATCAACTTATCCCACAGAATATGCCAGAAAACTATGCCACACTTTATCTAAGAAACTGCTGAAACATCTTATCGGCGTTCTGTATTCCAAACAGAAGTTAATAAAGGAGGAACTCTCTGCACTGGAGAACTCCATCAGGAATCACCCGGCCTGGCAGAAGTTCCACAAGGAAAAACAAACCATTTACCACTCTCAACTGGAGTTACTGAAGAACCAGAAAAATAAAAAACTCTGCAACCTTTCCAACCTACAGGCCACCAATCAAAACAAGATCAACAACATTGTCAATCTTTCACAGCAAACACTCAGCCCAGCTGAGGAATCCGTCCTTTCACGGGGACTATCATTCTGCCCTGCCAAATCCCAACACATGATTCAGTTCTGCGGGGACCTGGAAGCATTTTTCCGCCGTTTACGCCTGAAGGAGTATTTTCATCACACACAAGAACAAGACAAAGTAGAACAAACTACATCCCCACAACACAACACCTCTCAACTTACTGGGGAACAACCATCACCCTCCAAACGCATCAATGAACAGAACATTGACCACCAACTACCACCGAAAAGAAGTTACACAAAAAGGGACTCCACATGGACCCCTCCTGATGGACGCAGTACCACACTAGATCTGTACATCGAATGCTTCCGCCACAGAATCCAAACGGATGTGACCAGAAAACACCATCGCTTACTACAAAATCTAAACCATGCTGAAAGGAGAGCCATAGAAAATCTCAGGAACAACCCAGACATTATAATTAAAGAGGCAGACAAGGGTGGAGCTGTCGTCATCATGAACAAAACTGATTACATCCAGGAGGCCCACAGACAACTTTCCAATACTGCCTTTTACATGAAATTGGACTCAGACCTCACACAAGCATACAAAAAAGAACTGAACAAGATTATTAAGGAGCTACCCCTACACATCCAAGAACAGATCCTCACAAACACACCAGCGGAACCTCGGCCAGGAACTTTCTATCTTCTACCCAAAATACACAAACCAGGAAACCCAGGACGCCCCATCATCTCAGGTATTGGCACCATTACAGTGGGTGTTTCCGGCTATATGGACTCTGTTCTGAAACCATATGCTATCAGTGCTCCCAGCTACGTACGTGACACCACAGATTTTCTGAGGAAAATACAATATTTGAACAATCTTCCTAACAATACTATACTAGCCACTATGGATGTGGAATCTCTATATACCAACATCCCACACAATGATGGTTTACAAGCCATAAGGAACACCATTTCAGATAAAACCACAGCGGACTTTGCTACCAAACTCTGCCACTTTGTCCTTACCCACAACCACTTCAAATTTGGTGATGACCTGTTCCTCCAGATCAGTGGCACAGCCATGGGCACCCGCATGGCCCCACAGTATGCCAACATCTTCATGGCAGATTTAGAACAACGTTTCCTTAACTCCTACCCACTCAAACCTCTCCTGTACCTGCGATACATTGACGATATTTTTACTATCTGGACACATGGACAACAGACCCTGGAAACCTTCCACCAGACATTCAATGACTTTCACCCCACCATCAACCTAACAATGAACCAATCTATGCAAGAAATACATTTTTTGGACACTACTATAAAAATACAGGATGGACATATAGACACCACCTTATACAGAAAACCAACTGACCGACAAACATATCTACATGCTTCTAGCTACCATCCCAAACATACCAAACAATCCATCGTATACAGCCAGGCCTTACGTTACAACCGCATCTGTTCCAACTCTACAGACAGAGAATCTCACCTAAGAGATCTACAGCAAACCTTTTTAGAACTAAAATATCCACCTGATGAAGTTAAACAACAGATCAACAGAGCCAGACAGATACCTAGAGAGAACCTGCTGCAAGACAGACCCAAAAAAGAAAATAACAGAACACCACTAGTCATCACATACAGCTCCCAAGCTAAAACAGTACAACGCATCATCAGAGATCTACAGCCTCTCCTGGACAATGACAGCTCCCTTTCTCAAGCTCTGGGAGGAAGACCTTTCATTGCCTACAGACAGCCACCCAATCTTAAACAACTCCTCACCCATAATAATACAACCACCAGACTTAACATGGACACTGGTACCAGAGCCTGCAATAAACCCAGATGCCAACTTTGCTGCCACATACACCCAGACAACACCATTACTGGCCCCAACAACATCCAACATACCATCTCAGGACTATTTAATTGCTCATCCTCTAACATTGTGTATGCCATCAAATGCCAACAGTGCCCTTCAGCTCTCTATATTGGACAAACAGGCCAAACCCTACGCCAAAGGATAAATGGACATAAATCTGACATCAGGAACCAGAAGACAGAAAAACCAGTAGGAGAACACTTCAATCTCCCAGGACATTCTATACAAGATCTCAAAGTAGCTGTCTTACTACAAAAGAATTTCAGAAATAGACTGGAAAGAGAAGTTGCTGAATTGCAACTTATCACCAAGCTCAAAACCATGGAGGGACCTGGTTTGAACAGAGATATCGGATTCTTATCTCATTATACATGATTATCATTATACATGATAAGCGATCTTCAGCCATCTCAACCCTTGCTTTTTCATGCAAAACCATTTGCAGTCGTTTGCGGTCATCAACAGCTATCAGTCAGTCAATCACCCATTTCCACCACCCTTCTGAGTGATCCCCCCTCCCCATCCCCACCCCTCCCCACCCCTTCTCTACATAAGTGCCTGGAAACTTCCATTTCACTGTATCTGAAGAAGTGTGCATGCACACGAAAGCTCATACCAAAATAAAAACTTAGTTGGTCTTTAAGGTGCTACTGAAGGAATTTTTTTTATTTTACTTCGATCCAGACCAACACGGCTACCTACCTGTAACTATAACCTTTTGCTTTGCAATAAACAACACTGGACTCCTAACTCCTCACATTTCTGAGTTTTATTGGCATAAACTCAGGAGATAAGCTATTTTTGGCTTACAACAGTTTGAAGTGAAACTGTGAAGCCATCAGATTCTATGCTCTGAGCCAAAAGGCTTCATCAGCCCGGTTTGCCCAAAGGTGAAGTCCAGTACCCAGGTGGAGGGTTCCCCCTATTAATCCCCTATTTTTAATCCCAAGACCTCTTCACTGCTGCTGTGTATTAAAGCAGTGGAGGGCAGCCCCCGTGGCTCTCAGGTGTGCAATGGAATCCTGCTGCCACAGGTGAAACATTGCAGCAGCAGTGGCATGGAACAATGCCCGCAACCCCGAAACAGTGAGTGAAATAACACCCACAGCAACAGCCAGGCACAGGAGGCTGCAAGAGCATGCTGCTTGGTGGTGCAAGGTCGCCTCCAGACTGTTGGCATTTTGTGGGAGGCATTCCAGACAGGACATTTAGGTTTGTGCCTCCGCTCTCCTGGGGCAGCGAGATCCAATTAAAAATGAAAACAGACTTTCTGTGGTTAGGAATATGACGGGAAAAGCAAATTTCAAGTGTGGGGTGAGGGAAAGATTAATGAGAAGACACATAGCCAAGCAATTCAGGATAGATTGTTGTTTGTTGTCTAACCTCCCCACGAGCAAATCAGAACAGATGTTCAATAAAGACGCCCCAGTTTACTGTGCACTTGCTGCATTTCCAGGGCTGGGTTTTTAATGGATTTCACACTACCTTGTCCAAAATACATACCCTGTACTTTGTAATAAAACACTACTGTGTGATGTGTTACTTCTCAAATGAGCTTCACGCCGAGTCCTTAAGCTGGTCCTTATTCATCTCTAGCCAAGGTGGAACCACCTTTGCATAGTGTAAAGACAAACTTTGCCCTGTCAATACCTCCGGGTGTGTACAGAAACAGAAACAAATCTGACATTAATGAAGCTGTGCTGATGTGAACAATGCCTGGCAGGAGGGAACAGCTGAATACACTGCGGGGAACAACTTCACCGCACTCTAAGGTGCTAATGTGAACACACTCATCAGGAGTGCCAACTTGGCCCTGTGACCGTGGGTGCCTGGGGCCGTGGGAGCCATGCAGCGTGCATGGCCCTGGCACAGAAATTTGTGGGTGCCCAGCCCCTTCATGGGAAATTCACGGGCACCCAGGGCCCCAGGGAGTTGGCACCTATGATACCCATAGTCTAACTTCTGCATTACGCTTTGTGCAAGCAAATCAGGATAACCACTCCACTCTTTTTAGGCTTTGGTGCAGCAGGCGAGAGATCGAGGTGACTGCTTAAAGGTCTTCCATGGATAGTAGCCATGCCAAGTCGCTGTTGTTTGTGTCCTACCACCACACCTGGAACGAAGAAAACAGTTCTCTAGTTTCAATCAGGGCAGCGAGAGAGAGAAGCCAGGGCTTCTGAGGTTGGCTGGTGAGAAGCAGGTGCGAGGGTGTGTGGTCGCTTTGGGGAAGACTGACATTATTTCAGGACTGGTACTACGAGTCTGGGTGTCTCTGCCAGCCTATTGCCGCCATCCTGGCATCATTTGTAAACAGATCTCTCTTCCCTCGCAAGGAAACTGACCCTTCCCTGAAAGTTCCAGTCTAGGAAGTAGGAAGCAGAAGTCACAGAGGGTGCCGTGGAATCCAGCCTTGCATGCAACATTGCCAAATTCTTGGACCAGGTGCTGCAGACCAGAGCAATGTTGCAAGTGACAAAAATGCCGCATGGGCTGCAAGAATGCAACTGCGCATGCAGTGCTGGTCAAGTGCTTTCTGCGCTTCTCCTGTCTTCCGCCCTTTCAGTGGAGTCCACATGTCCTTGGGCGTCCGTCAGAGCAGCCGCATCATCATCATCAGGAGAGCGGGCAGCAGCAAGTGCAACAGCATAGCCCCGGAGGTCAGCTCGATGCTGCGGTTGCAGAGGGAGCCAGAGCAGCATCGGATGGAGGCATTCCGGCTCAGGCCCAGCAGTTGTGGTTTCTCCCAGCAAAGCTTCTCCAAGCTGCAGCCACGCAGCACCATCTGGCCTTCCTCTAGAAACAAACACACGTGAGACATCCAGTATAGAGGCACAGGAGGGACTGGCAGATCAATGCTTACAAGTAGGGGAGAAAATCATGATGTAATAATAATAATAATAATAATAATAATAATAATAATAATAATAATAAATTTATACCCCGCCCATCTGGCTGGGATTCCCCAGCCACTCTGGCCGGCTCCCAACAGAATATTAAAAACACAATAAAACATCAAACATTGAAAATTCCTTGACAGCCATCTGTCAGGAATGCTTTGATGGTGTTTCCTGCTTGGCAGGGGGTTGGACTGGATGGCCCTTGTGGTCTCTTCCAGCTCTATGATTCTATGAAAAACTTCACGATATAGGGCTGCCTTCAGATGTCTTCTAAAAGTCAGATAGTTGTTTATTTCCTTGACATCTGGTGGGAGAGCATTCCACAGCGTGGGCACCACCACCTAGAAGGCCCTCTGCCTGGTTCCCTGTAACCTCACTTCTCGCAGGGAAGACCCTCGGCGCTGGACCTCAGTGTCCGGGCTGAACAATGGGGGTGGAGACGCTCCTTCAGGTATACTGGGCCAAGGCCATTTAAGGCTTTAAAGGTTATCACCAACACTTTGAATTGTGCTCAGAAACGTACTGGGAGCCAATGTAAGTCTTTCAGGACCAGTGTTATATGAGGATTCTCTATTGCAGGGGTGGAGAACCTCAAGCCCACAGGTTGAATGTGCCCCCCTGTGGCCCTATGTGGCCCTAGGGCAATGCCACTTGCAAAATCCACTCACTGGTCCTGATCAGAACTCTAGTGGTTTTATCTGGCTGGAATCTGTCAGTGGTGTAGCAGCCCAGGACCGGCGGTGAGTTGGAAACCCGTTGCTATTTCTGCAGCAGGGTCCCTGTCTCCAGCAGGCTGCAGCCACCCAAACAGCACAAAGGGGGAGCTCTGCACCCACTGTCTGCACCAAAGCTGGCCATTTAGGAACACTGAAAACACAAGGTGCTTCCGTTTCAAGAGAATTTATGTTACATACAGTGGAACTTTAGGGAAAACAGAACTTAAGATTGCTCTGAAAGAAGATGTTGGAGCAGCACTCCAAATCATTTCCCCATTTATGTGCACGGAAAATAGTAGATCTATCAGAAAGGATATTCTGCACCGATTCCTACATCTGGGGCCCTTATTAAGGTCCAGAAATTGCATACTTATGGGGGTGGTAGGTTGCTGATGGAGGACCCTGGGTGAGAGACAGGGAAAGGTCGGTCTCCCAGGATGAGATGTCGAGGGGGAGAAAGGAAAGATCCCCGCTGAGAGCTGGCATGAGCTACTGCCTTCTGTGAGCGGTAAGGGCTAATAATTATTTTTAAGAGAGCATTCAAATAATTTCAGTAGCAGTTTCAAGTATGTTGCAAAATCTAAGAATAGATCAAAGACTATTAAACTCCAACAAAACCTGTTACATTGTGGCAGTGAATAAATAATGAGAAATTGGAGTAAGGAGTCTGGTCGATAGAAAAAGTCCATTTTTATTTCAAAGGTTTTGACTCTACTAGTTGATGTAGTAATCCTTTTTTGTTTTCTTTTTCTGCCTGGTGTGTTAAAGTAAACAATAACAATGAAAATCTTTTTTAAAAAATTATTATTATTATTTTTAAGAGAAGACTCTGTATTTGACTTATTCTATTTGTATTTTTTTGTAGCCGCTATTTTATTGTATTGTGAAAAAGTTTAATAAAAATCAATGCAATGCATCCCGGATTATTATTATTATTATTATTATTATTATTATTATTATTGCATAATTATAAGGTCTCTAATAACATCACCTCAATTCCACATGCTTTCTAGTACCTACACACACACAAAGCTCACCTGTGACATTCACACACATGTTCTGGTCCCCAACACACTTGACATGAGTCCAGTTCCCTGTGGCACATTCCCCTTGTCCAGAGTCACAGCAGCTAGCGCATTCCAGGCCATTTTCAGGCTTCCGCTTGACCCCTGGGAAACAAAGAGGAAACAGGGTTTTGACTTAGAGCAGGGGAACCCATTGACCATTCAGATGTTGTTGCACTACAACTCCCATCATCCCACGCTGGTGGGCGTTGGTAGGAGTCCAACAATATCTAGAGGTTCCTGTGTCCTTAAGTTCCTTCCAAGTTACGGGGCCTCTGTGCCTGAGGACCAAACCTAGGGCTGAGCAGCACCATCAGTCCATCCTAGAAGCCAATTTCAGTACAGCAGGGCCAGTCTGCATGGATGCAAAGGGCAAGCATCCTGTTCTAGTCCATACCTCACTGTGCCAGTTTGCTGTCACTATCCTGTTAAGTATGATGGGTTTAATTCACAATGAAATGGGAATGGCTGTGTGTATTGGTGAAAAAGTTTAAGTGGAAGATTCCATTGAAGTATACTAAGCTAAATTAAGAGCAAAAAGGGCTGTCTGATGCCTCGATGAGTGGGATTGTTTTCTACTAGCTAACATGTGAGTGTTTAACCTTAGATCACACTAGAGGTGTTGAATTGCAAATTCGCCATCTTGGAAGGGTGGTGGCTGAAGTATTTTGCTCTCAGACTCTGTGAGAGTAAGGGTGCAAATGAAGCTTTCCAGCATAGCTGCCAAGTTTTCCCTTTTCTCGCGAGGAAGCCTATTCAGCATAAGGGAAAATCCCTTTAAAAAAGGGATAACTTGGCAGCTATGCTTTCCAGGTAAGCAGCCTCCAGCAAACTGCCGGCTGGGATGAGAGACAGACCTCGGCTTCAAAGTCTGTTGAAATTATGTCATATTTTGGAAGGTGCCGAGCCTATGCCTTGGACACAGGCATACGCCTTATGGAATTGTTTGGATGTATCGTTTGGTGTTTCTGTTCTGTTTAGAAAAAAGTTCTGCAAGGAAAGGTTTGAATAATATCTAATAGGTCTGGACAATGCTTCATTTTCAAAAGGTGTTGGTTTTTATGTATCCAGTTGCTTCAAGCTGCACACTATTAATATCTGCAATATATCCAACGAAGGCACAAACATTACCTTGCTCTGAAAAGTGGCTGCAGATGCTCTTCTGTCCTGGCCGGCCATCATTACACAGCGGGGTGGAACAGCAGCTGATGTCCAGCCTTCCCGAGAGCTCTGGGAGTACATACTGGCGGCGGCACAGTGTCTCAAGGCCGCATGTCCGGTAGGTCATTTTCCAGGCACCGTTGGTCACTGGGAAGCAACATTCATTTATAAGAATAGCACATTGCAGCCTGCAAACATCTTAGAACAGGGGGTCTCAGAACTGCCTATGGCTTCATTGCCTGCCTGCTGCAAGCCAATGTACAAATTTCAGACTTCTTCACTCCTTTAGGCTCTTGGCCTGCCTTCTCCAACCAAGTGACCTCCAAATGTTTTGGACTACATACAATTCCCAGGAACCGCCACCTGCTGGGAGTTATAGTCCAAAAAAAAAACACAGAAGGACACCAGGTTGAGAAAGGCTCTGCTGGCCATTGTGTGTGGTTTGTTTCTTCCTTTTTTTTGCCCATCATCTCCCCCAGTTCTCACTTCCCCTCCTCCCTCCAGCCTTTGCCTCTTCCCCTCCTTCCTCTGGACCACCCATTCTTCCATCCCTCTATCATTAGGCATTGCTGCTTCCTCCTCAGTCCACTGCCTCTTCATTTCCTAGGGCCCAGCTTCTTCTACCTTTGCTTCCCAAACACCTTCCTCACCTGACTAGCTCTTAAGTTCAGAGCAGCTCTGCTAGTGGAAACCAGAGACCAGTCTGCCAGTCACATCCCTTCTGTGACAGCATAGCGGCATAGCCAATTGCCATTCCCAGGCCCTTGCTCTTCAGTGTCGCCCATTTTTCTTCTGCAAGATGTATATTTTGTGGTGCACACAACAGTTCCTTCGAGTTACAAATGTGCCCCCATCACCAGGTACCAAAATGTTGTGGGACTCCTGTTTTGCATACTCATGATCCTCTCACGCTATGACAGATTCTCCCCACATCCTCGAAGCGCATCCCTTAACCCCTGCTGGTCTAGCACTACTGCTAATAAATTCCTTCCCAGCAAATGCAACATCCTTTTTGAGGAGGGGGGTTTATTCCTTAACACTATATCAAAACTTTGAAAGTCTACACCCACAAACATACACACATGTTTACTATATAGCAGGGGGGCACACTTCTGTCAACAGAGCACCTTGGATTGTGTAAAGATCTACACGGTGCAGGGAGTAAGCAGGATTTGACCAACTTGGTGCACTTTTAATATGTATTGCAAGCAGGGCTTCCTTCTTCCCAAACCACTTTCACGTTCCTTTTTTTCTCCCCCCCCCCCCTAACAGTCTCCCATTCACACTCTGTCCTTTCAATAGCCTCTGATATGCATATTCCAAAAGAGGCCCCAACTTACCAGTAAAATCCATGCACTGGTTCATGTCCCCCAAACACTTGATCCGGGTGGCATTTCCTGGAGCACACTCTCCAGTGCCTCGATCGAAGCAGCTGTAACACTCCATGCCATTGGCCACCTGAGGAGAACTGGCCGGAACTGAAAAGGCAGAGGAGGGGGACAGGAGTTTACTGTGTGATTTGATTTGATTTGATTTGATTTGATTTGTATTGTATTGGTCTGTAATCCCAGGTCAGATTCCAACATACAATGCAACTCAGTTTTCAATATCTTTAAGCAAAACAACCAATCAAAATGAAAGCACTATCATAATAATATTAATAATTCAATTTATTATTTATACCCCGCCCATCTGGCAGTTACTCTGGGCGGCTCTCAACATAATATTAAAAACACGATAAAACATCAAACATTAAAAACTTCCCTAAACAGCTGGCTGCTTTTAATGTAAGCATTTTTTAGCAAGTGCACATCATACCAAAGAAACTGACTTGAGGAATAAATTGTGTTCCAGCCCTAGTAGGGTTTATCTCTCATGAAACCAGTGTGAATAACCCAACTGTAGCCAATTAACTCTGTACATCAGGAAAGAAATCCGTAGCTAGATAAAACTCTAATCTGTGTTCTACAGTACTCATCCTTTCGCTAAGTAAGACCCACTTTTGCTGGTATGTCATCTCTTTTTAAAAAATCTCATTTCCCTTCAGCAGCCATGATTTCATCACCTCTAAGCTGATGCGCACGTTCTCTTTCTGCATGATCTTCAGGCTCCTAGCACTTATAAGTGAAAGCAGAACGCTTCAAACAAATCCCACTCCTCTCTATTATTTAATCGTCCTCACTTTCTCAGATCCAAGCACTACTGCATCAGTCTAGAGCAGGGATTCCCAAACTAAGGCCCGGGGGCCGGATGCGGCCCAATCACCTTCTAAATCCGGCCCGCGGACTGTCCAGGAATCAGCATGTTTTTACATGAGTAGAATGTGTCCTTTTATTTAAAATGCACCTCTGGGTTATATGTGGGGCATAGGAATTCCTTCATTATTTTTTTCCAAAATATAGTCGTCGTCCCCCAACAAGGTCTGAGGGACACTGGACCAGCCCCCTGCTGAAAAAGTTTGCTGAACCCTGGTCTAGAGGTCAATAATAACGGTGGATCTCACTGAGGAGGATGCGTGTTGTTTTGACTCCAGATGTTTTGACTCCATATTTGACTCTCACATGGAGGAGGTAAATGAAGAAGAGCCTCGAGTGATGAGCACAGAGTCTGGGGTGGTTTATATGGGGAGAGGCAGTCCTTCAGGTATTGCGATCCTGAGTTCGGGACCTGCTATCCCCCATAAGAAAACTCCCCAAAGGGTTTTGCATCTTACCCTCCCCACTTACCGCCTGTGAAACGGGTGTTGCAGAGGTCTGAGTCACAGTAGTAGGTATTGTGCACCTCTCGGTCATCTTCAGAGTACACATTGGCTGTGCGGTTGGACACGCCCTCCCCAGAGCAGCCTTTCATTACGTATTCGGCTATTTCCAGGTCTGGGGACATAAAATGCAGGGAATTGGAAATACAGAGAGAAGCAGCCAAATCAGTGCATTTAGATCCAATAGCCCTGGAGGAAATAAGGCACCATAGCCTGAAAGTTCTTGAGGCATCTGCTCCTCACCATGTCAGGATGTTTACTTAGGTATCCCATCTGCACAATAACATTCAAAGCACTATGATACCACTTTAAACAGTCATGTAAACATCCTGGCAGGAAAGGGCAACACTCAGGTTTGAGCCTTGGCGACTTTCGTTAAGCAAGCAAGCAAGCAAACAGTGTGACTCACCTGGCAGCATAAAAACGCCAGCGTAGTTGTTTGTATCTGGAAGACAATTGGGAGGCAGGTGATCAGTAAAGCGGTTTGGGGCTCAGATGAGGCAGAGTTGCTTCTTTCGTTTGTTCTACCAGAATGTTACACACCAGGCATGCCAACTCTAGGGGGCCAAAGGCACCTTGGCCCCCTCAATATTTGTTTTAAAGGGGACCGAACCCCCTCAGACTTCAGGTGCCCCTGCAATGTGTGTCACAGCTACAGCGGTCCGTTCCTCCAGAGCACTCGGCCTCCTGCGACAAGCGTGCCTTGCACATGCGTCATAACACATGTCCAACATGTGAGGCATCACACATACACCTTATGTGCCAGGCCCCCTCCCCCCAGCTCGTGGGCAACCCAGCATCTTAATCAGAGGTGGAGACCCTGTGTCCATCCATAACTTCCTGGACTCCAACTCCCATCAGTCCCAGACGCCATGGCCAATGGCCAGGCAAGGTGGGGCCTGTAGGTCACATTCACACTATACAGTTTATGCACTATTATACCACTTAAGCAGTCCTCCCCCCCCCAATGAATTCTGGGAGCTGTAGTTTGTCAAGGGTGCTAAGAGCTGTTAGGAAGACCATTGATTCCCCTGCTGGAGCTGCAATTCCCAGAGTGGTTTAACACTCAGTCCCTCTTCACAGAGGACGCTGAGAACTCTAGGTCTGGGAGGAGACCCGTGCTTTTTTGTTCTCTTACAGAAGAGCTTGATGGTGGATGAGAAGCAGGAGCGATCCCTGGGCGTACAGAGCTGCTCGGTCTGGACGCATTCATGGAACATCCCCACACACTGATAGCACCGCAGGCTGTTGGCTGAAAGGGTGAAAACAATAGATTAGCCAACAACAACCATGAAGACTGATGGTAGGAAAGGTGGGGTTCTGCCACTGCCAACAGGATGTGACCCCAAGACCTCCATGTTATTTCCTCGCTGGGGAGGGAGAAGCAGTTGCTGGTTGCTTTCAAACTGCTTGTAGATTCATAATTGCTTTTCTATATTCCAATGTTTTAACACTGGATGACTCAGCAGGCAGACTAAGCTTGTGCTTAGAGCAAACCAGCAAAGCAGAAGGACTAACAAAAATGATATGGGAGGGGGGTTACATTTGACATTTAAAAACAAAAAAACCATTAAAAGTAGCCAAGATGGGGAAGAAATCAGAACTATGTTAGACTTCCTCACACTCTTTCCTCATTTTTTATTACTTCTACCCAAATAAACCAAGGGGTGTCCTACTAAGGTTTATTGAAATAATGCAAAGAAATCAGATCCTGTCATGTTCTGCAATAAATTTTATGGTTTAATGATGTTTTTATTTTGAATTTACATTGTAGGAGTGCCCCATGAGGGTTGTGTCCAATGCTAGTTCAACTCAGAGGGCATATCCACACTTGTCCCATGCCTGGAAAGCACGTTTCTAAGCAATTTTCCCCTTGCCCCACTCCTTTTCCAGGGAAACCCCACTCCCTAATGCTAAATCGGAGCAAATGTCAGTCTGGAGAAAATCCATTGACATTTGCTCTGATTATGCACTAAAGAGCAGTTCCCCTCAAGGGAAAGCTGCAGAACAAGAGGAATTGTGGGTCAGCCCAGAGTAAACTCATTGAAATTAATGGGCATGACTAACTTAGGTAGAATTTGGCAGGAAGGAGGGTGGGGCCAAAACTAAAATTGATTGGCTTTGCCGGCCATTGGCTCTGACTCCCCCTTACTAATTGCCTCACCCTGAAACTTTTGCAGGAGCCAATAGTAATGAGTGTGGGATTGCGTATGCCCATCGTGATACCATAGCGAGCACAAATCACCTGTTTGTTCATTTTTACAACATTTATATACCTTATATACACTGAGGTCCAGCGCCAAGGGCCTTCTGGCAGTTCCCTCACTACGAGAAGCCAAGTTACAGGGAACCAGGCAGAGGGCCTTCTCGGTAGTGGCACCCACCCTGTGGAATGCCCTCCCACCAGAGGTCAAAGAGAATAACAATTACCAGACCTTTAGAAGGCATCTTAAGGCAGCCCTGTTTAGGGAAGCTTTTAATGTTTGATGGATTTCTGTATTTTAATATTTTGTTGGAAGCCGCCCAGAGTGGCTGGGGGAACCCGGCCAGATGGGCGGGGTATAAATAATATATTATTATTATTATTATTATTATTATTATTATTATTATTATTAGCAGAACCTTTACACGGTTTGCAAATAATGAAACAAACATTAAAATTATCAATAAAAGTTTAAAAAGAAGTGTTTGAAAAATTCAAAATGTAATTCAAATCAACAGTTGAGCTTTAAAACAGCTTAAAACACACATCAACCTCTATATGCCTGGATAGACTTGCCAGAACAATAATGTTTTTAGCAGGCACTGAAAATAGTAAAACCGTGTTCCTGCAAGAAATATTCTGCGGGAGAGGGGGGTGCGGGAGAGGGGGGAGGAAAAGAATAGAAGCCTTTTCTCCGAAGCCTTGCTTTGCACTGCCTTATTCCACAGCATATGGTCTGAAGCTCAACATAAAAAAAAAAAACAAGATCATGGCCACTAGTCCCATCACCTCCTGGCAAATAGAAGGGGAAGAAATGGAGGCAGTGAGAGATTTTTCTTTCTTGGGCTCCTTGATCACTGCAGATGGTGACAGCAGTCATGAAAATATGACGCCTGCTTCTTGGAAGAAAAGCAATGACAAACCTAGACAGCATCTTAAAAAGCAGAGACATCATCTTGCCGACAAAGGTCCGTATAGTTAAAGCTATGGTTTTCCCAGTAGTGATGTATGGAAGTGAGAGCTGGACCATAAAGAAGGCTGATCGTCGAAGAATTGATGCTTTTGAATTCTGGTGTTGGAGGAGACTCTTGAGAGTCCCATGGACTGCAAGAAGATGAAACCTATCCATTCTGAAGAAAAGCAGCCCCAGGTGCTCACTGGAAGGACAGGTCCTGAAACTGAGGCTCCAATACTTTGGCCACCTCATGGAAGAGAAGACTCCCTGGAAAAGACCCTGATGTTGGGATAGATGGAGGGCACAAGGAGAAGGGGACGACAGAGGACGAGATGGCTGGACAGTGTTCTTGAAGCCACCAACATGAGTTTGACCAAACTGCAGGAGGCAGTGAAAGACAGGAGTGCCTGGCGTGCTCTGGTCCATGGGATCACAAAGAGTCAGATATGACTAAAGAACTAAACAACAACAAAATTCCACAGCAAAAATCCCCCCTAAGCAACTTGATGAATAGATCTTACCTGCAGCCAACATGGAGAAGAAGAACGTAGCTATCGCCAGCACAGCCTGGCTCCCGTGCCGGGACATCTCCCATTCCCCCATAGTTGTGTTTGCAAAACAGCAGCGTTTGGCTAGGTTTAACCAGAAGATGCGTCCTGTAACCTAAAGCCAGCTGCAGGTTTCTGGGAACTCCTGCAATCCACTCTCCAAAAGCCAAAAAGGCTGGGTTTGGCAGAAGACAAGGTGCAAGATACAGTATGTTTCTCTTGGGAAATTCACCACCATTGATTTCCAGAGTACAAACAGGAGGCTTGTTGGGAGATCCCAGCTTAACACAACCTTTGGGGGCTTTTTAACTGCATAGCAAACAGAAGGGTTCTTTCGGCGGACTTCAGACTCCGGAGATATTCCCCAAGCAGCCTCCTTTCATCCCCTGGAAAATCAACAGAAAAGTAAGATTTAGATTCATTCATCTGTATATGTAGACATCAGGTCGTCACAGGGCAAAAGATTTTGACAGTGCAAAAGTAACACAAAGGTGACATCGACAGAAGTCAACTCAGACCCAAACAGACTGTGTCGTAAACGAGCTTAAAGTGCTAGTGTTTCCTGGATGATCGTAGCATGTCCCTTTAAACAAAAAGGTATTTCAAATGAAAATGTTTTTTTTAAAAAAATGGGATGAAATAAAAAAGGAATTAATGCAAACCTGAATGGAATTAGGTAAAACGGACATGAATGAAAGCGTAAGAGAAACTTACAATTGTGAATCTCCCTGACAAGATATGGCAGAAAAATAAGAGCCCATTAACTTTCCATGCAATGCACCGCTGCTCTTCAGGATTTCTGTTCTCCTGACTTGCTGGCCCCTTCTGAACACAGTCTAATTTCTGGGTACCCCACCAGGAAGAGAGTCAAAAAGTGAGTTCAGAGAACCACAGTGCAGTGGGGCTTCTGGGGACACCCTTCCCACTGCTATCCTCCAAAGAGTGCTCTGGAATAGGTTTTCGCTGGGATGAAAGTATCAAATCAGTTGTACTGGAGTCAGGGGGCAAATGGATATGCTGCCAGCCCACACTGGAGGCTGCAAGAAAGAAAGCTTTTTCCCCTTCTCCTTCTGCTCCCAAGCCGAGAAGGCCAGCACAACCCCAAGCTAGCCGCTCAGGTAAGGAACACTGCAGCTGCCCAACCACTGATGGTCCAACTGAAATTATTCACACCTGACCTTTCATGAAGGTCTCTCATGCTCCACCTCTGGGGTTGGTCAGCCTCCCATTTAAGAAATACTGTTGTACACACAAGCACATGCCCTTCGACATTTCACAAAACAAAAACAGAATAGCACCCTATTCTCACATCAAGGATACAACATAGGGTTCCCAGACCTCCAGGCTGACCCCAGGCTGGAAAGGTCCCCCCCCTGAACTCCCAACAGATGGATATCCAATTTCTGCTTAAATTCTTCCAGGGAAGGAGAGTTCCCTGTTAAGTTCTTATTTATTACTAGGGGCTGCTGCCTGTCCTTGCTTCGTTCACCAATCGGCAACTACGCAGTCCTCAGCGTGATGGCATCCTTACAATTCATTATATAGATAGATATGGCAAGGTTACTCACTTTGTCGGCCCAGAACAAGAGGCTGTTTATTGAGGCTAGCACACAACAACAATGGAAATATGCCCCTGAATAAAAGTTGCTGGGATTCACTAGTAGGGAAAGTTTCGTTGCATTCAGGTCATGCTTGTGAGCTCATAAGCCCATAGGTTAGCCACTGTGGGAACAGGATGCTAGACTAGAAGGACCACTGGCCTGATCCAGCAGGCTCTTCTTATGTTATTAACTATTAAAGCAAATATGACTGTTTGTAGCAACTTTAAAAAAAAACTGCCTCCCAACACAACACGCCTCCTTGGAAGCCTGAGCAAAATTGGGCAATGCCATCCAGTGCATGAAAAACACTCCATTTATGAGGAGGCCATGTGGGTGATGAAGTGAGACATAACCTTAGGTGTTTCAGTATATTTCTGAAGTTATGCCTCATAAGTTTTAACAAGCTTCAATTGGAAACCAGCCAGCTCCCACACTGAGGCTGCACTCCCTAACCTTCGGTGACCAAAATTTTCCACTCAGTCTGCTTGCTGTTATTGCTGTACCCACCTGCCCAGTGTTTTCCGAGAGCTGCGCTGTTATTATTTGCTACTGCAATTCATGCCACCGGGAAGCCGAAATTCTGCAACTGTGTGATGGGAAAACAAATCAGTCTGCAACTAAAGTGCGTTGCATTATGCAATGGCTACAGATTTCCTATGTTCACAAACTATGATTCCAGCCTTCTTTTTTAAAACACTGGCCTTATAAGCCCCTTGCACTGCTGTCAACCTGGAAAGTCAGAATACTCTTAACTATTGGACCATCTAGTTCAGCATTCCAGGGTTTCCCAAACTTGGGTCTCCAGCTGTTTTTGGACTACAACTCCCATCATCCCTAGCTAGCAGGACCAGTGGACAGGGATGATGGGGGTTGTAGTCCAGAAACAGATGGAGACCCAAGTTTGGGAAACCCTGGTCTACACTCTTTACACTGAGTGGCACCCAGTGTTGGCTGTTGCCCATTGGGAGCCCAAACAGTAAGGGGAGCCAGAGCCAATGGCAGGCTCCAGTTTTGGAGCCATCCTCCTCCCTGCTGAGTCCTACCAGGGCAACAAGGAAACTAAAGAAGGGGGGAGGGAGGAGGCAACTGACAGCCAGGACCATCTTCTGGCCAGGTTGTAAGTAGATATGTAGGCAGATGAGAGGCTGGTTAGGGGACACTGTAGACCAGCCTCCACTGCTTTCAACATCTCTCCAGGATTTCAGGTGTTCCCTGGAGATGGCAGGTGGGGATCAAACCTGGGACCTTCTCCATGTCAAGCAGATGCTCTAACACTGAGGTCTGGCTGCACCTTCCACCTTTCCCTTTCTTCCGAAGCACTTCCCTAGGAGCCCTGCAGCCCATCTTGAGATCTGCTCTTCCCCCTTTTCTCACTTTGGCTCGTCCATTCTGTCCCATCCCTGAGAGTGCTGATTTCATCTGGTCCGGAGGGAACTGGCCAAGGTTCCCAAGGCAGCATCTTGTTGATGAATGGATGGGTTGCATCACCCTGTCCTCTCCCCTGCTGAGCAGGTTTTAGGACCAAGCTGCCTTTCCCAACCAGAGGCAATCAGGACAGAGAGCTGGGAGTGTACACCTCGCCAAGCCAAGCCGGAGAACAGGACAGACCGGAGAAGTGATTAAAAAGGGGGGGAAGACAATGAAGGCGGCCATAGAGCTCACCATCCCGATTGCCTTGTTGGCCACAGGTGGGTTGCCAACAGGGGAACTCCCTGCTGCTGCGAATAACCTTTCTTCTCCTTACACCCAAGAGAGAAGGCAGTCGTTCTGACTCCCGACTCCCTTAGGTAGAGTAACCAAGGCTGCGTACACACCATGGACTTAAAGCACAATCTCTCCGCCGCCCCCCCTTCCAAGAATCCTGGGAACTGTGGCTTACCTCTTCTCAGCACCCTTAACAAACTACAGTTTCCAGGATTCTTTGGGGCAGATATGCTTTAAAAGTATGGCATATGTGCAGCTTGAGAGCAACAGGAACGAAGGCTCCTGCACCTAAAACAATTGCACTGAAGACAGAATTTTGGTGGGCATTAGCTTGTCCTCTCTCAGTGCTACAGAGTGGAGAAAAGCTGTCCCCCACAAAATTCCCTCTTCCATTCCAGTATTAATGGTTCCACCCTTAGTAAGGGGCATTCTTTGTATCAGCGCCTTAATTATTCCTTCGCCTAATTCTCAAATTGAAATATGGCAACCTGTGGTTCCCGTTCCTCCAATTTTAACCACACTGTTTCTCTCCCACATCATGTACTGGAATCCGATCAGCCACAGGCTCATCTCCTAATTATCATCTACCGCACCCTTTCCAAGTTGGAAAAAGTAACGTGTATTCCTGGCTTTTAGCAACACCCATCATTGACCCTGTTCGCAGCATTCGATTCTACTGCTCCTTTCCTCCAGGTGGAAAGTGGACCCAAATTGGTTCTGACCCACAGTTCTTTCCCTCAAAAGCAGGTGCGGAATAGGGCCAGCTCTGGAGCTTGGTAAGGTCAGGCATTTGCCGAGGGGCGCCAAAATCAGCAAAGGGTCACTACCCCCCCCCCAAAAAAAATTCATTTGCATTCTCTCTTCTGACACAGAGCATTCAAAATAGTTAAAGATGATGTGTGAAAATTCTTAATTTTCACTGCCTGCCTATTCATTGTGCATTCAAGATTATTTGTGCTCATGGTGGTATCAACAATGTAGTTATCCATCCAGTTTTCAATACAGGTTGTGCCTTCCGAGTTTTCAGGGCAGACACGCAGCATGGCTTCCAAACCAGTACATGTTTCAGAACTTCCTTCTGATATCCTGAAACTCTTTATACAGTTGTACCTTGGCTCCCAAATGCCTTGGGAGTCAAACATTCCAGCTCCCAAACGACTGAAAACCCGAAGTGAGTGTTCTAGTTTTCGAACATTTTTTTGGAAGCTGAACATCCGGCACGGCTTCCGCTATTGCTTCCGGTGTGCCTGCGCAATCAGAAGCCGCGCCTTGGTTTCCGAACTTTTCAGAAGTCGAACGGACTTCCGGAACGGATTCCATTCGACTTCCGGGGTACGTTTGTACTGCAATCGCTCTCTGATTTGTTTCTCCATCCTACTTTTGTTGCTCTACATCAGAAGAGCAGCCCTCCAGAAAGAAATAATGCAATAAAACTGGGGAAGAATCACAAGGTGACTACTAAAGCAGAATGATATGTGGACAGTTCGGGATAAATCCACCATTCATGCAACTGTTATTGTTGCACAAACGACATGTTGCAGAACACATATAAATGCACAAAAACAGACCAGGTGGAAAGAAGCCCCCTGCAGGACTCCCTACAAGTGCCTTGCCACAGAGTCACACACACCCCACTACAAACACACACACACACCAAACTTTCGAATGGTACCATCATGGAATTAAAATCCAGGATTCCTAGCTTTACCTGCTCCAGTCGCTTCTCTTGCCGAATGGTTTCAGGGAGGCAACTCTGGAATCTCAGCTTGCATCCTGCCTTGCAGAGACCAGCATATGAACACATCGCAGTACAACCTCAGAAACACCAACCTACCCACACAAGTCAGTGGGAGATGTTAACTCTTCCTCCTCCGTTCCTCCACTGCCCTGGGCTGAAATGGGCTTATTGGTCAGCTTGGTGCTTATTTAATATACATGGTTTCTTGATTTGCACAAAGTCCATCAACACTTTTCAATGGGTCTTAGGCTGTGATACGAGCCCCACATGCCTGGCAGCAAAGCCAATTTAATTCTGAGTGGACATAGCTAGGATCATGCTGTTAAAGAACTACTTGCTTTTTATTGTTGCTTGAAGTGCCTATTCCACGGGTATTGCTTGGTTTTTTTGCTACGGTCCCATCATCCTACTACAGTGATGGCAAACCTATGACACGCATGTCAGACGTGACACGCAGAGCCCTCACTGCTGGCACGCGCCCCATCGGCCCATTCACGCTGTTGTTGTCGTTTTTGTTGTTGTTGTTGTTTTCCCCCCATTTGTTCTCCAGCTCCTCCTCACGCGACAGCTTGTCTCTGCTGTTAAAACCCGGATCCTTTGTTGTTGTTATTGTTGCTGGTAGCCAGAGATTGGTTTTTTAACCCGTTCTGTGCTGGGGGTTTTGGCGTTTTGGCAGACTATGTTGGTGTTGCGTGTTAGTTCCAGTGAAGGTATTATTCGTCATTTATTTCTGTTCTCTTTCCCCCCCCCCTAAAAGCGCAGCAGCTTTCGGGCATCCTTCCCAAAAAAGCAAAGCAACTTTTGCACACTCACCCCAAACAAAACCTCCAAAACTTTGGTCAGCAGCTCCCCCGAAAAAGCTCAACAACTCTGGGCACTCTGTGATAAATAAGGGTTCTTTTGTTTGGTTTGGTTAAATAATTAGTTTTTGGTTTATTAAATACAGTTATATATTAGAATTATACATTTTTATTATTTAAACTATAAATATCGCGAAATTATGGTTTTTTTCTCGAAGTGACATACCACCCAAGTTATGCTCGGTTTTTTGGCGAATTTTGACACACCAAGCTCAAAAGGTTGCCCATCACTGTCCTACTAGGTACTATACTAGTTTTAGTAGCATTTTGGTGCTGTTTGGAGTGCTTGCTTCCGTTTTGCTTTAAAACTGAGTTGTGATTTATTTGCTTGTGCGTATCATTCTGAACTCCTTTGTGAAACTTCTTCTATGAAGAGGAGCATATGCTTTTTTAAAATAAAATTTTAAAAGTTAATCAAATGTGTGTTTTTTTAAAAAATAATTAATTAATTTGAAAACAACCCAATCCTTGCCTTCAATAAAACACAGAGAGATGAGAAAATCCTTGTTCATTATTTTTTTTAAGGTAGGCATGTCCAGACATCGAGAAGGCCCCTGTACATTTAAGGCAGAGGTGGGGAAACTGAGGCCTGGGTACCAAATGTGGCACTTGAAGCACTTTCTGTCTGGCCCTCACAACTCTCTCCAAGCCACCCTCCCTCCCCAGGCCCACCCTCACTGTCCCTGCTTCACACCCTCCTTGTATTTTTTTTTCCTGGTTGGAATCTGTCCTTGAACTCTGATCACACTTCTTTCTTGGCTGGAGGGAGGCGGGTGGGAGTATGTTTGTGTGTGCGCAAATCCACCTTCTAAACAAAGGCATTTACTGCTTCACCCTCGTTTGCCTCTGGCCTCACCCACCACAGGCATGCGGGGGTTTTATATTCATTTTTGCTTTTCTAAAAGGGAGGGAAGGCAAAGTATCCCAAAGAAAGGCAACCTTGTGGCTGGTAGCTGATCTGAAGGAGGGCTTTCAACAGAGGTTGGGTGCCCATCCATCAGGGATTTTTTTTCAGCTGCAATTCCTGCTTTGCAGGGGCTCGGCTAGATGGCCCCTGAGGTTCCTTCCAATGTTGCCCCAGGAAGGTTCCCCATCCCCAGATTTAAGGGGTGCCCAGTTCCACAGGGGCATCTTATCCAAGCACTCGGGTGGGGAAATATGTCCTTGAAGGGGGTGAAAAAGACTCCTTTGCCAAATGTCATTTCAGCTTTGCTTCCTGAAGCTTGTGGCCTGTCTTGCCACAAGTGCCTGGGGACACGTGAGAATTGCACAAACCAGCAGCAACTCTGTGGCAGCAACGAGACCCTTTGCATGGAGGAAACACGAGCTACCTATGGTACGTGGCCCAGGGAAGGGGTTGCCAACTGACCTGGCCTGTGCATGTCCCTTGATCTGCAGAAATTGTCAGGGGATTCTTTTTTAAAAAAACAAAACATTTTTGCAGAGAGTTGTGCGTCACCACCTGCCTGCAATGTGGTCAGAGTGTGGGACTAGGACCTGCAAGACCAGAGTTCAAATCCCCACTCAGCCGTGAAGAAGGCATAAATACAATAATATATAAAATAAATCCAGCCACTGCACAGTCAAAAGCACAGGCACAGTGACACACTGAAAAAGTAGCAGCCCTTTGCTGTCCCAACAGGAAAAGTTGATCGATCACCATTCCCTCTAGGTGCCCCGCTAGCCTTAATGAACTGGGGTTCATCAAGCCTGTGTTTGGGCTGTGTTTTGCCCGGTGCGTCACCTCTGGTTGCGGTCACGATCCGTTCCAGGGTGACGTTCGCACCCCAAAAAGTCTGCAGCCAGAGCGATGCTTCTGCGCATGCGCGAAGCACGCAGAACGCTTCTGCGCATGCGCGCGTGGCGAAACCCGGAAGCAAACACTTGCGGGTTTGCCGCGTTCGTGAGCTGAAAAGACACAACCTGAAACAGACGCAACATGAAGTATGACTGTAGTCTTATCTCAGATCTCTATCACTTAAAAAAAAAAAATCCATGTGTGACCTTGGCTGGTTAGCTTTGTCTCCAGGCAAGAAGGGTCATTAGCTGCCCATTTAAGGGCTCCCTGGCCTGGCGTTTAACATTCAATTTGCTGCTTCAGAGGTTTATGTGTTTGTTTAAAGGAAGCATATGACTAAGTAGGAGAAGGTGCTCCTGTAGGTTAACATCGGGCAGGAAAACAGAGGTCAGTTCTGAGAAGCCTAGAGCCCTAGATCACCACCTTTTGGAACATTTCTCTTTGCAGAACTCAACAGGGAGGAGGAGGAGGATGGGTGCAAAAGCAGAATCAGCTGGCTCTGCCTGTCATTGGCTCTGGCTTCGCCGATTGTTGGTTTCCCTGCTGGGATGGCGCATCTTGTTTTGCAGCTTACTGCTATGCATATTTACCCCTAATATAGGGTTGCCATACAGTCATACCTCAGAAGTCAAACAGAACCCATTCTGGAAGACCATCTGACTTCCGAAACGTTCGACTTCCGAAGTGCGGCTTTTGATTGGCTGCAGGAAGCTCCTGCAGCCAATCAGAAGACGCAGAACCCCCATCAGACGTTCGGCTTCCAAAAGAACATTCGGAGACCAGAACAGTCACTTCTGGTTTTCAATCATTCAGGAGCCGGAACGTTCGACTCCCAAGGCGTTCGGGAGCTGAGGCACGACTGTATTTCAAAAAGCAAAAATCTGGACACAAAAAGTTGTTGAGGTTTTTTTTGGGGGGGGGAATCGCCCAAAAAGTTGTTTGGGGGAAATCGCCCAAAAACAACATTTCCTGATTCTGTTTTCAAAAAACCTAGACATTTTGCCTATTTTTGAAAACAAAATCCCCCTGGAAGTTAATTTTGCCACTGCAATCCAGGATGTGTCTGGGAAAACCTACCTAATATGGCAACCCTACCTAATATATGCCTTTTTATAAGTATTGTTCCGTTAGGTAACTGCATTGCAAAATTCGGATAACTGCAAATTCTGAAGGGTGGCTGTGTTTCGTCTCCTTTTTAAAAAAAGAGTGGATTTCATAAGCTCACATTTAGCCCCCTCCCTAGTGACCAGTGGGTTACTTGCTGTTTGTAAGCCTCATCATGAATCTTAGCTACCATCTTGCTGTGCCTTCCCTTCCCTAGGCCCTATAAGTGAGACCCTGAAGAGAGGGTGCACCACATCCCAGCACTGCCAGTCCTACTTCTCCACCCGCAGGGGCTTCGTATCGCGAAGCATCTACTGCTGTTCCGAAGACCTGTGCAACGATGTCCCCTACAATGGTAAGAGTCCCTGGAGTATGGTCAGCCCTGAAGTGGAAATTATCACACCTCTGAGCTCTCCAGAGACATGTGCGACACACTGGAAAGAGCTGCCTTGCTCACTTTCATGAGCCACTAACTATGGCCACGTTCACACCATAATTTAAAGCAATATGATACTGCTTTTTGCTTTCATGGCTTCACCCAAAGAATTCTGGGAGCTGTGATTTAAAAGTGCCAAGAGGTGACCCTTGATTCCCTCACAGAGCTAGCATCATTCCCTCTTCACAGGAAACTCTGGGAACTGTAGCTCAGGGAGGGAAATAGCAGTCTCCTAACAACTCTCGGCACCCTTAACAAACTACAGCTCCCAGAATTCTGTGGGAGAAGCCTTGGATGATTAAACTGGTATCATAATGCTTTAGATTTATGGTGTGAATGTGGCCTATCTCCTGCTCTCTGTATGGGACAGTCAGTGGTGTCAAATGTTTATTGTTATTTTGGTTTATTACCCATCCTTGATCAGGAGTCCCCAAATGGGTCACAGCCGTTTAATACAACAACACTTAAAACAGTTTGAAACAAATTAAGGTGGGTCCCAAATATATATATCTGTCAAGGGTCAAAGGCCAATGCAAGCACGAGTGTCCTCTGCAAATGACCAAAATATGTATAATGAAGGTGCCAGCCACACCTCTCTGGTGAGGGAACTCCACAACTCAGGAACTTCTGCAGAGAAGGCCCTCTGCCGGGTCACACTCACCCCAAACCTCTGAGGGAGGTGGAACCACCAAGAGGGTCTGCGTGAAAGGAAGTGGCCTTTTAGATATTTGGGGCCTACATTGTTTTTAGGGCTTTAAACATTGGCATGGGCTCCTTGACCACCTTCTGGACTACTGCTGCCACCCAAGCTCCTGAGGGAGGTGCAACCACCAGGAGGGCCTCTCAGAATGTAGATTTTGAGGTGCTATTTACTGAAGCCTTCCACAAGCAGTGCTCGTGGGCCTCAGAATTGGTGACCCTTCTTTTTTCTTGCCTTCCCACAGTCACGTACAGCACTGAACGCAACGGAGTGGAGTGTTACAGTTGCATAGGCAGTTTGGAGGAGTGTAATGGGACCAGAATTCCCACAGCCCAGTGCAGGGGTAAAGAGAACCGCTGCGTGGAAATCTCTCGCCAGTGGCTGCCAGGTAAACTATCTGAGAGGTGTTTTTGTGCCCTTCCAATTTGTCACTTCTTTCAAAATTCAGCCCCCCCCCCCACAGTTGCCCCAAAGCTATAACTGCTTCTATGGTTCCCCCGCTTTGATGTCAAAAGGCTTTTTGTACCTCCTCAAGCCCTGCTGGGGGGAAAAATCCATTTAAAATAATAATACAGTGGAACCTTGGTTCTCAAAGGGCTTAGTTGATGAACAAATCGGCTCCCGGACGCCGGAAACCCGGAAGTAAGTGTTCCAGTTTTTGAAAAAACTTTGGAAGCCGAACACCCAATGTGGTTGTTGGCCATTGTAGCCGGGGCAGCTGCACCAATCAGAAGCCGCGTCTTGGTTTTCGAACATTCCGGGAGTCGAAAGGACTTCCGGAACAGATTATGTTCAAGAACCAAGGTTCCACTGTAATAATAATAATTACTAAACTGCCCCCATCGGTACCCCACTGTGATGCCAAAAGGTGTTTGTTTGTTTTTGTGGGACTCCCAAAATTTGCCGTTAAAAAAATAATAATTGTGTGTGTGTACAAGTTTTACCAAGCACTTCTGTAGATCCTCAGCTGTGGTTCTGGGATGCCGAAAGGTTTTTGCGATTCCCCGACTCCCCAGAGTGTAGAAATAAAGGAAGGGAAAGCCACACTCACTTTGCACTTTGGTATGTTGGCCCTGCCCACTTTGGCATGGGGGCAGCGGGCCCCAGCCCTTGGCCCCAAAAATGCTTAGCCACCTCTGATAGAAACAGAGGTGTGTCTGCTTAAGAACCCCTGCTGGTTTTGGTGGCAGAAGCCATGTGTACATTGCAAAAGATCTCAGGTGGATTCTAGGGCGCACTCTCAGTTCATGTGGGGCAATGGCCTGGCCTCTCCAGTGTCCCATGTGAACTGGCGGTGTGCTGGTGGTGCCTACTGGAACTGGAGGAGCAGAAGGAGAGGAGACCAATGGAAAGTGGAACCAGAGCCATTGAGAGGCGGAGGCATCCCCTGGCTGGTTGTAAGTGTGCATTGCACTGCAGGAGAAAATCAAGGAGTCCTGCGTGGTTGTCAACTCACTGCGAATGCAGCCTGAATGCCATTGAGCTCCTCTATAGTGTGCTTGGCATACAGAATAACCCAGCCCTTCACTCAAATACACTCCCCAACAGCCATTGGCAATGATCTTTGACACCCTCCTCTGTTTCCACAGGAACAGGTCTGGTGGAGCCCATCATCAAAGGCTGTGGGAATTACCCCAAAGAGGAAACGCTCTTGGCATACAGCATAGGAGGCAAAATCAGCTACGTGGCCATCCGTGTCTGTGAAGGTTCCAGGTGCAACAACAGCTCTTTCACAGGTAACTCTGGGTTGCAGGTTTACTGGGATGACCCAAACTGGAGCGGCAGGAGTCTTCAGCCAATTTCGACTCAAATGTGCATGCCAAAACTAAAATGAAACTTTGGGTGCTTTGTGTTTAAAATTTCATCCCCGTATATTCATGCATCACTGAGGACTTTGAAACCAAAATTTGAAAATTGCAAAAACTCAGAAGTCCAGTTTTTTAAAAAAAGAATATCCCTGGATTGCATAGATGTATTTTTAAAGTCCTTTTGGCTCACATGTCCGTCCGTCCATATTCCCCCCACCCCATATAAAAATATCCCACTCACAAAAAGCAGCATTATTAGGCAGTAAATATCTGTGAACAAGACTGGGCAATATTTGTTATTATATTTAATAATAATAATAAATTTGTATCCCACAAGGGCCAGAAAACTTGGGGGGCAAAGCAGTTTCCCCAAATGTGGATTAACTACCCCCCTACAAGTAAGCACACAGGCAAGAATCCAACACAATAGCTTTCGCTCTCTCTCTCTCTTGCTCTCTCTCTCGCTCTCTCTCTCTCTCTCTCTCGCTCTCTCTCCCCCTCCCCCCCCCAGCATCTCTGATCCTGGAAATAGTATATGGTCATCCCTGAATAATAGCCATGAATTTGCCCCTGCATTACATCAAAACTCCTCCACTCTCACTCTCTCTGTATGACTGTGTCAGAAATGGAATCCAGGAATTTCTGGTTCCTAATTTTGTCCCACATGTCATTCTGGCCTCAAAAAATGCAAATAGCAGCTGTGGGGAGATGAGGTTTGTGTTGGGGCTGGAAGAGACAGAGTTAAACTCCTCATTCCCACAGTCCAGAGGCTGCTCAGCTCTCCTAACAGCTGCTATTTGCAGAGCAAATAAACAAAATCATGCTAATTGTCACACCTAATTTGGCCCTTACTGAAAAAGACTTTTGTCTCCTACCTTTCAGGATTTTCCGTGAGGGAACTCAACGGGCTGGTGTGTTACAGCTGCCTAGATGCAGGAAATGATGAATGCAGCGCAGAGAATCTGCAACTCATGAACTGCATGGGAAACATGGACCATTGCATGAATGTCATAGGTAAGAGATGGTGCAAGATTTATGGCAATAGGTGGAGGAGGCTTTTGAGTAGGCAGTGCCTCCTCAGGTGGTAGTAATGATAATTATCTTACACTTCTAAAGTGCCTAACATTTTCTAAGTGTTGTATCTATATTAAAAGATAGGGCTGTCCCTGCCCACAGGCACACAATCTGATAGGCATGATACGAAAGGAAAAGGGAATGGGGAGGGTAAAGGAAAGCAAGCACCAGAGCAGGTGTGCCTTCACTTGCTAGTGGATGGGGCCAGGTTGGTTTCCTCTTTGTTGTGATCCTAAAATACCTTCTGAGGTCCACCTCACATGTACCAATCACGGTACTAGCCAAGGTCAGTTCTCAAGATGGCTTACTTGCAGCACTGGAAAGCCCAAATGGTTTAAGAATGCAAGCATACATGCACACCAATTAATACACAGCATGATAATAAACTACCTTGGCCCAGTATACCTGAAGGAGCATCTCCACCCCCATCATTCAGCCCGGACAATCACGTCCAGCTCCGGGGGCCTTCTGGTGATTCCCTCACTGTGAGAGGTGAGGTTACAGAGAACCAGGGAGAGGGCCCTCCCGTCAGATGTCAAAGAGATAAACAACTACCTGAATTTTAGAATACATCTGAAGGCAGCCCTGTTTAGGTTTTAATGTTTGATGTTTTATCGTGTTTTTAATATTCTGTTGGAAGCCAACCAGAGCGGCTGGGGAAACCCAGCCAGATGGGCGAAGTATAAATAATAACTTATTATGGTGATGATGATCCCACAGCCAGGGCCAGCCCAAGATATTTTGGCACCTGAAGCAAACCACAAAATGGTACTCCCCACCCCCTGCCCAGGGAAGGAAGTGTGAGTGAAGATCTACATCAGGAGCAATCGGGGAGACAAATCAACCTTATCCAGTGGGGGACATGGGAGTCAAAGGGTTTCACAGCAGGGAAATGGGCCCATTCTGAATCATGCCAGGCAGGTACAGAGCCCAGGAGAGCCCATGGGGCAGCCAGGAGACATTCCCAGCTCTACCTGAAGATGTCAAAGGTTGAACCTGAGACCTTCAGCATTCAAAGCTGATGAGTTACGGCCCTTCCTCACAGTCCTGTCACATCCTGGCCCTTCCAGCTTCTGGTTACAGGAAGCTACGAGTAAGTTCATTTTCCCCAAACACAAGGAATGCATGATTAGGATTCAAGACAAAGGATGGATGAGAAATTTGATTCAGGATGCATTTAAAGCCGAATCAATCAAATCCGCACTTTCTGAAACAATATGCAAACCGAAACACAGCCATCCTACAAAATTCATACTTATCTGAATTTTGCAGTGCAGTTCTCCAATCAAGTAATGTTTATAAGAATACATGAATTAGGGGAGAGTGTGCATTAAAATGAAGCTATAAAATGCATTGGATACTTACCTGTCAGGGGAGACACCTTGATCATTGGATACAAAAATGCATTAGATTGTAGAGAATTGCTTGCCTAAAATGTGTCACATTAGTAAAAAAAATGCCTGGAACAATGTTTTTGTTAGGAGAAAATTGCCCTGAAATGCTGGTGAATTTCCATGAATATATATATTCATGTATATTAGGTCCAACTCACATGTACCAAAATAAAAAAATTCCTTCAGTAGCACCTTAAAGACCAACTAAGTTTATATTTTGGTATGAGCTTTCGTGTGCATGCACACTTCTTCAGATACACTAGAAACAGAATCACGTGTACCAATCACGGTACTAGCCAAGGTCAGTTCTCGAGATGGCTTACTTGCAGCACTGGAAAGCCCAAATGGTTTAAGAACGTAAGCATACATGCACACCAATTAATACACAGCATGATAATAAACGACCTATATATCATATATACCATATATACCAGTATATATAGGCAGCAGAAATGTAAGAACTGAATTTAAGATTGGGGGAATGAGTAACAGAGAGAAATTAAATTGACCAACACTCCTATCCCTACTCATATGATCTGATCCCTCGTCCTGGGAAGATAATTGGCAATGCAACTCCCTTCCCTCCTCTCCTCTCTTCCAACGCAGATTACGTCCGCGGCGCCACCCTCCGAGCTGGCTGCGCCAACCAGCAGCTCTGCCAGGATATGGTCTTCTATGGAACACTGCTGCCCAAGCTTCCCGTCAGCTACGTGACCTGCTGCCAGGGCCCCTTCTGCAATGGAGCGCCAGGCCAGGGTGAAAGGAGAGGCAAAGGCATCCTCATCGCCCTGCTGGCAGCCCCACTGTTCATAGCCCTGAACTAAACCACAAATGCCTTCTTCGCCCGTCTGCCCCCGTCCCAAATGCCAAACTCCTTTAGATCAGCTGCCGCAGAAAGGCAATTGCTCTGTCCCAGGTTAGCAGTGCCCCACCTGCATCACCCAGGTGTGTCTTTCTTTGGTAACGTGATGGGAGCAGGACTTCTGGAACTCTTCCTACCCATAAGGCCGTCCTTCTTAGCCCTGCCAGGTTTCAATGAACTTCGCCAACCCTCCCACAACAACTCAAAAGGACGCAGCCCACAAGAGGTCAAGCTGTTTGCTTCCTTAAATTTCCACCCACGTCCGGTGCAACCACTCGGGATTACTTGCTCCGGGAGCTTTAATAAGATTATGTGATGGAAAAACCAGGCCATCTCTCATGGCCCCTGAGCCACCCCCTTGAGTGTGAAAAGGACTTTTAACGTCACGTTTTGTATTTCCCTTTTTTGTAGCGGCTGCCTCTCTCAACTCATTTCAGAAAGTTGGGAGGGAGGGAGGGGAATAAGCAGGCAGAAAACCAAATAAATGGCTTGGAAATCAGTGGCACAGCTGGGTTAGTTCCAGCCTCGGATCCAGGGAGATTAATTTCTAATTCATTTCTGCAGATTTCACGCCAGCGGCTGGTCTGTTTCTTGGCAGGACCATCTTCGGCAGTAGCAGATTGCAAGCTCCAACCTTGCAGTGTCTCTAGTTTGGCCAGAAAAGGCAAGGCTTTAAATACACTCTCCCTGGAAGATTTCCCCCCTACTTTTCCCCACCCCAAAAAAAAAACTTTCTAACATTCGTTATAACCCCAGATGGATGGGGTAGAAATAATATTATTATTATTATTATTATTATTCGGATGAGGGGTTGCACAGGCAAATGAGCTGCAATCTGACTGAAGATGGGTCATCCCAATACAATGGTACCTCGGAAGTCAAACGGAGTCCGTTCTGGAAGTCCGTTTGACTTCCAAAACATTCGGAAACCAAGGCATGGCTTCCGATTGGCTGCAGGAAGCTCCTGCAGCCAATCAGAAGCCACAGAAGCCGCGCCCGATGTTCGGGTTCCAAAGAACGTTTGCAGACTGCAACAATCACTTCCGAGTTTGTGGCATTTGGGAGCCAAAATGTTTGACTCGCAAGGCGTTTGCAAACCAAGGTACGACTGTACATCATAAAAGCATCTTTGGGACAAAGGAAAAGTGGGGAGGATTGGGGAGTCCCAGGGCAATCCAGGTTCAAATTCCTGCTCATCCTGAAAGCAAATTTGGTGATGTTGGGCCAGATTCTCACTTTCAACCCAGCCTACCCCATAGGGTTGTTGAAATGATAAAACAGGAGGGAGGACAGGGGAAAAATATAACTGCATAAATCAGGCATCCCCAAACTCGGCCCTCCAGATGTTTTGGAACTACAACTCCCACCATCCCTAGCTAACAGGACCAGTGGTCAAGGATGATGGGAATTGTAGTTCTAAAACATCTGGAGGGCCAAGTTTGGGGGTGCCTGGCATAAATGAATGAAGATGGATGGCGAAATACAGAAAGGAGGCTGACTAAGGGCGCATCCACACTCCTGCTTGTCCCATGCCTTGAAAGCTTGGGTCCAAGTAGTTCTCCAATTGTCCCGTGCTTTATAGGCATGTGTCTGAGCAGTTTTTTGTTTGCCCTGCTGCTTTCCCGGGAAAGCCCTCTCTTTAGCGCAGAATCGGAGCAAATGTTGAGCAGTAAAGAGTGGTTTTTCCCAGGGGGGAAGAGACACGACAAGCAGAATTCTGGATGATCCCAGAGGTCACTTCCAGGCAGGGGATGGTGATGATTTGCAATAATTTAACATGCAACATTAAAAATGGCTTAAGACAACTTATAGTAAAAGGGCCATTCACATATTGCAAGTAGGGTGTTGGCAACAGTTTGTTTCTTTTTAACTGAAGGTCCCAGGATATCCATGCACATGCATGACAACTTGCGCTCATGTTGCTATTGGGATGGTCATGCGCAATCGTGATTTCAACACTGGTTGTGCCTGCAAAGGTTTTGGGGTGATCATACAGCTTCCTATCCAATCAGTGCCTAGCCCGCAACTTCCTAGTGAAATCCCATAACTTTTTACACCACAAATGTTCTGGTTTGCTTTCCTTCTGCTATTTGTTGCACCATAGCCCTTCTGGACAGCAATAATAAATTCAGCATGAATGCACTATTGTTGTGTCAAGACTGTGTTGCAGAATACATCCACAGTAAGACGCCAGCCTCAAGGGTCCCTTGCTTGATTTCTCCCGGAAAGGGTAAATTCAAATTAAATTGCCAACAATGCCCTGCAGATGCTGTTTTTTAAAAAGTGTTGCACACTTGAAGTGCCCCCATGATAGATACCTACGGTATCTGGAAGCACCCAGAGAGAAAGGGGGGTGGGGGTGACCAGTTAAGCCCAAAACAGCACATGGAGTAACAATATTTAAAACAGTTGCTATATTGCAAGTTGACGGGTGGATCTTGGCTTTGAAGGTTTAGAGTTTTCTGTGTCTGTTCCTCAGAACTGGGGGGTGGGGGTCCTCATAAGCTTGTCAATAGTTCCTTGTTAAGATCAAGAAGGGCAAACAAGGGCCACATTCACACCATACGTTTACATTGCTTTGATAGAGCTTTAAATTAGCCATGGCTTCCCCCAAAGCATTTAGGGAGCTGTCGTCGATTAAGGGTACTGAGAACTGTTCCCCTCCCAAAGAGACCATACCCATCTTCACAGAGGACTCTGGGAATTGTAGCTCTGTGAGAGGAATAAAGGGCCTCCTAGCAGCTCTCAGAACCCTTAAGAAACTACAGTTCCCACAATTCTTTGGGGGAAGCGGTGCCCTAGGTTCCTCCCTAACCAAGGTCTCTCTCTTACCTTGGACTCTGCTTTGAGATGCAAGGCTTTCTGGCTGGAGATACCATCCTCTTCTCTTCAGGAGTGACTCAGTTTCCCACTTCCCTGCATTCCTTCCTCCTTTGAGGAGGAAGGGCTGAAACCGCCCTAAAAATAACCAGATGCCAGCGACTGTTCCGGAGCCAACTCCGCTCTGCTTTGCCAAAAAACACCACTCTGATTCCAAGCTCTCGGCACAGTTCCCACAGTCATTTTTTCATCTTCCAGAGTTAACGAGGGCCCTCCCCCAAACCCAGTAGGTTGCTGTGCCTCATTATTATCCTAATTACCTTGCATCATGGGAGGGTACAGCCTTTTTATGAAACATGCTGTTTGGCTGCAGCTCAGCCCTGATGGTTTTAATCCACATCTGTAAGCGAAGGAGCAGCTTCCAAAGGGGGTTGGGAGACAATGCACTAAGGCTCTTCCCTGTCTTGCTTGCACAAAGACTACGCCGTGGTTAGGTGCCGAACTTCCAGAGAAGTTGTTCGTCGATCATCCACCCTGATTTGTTTGCAGGGAGGTTGGAGACTGTGTTGGCTGCTTAATGAGCCTCCTTTCTGTGCGGAGGTGAGATGCCGTTGCATCACAGGAAGTGTCAGACACTTTCCAGCACATCTTCCCATCACTTTCCTTCTTGCACAACCCAAAGTGGGTTTGTTACGCAGGAACTCCCAACCAACTTCTCTCACCCTTTTAAGAATGGCTGCTAGCCAAGGTGACTGTTCTACACCCACAGTATGCCTCTGAAAGCCAGCTTCTGAGATGCACAGGTGCGGAGAATGCAGTTGTGCTCAGGCCCGGCTTCCTGGCTCCCCATAGGCATCTGGTTGGGCACTGTGAGAACAGCAATGGATTAGATGGGCCTTTGGTTTGATCCAGCAAAACTCTCCTTATGTCCTATTGCTGGGGAGGAGAACCTCACACCCAGGGTGTGTGTGGAATGCAACCTGCCATGTCTCTTTCTGGCCCTTGGGTCTCTCTCCTTACCATCATTCTTCTCTCTCGGCCAGTTAGAAAGGATCCCAAGTGACAAGGCAGGGAAAGAGCTCCGCCAGAGATTTAGGAGAGTCCCTGTGCGCTTTGGGTTTTGAAAATCCAAAAACATGCCTTTTGGGTGGGAGTGGGGGAGAGAGACATCATTTAATAAAATAGGAATATAGGAAGCTGCTTTATATTGAGTCAAATTACTGATCCATCTAGCTTAGTATGTTGGAATAGCTCAGCCAGTAGAGCATGAGACTCTTAATCTCAGCGTTGTGGGTTCAAGCCCCATGTTGGGCAAAAAAATTCCTGCATTGCAGGCAGTTGGACGAGATGATCTTCATGGTCCCTTCCAACGCTGCAGTTCTATAACTTGATAATTCTGCAGCAGCTGTCCGGGATCTCAGGCAATATTTTCTCCCAGACCTACCGAGAAATGGCAAGGACTGAACCTGAGACCTTCTGCATGCAAAGCAAATGCTAAACAGGAGGGAGGTGTGCATTTGTAGCCGTAAGTGAGCCTATTTTGAAACTAATACTTCTGACGGTCTTTGCCAAAAGCTGGCATCGGATCCCATAGGAACACATCATTGTCTTGGCTTGCTACAGTGGCGGAGCTTCATGCTCCGGCACCGGGGGGGGGGGGCGGAGAGCAGGCAGGGATCGCGCTGCTGGGGGCGGTGTGCTCCCCTCTCACTCCTCTTCATCCACCAGTGGCTTGCTAACACAAACAAGTCGTAATTATTTCCCACTGCCAAATGTTAGGAGGGATGGAGCAGGCCTGTGCGTGCGCGCGCACATTTAAGAAATGTAAGGGCTGCAGCTCAGTGACTGAGCATCTACTTTGCATACAAAATATCGCAGGTTCAATTCCTGGCATCTCCAGGTGGAGTTGGGAAAGTCACTTACCCATAGCTGCCAAGTTCTCTCTTTTTTTAAGGGAAATTCCCTTATGCTGAATAGGCTTCCTCACGAGAAAAGGGAAAACTTGGCAGCTATGCTTACCTGAAGCCCTAGATAACTGCTGCCAGTCAGAGCCACAGAAAACACAGATAAGTCAATAGTTTGTCTTGTGGCATAAGCAACCTCCCGTGTTCCACACACACACCCTGTCTCTCTCTCTCTCTCTCTCTCTCTCTCTCTCTCTGTGTGTGTGTGTGTGTGTGCACGTGCACGCACACACACTTATATCTTACCTCATACACACAAACACTTGCAGAACTAATTTATTGGGCTGGCGTCTCCGTCAGGTTTCGCTTGCCATAATATATATGCATAATTCCTTAGGCTCACTGTCACTGTGGCCAAACTGGTTTTGCAGGGTTTTAGAGCAGCAAAATTAAAAACTAAAGCAACTTGTTTAATAAGAGGTAAAAGTAAACACTGCCACCAGTGTTCCTTCTTTCAAGTGGCCTTCAGTTCCGGGGGGGGGGGGGCTGAATGGTTGAAGCCTCTCCAAAAAACGGGACTTGCCGTAATGACAAGCAACGCTGCACTCAGAATGGTGCTCTCTGACAACTTGAAGGTTTTTTTTTTATCAGGATCTAAATCTCTTAATTGTTGGCAATATTGAACAGCGGGTCCTTCTAGATGTGGATGACACATCTGCTGTTCTGCTTTTGGCCTGTGGAATAGCAACTTTCCAGATTTCTAATAATCTGGAGTTAAGCAAACCGTCCTTCCCATGGTGCAGAATCATCCAATAGAAATATAGTGTGGAAACATCCAGCAGAAATCATGAGAATGATTGTGAACCTGGAAAAGGTAATATTTTGTCTTCCCAACCTACAGGCTTTGGTTTTTGTTGAGGTGTCCCTTAACACAAGGACAGATCGTGAAGCTGAAGCTCCAATACTTTGGCCACCTCATGAGAAGAGAAGACTCCCTGGAAAAGACCCTGATGTTGGGAAAGATTGAGGGCACTAGGAGAAGGGGACGACAGAGGACGAGATGGTTGGACAGTGTTCTCGAAGCTACCAACATGAGTCTGACCAAACTGCGGGAGGCAGTGCAAGACAGGAGTGCCTGGTATGCTCTGGTTCATGGGGTCACGAAGAGTCGGACATGGCTAAACGACTAAACAACAACAACCCTTAACACAGCCACATTTGAGACTTGTATCTGTGAGCCTGCATGGATGTCCCTCATGCAGGCAGTGAGAAGATGAGACGCTTAGAAATCAAATGCCCACTCTAGCCAAGAAACGGCATTGCATGTGAACTGTAGGTGTGGGAGCCGCCCCTCCCAAAGCACCCTATTTTGACATTGTATGTTTTATTTATTGTTTATTTAGTTCATAAAATTTCCATACCACTTGATTGTTAAAAAAAAATTATCAGTAAAAACAGCTATTTAAAATATTCAAAAAATAATAAAATCAACAATGAGCTAAAAAAAAGATTAAAACACATATCTACATATCTGGGTAGGCTTGCTTAAGCAAAAAGGGTCTTAGCAGGCACTGAAAATAGAACAATGAAGGCTGCTAGCTGATGTCAATAGGCAGGGATGCTGCCACAGAAAAAGGTCGATTTCTTACAAATATTTTGTGGCATCTGTAATCGAAGCAGTCAAGCAGGCATACAAGATGTGGGGTAAGACGATTTCACAGGTAAACTGGTTCCAATTTGTTCCAATTTGTTAAGGGCTTTATATACCAATAGTAACTCTTTGAACTTGGCCCAGCAGCAAATTGGCAACCACTGCAGGCCTCTGAACAAAGGTGTCCTCTGCTGACCGGGGTCTTAAGTCTTTTGCCGCAGCATTCTGCACTCACTGCAGCTTCCAGATCAAGCACAAGGAAAGCCCCACATGCTGCACATTGCAGTAATCCAGTCTTGGCATGGCATATAGACAGTAGGGGAGCAGTGCTTCAGTGCCACCTACTTCCAAGCAGATAAAGGAGCCCCAGTAGCCAGCGAGACCTCTTCCCATGTATACAACCAACCTTCAAAGACTGGCCCGATCCTTTTTTGAAGGCTCACCTAGACAGCTGCCATTATTGTCAAGCCATCCATGCCAGCCACCAGGCAGAAGCAGACACCATTAGTAGCATTTCTGGACCAGAATGCTCTCTGGCTTGGTTGCAGAGGGACGTTTTGCAACACTCGACAAAGGAATCCAGCCCCATCAGTTTGGAATAGATATCCTTGTAGCTGCTGCACATGGTCTCGGTGGCACAGCCTTTCTGAAAGGTCACAGTTCTGTTCTCTGGAAAAGAAGGAAGACAGGTTTTGGGGATTTTTCGAGGGCCACATTCCCTTCTGGGCAATCTTCTGAGGGTCGCATGGCAGCAGTGGGTGGAGCCAGAGGGGAAAGTGGGCGGGGCAACTAATGGAAGCTTCGCCTTGTAGGGTAGGCTACAGTAGTTTCTACCCACACTTAAACAACCCTCTCCATTATAAGAGTTCAAGGACAAGCCAAAGAGAGAGAGACGTAGCCTGGGGATAGTTCTGCAGAGCTTGAGACTCTTAACCTCAGGGTCATGGGTTCGAGTCCCACAATGAGAAAATTTCTGCATTGCGGCGCGGGGGGGGTTGGACTAAATGACCCTTGTGGTCCCTTCCAACTTTAGAATTCTATGATTCTATGAAGGCCAAATAGAGATACAGTCGTACCTTGGAAGTCGAACGGAATCTGTTCCAAAAGTCGTTCGACTTCCAAAACATTTGAAAACCAAAGTGCAGCTTCTGATTGGCTGCAGGAATCTCCTGCAGCCAATCAGAAACCTCAGAAGCCTCGTCGGCTGTTCAGCTTCCAAAAATCAGTGCTTTTTTTCTTGGGGGATGCGGAGGGACACATACCCCTAAACATTTTGTGAATCTAACTTTGGCCTCATCGAGGGGCAGTATTTCTTTCTTTCTTTCATGCTTTATTGAAATTAAAAAGAAATAATGAACAAAAATTCATCCAAAAAGTAAAAACAGTAATATAGGTTACATCAGATCAAGATAAATTCTTCTTATGTCTATAATGAATGAAGTATTTCAATATGAGTAGGGAAAGGAGAGTACCCCTAAACATTTTTTGGGGGGGGGGAAGCACTGCCAAAAATAGTTCGCAAACTGGAACAGTCACGTCCGGGTTTGTGATGTTCGGGAGCCAAAACTTTCAGGAACTAAGCTGTTCGAAAACCAAGGTACTGATGGCTCCCCACTGCATTTTAGAGCAGCGTAAAACCTGCATCACATTCCACCTATGGCCAATAGAGGGCGAAATGGTCCTCTTATATTAAGCCATTTCCTACACGTAAAGAATGAGTGAGAAATTGAGGGTCCCTCCAAGAAACGGTGTTTTATTGCAGGTGTATTCTGCAACATGTTCTTAACACAAGGATGGTGCATCTGTGGTGGATTTGCCCTGTGATGCCTCCCCAATGCTGCCACATCCTTGCTGTCCGGAGGGGCTTTAAAGCTCAACCAAAGCAGGACAAAAACATTTGTGGCAGAAATAGTTACGGAGATAGGCACTCATTGGAAGTGAAGCAGTGTGTGCTCAATCTATTGAAAACGGGATAGCGTGTGCAAACACCTTGATAGCATCAGGAGCACAAATCAATACAGAGGTGCAATTAAAAGGATGTCTTCAGGGGGCGTGAAATTGACCAGAATCTGCAGGCTTCACTGTGGGAAACTTATCTGGGATCAGGGCGACCTAAACCCTTTGCTTTGGCACTTTCTACATTTCTGAAGCTGGAGAGGCACACTTAATCCATCCAAACAGGAAGACTGCAGAATGTTTGCTTACCCACACTTTTATAACACTTTAACTATCAAGGTTTCCCCCTCACCCGCCGAAAATCCAGGGAACTGTAGTTTTTTACGGGTACTGAGAATTGTTAGGAGACCCCCCCTCCTACCACCCTCACAGCACTACAATTCCCGGAGTGTTTTCCCCAGCCACTCTGGGCGGCTTCCAACAGAAAAATGAAATAAAATAATCAATTAAACATTAAAAGCCTCCCTAAACAGGGCTGCCTTCAGGTGTCGTCTAAAAATCTGGTAGCTGTTTTTCTCTTTGACATCTGATGGGAGGGTGTTCCACAGGGTAGGCGCCACCACCGAGAAGGCCCTCTGCCTGGTTCCCTGCAAGTTCAGGTTAAGAACTTAATTCGTTCTGGAGGTCCGTTCTTAACCTGAAACTCTTCTTAACCTGAGGTACCACTTTAGCTAATGGGGCCTCCCGCTGCCACTGCGCCACCACAGCACAATTTCTGTTCTCATCCTAAAGCAAAGTTCTTAACCCGAGGTACTATTTCTGGGTTACCGGGGTATGTAACCTGAGTTGTCTGTAACCTGAGGTACCACTGTAAAAGGGTTGGTTGTTAAAACCACTTTCAAGTCTATGGTGTGGAGATGGTACAAAAGCAAGAATCTCCTGTCCTCAAAGGAACCCAGCTCCTTGTGTGTCTGCATGAATAACAGAGTTCAGATGTGCCTAAAAGAGGGAACACCAAGAACAGCGACTCACACAGAGAAGCAATGGGGCACCTTCCCTGAGAACAGGTCACTTGGCTGCATCCTCTCTGTCAGGAGTTATTTCCTACCTGACGGAGAGGTGCTGCAGAATTAATTGCTCCTGGCACAGTGGTCCCTCGGTTTTCAAACATAATCCGTTCCGGAAGATCGTTCGACTTCTGAAGTGTTCGAAAACCGAGGCGCAAAGGGCAGCCTGCAAATTCAATGGAGAAAAAAACTCAGCGGAAGCCATTCGACTTCCAAGGCGCGTTCAAAAACGGAAGCATTTACTTCTGGGTTTTTGGCATTCAAAACTCGGCATTCAGCTTCCGAGACAATAAAAAACCGAGGTACCACTGTCACTGTAGATGCTGGTTGGGAGGGATCAAAGCCAGAACAAAGATGTAACAAATAACCTCCTTGTTTAAGGTAATTTCACATGGCCCTCAAGCAGTGTGTCCCAAAGGATGGATTCCTGTAGCAGCAGTTTTTCTGATCCATGCTTCTCTGTAACTCTTTGAGATAAGGAGCTGTGCCCTCTTTAGCATCTGATCGGGCTAACAGGCATGCATCCCAGTCCTCAGCCACCTCTGTATACGCACCCTTGCCGCTTCCTTACCTCTGTCGAAGACATGTACACACTGATCCATGACTCCTGTGCAATTTAAAACTTGCAGTCTGTCCTGAGTGCACTCCCCATGCCCAGACTCCTGGCAGGTGTAGCATTGCAGCCCATTGGGCTGTCCGGAAGTGATGACTGTAGAGTAAAGAAAAGGGGGGGAGAGACTTTAGTGATGATGATCTATTCAATTTCTTAAGTCACTTTTCTCCAAAATGCCTCAAGGCGACTTACAGAAATGCTGAGTTTTACGCAATGCTGCACCAGTGGAGTTCTGCTGGCCCTCTCCTCTGCGCCGGGCTCCGCACTCAGACTCCCCCCTCCAATGATGCAACATCATACACATGAAGTCATAGAATCATAGAGTTGGAAAGGAGCCCACGGGTCACCTAGTCCAACCCCCTGCCAATGCAGGAATCTCAGCTAAAGCATCCCTTACAGAATAGTGCATGCAATGTGCACCCATTTGTGCCATGCGCTGGACCCCCTCAATCTTGGGCGCAAGACAGGACCTCTATCTTCTGAAAAATGAGTACAACAGTGAAATCCAATTTTTACCGAAATTAAACATTCCGTGAATTTCCTATTTTTCAAAATATGAATTTGGAAGAGGCGCGACGACTCTCCTGCAGCTCTCCTGTTCATTCCCATGGGGCTTGTGCTGGGGAACTTCCCTGCAGACTGTGTCCTAGATTGTTATTATTTGGCATACAGGCAGGATCCTATACCTACCTGACAGAAGGTTATCAGAGCACGGCAATTGTCATTTACCTGGGAAGCTCCTGTTGTTGCAGTTGGAACTGCTGCAGACCTTTTGCTCAACAAAGGCAAAATCTCTCCCGATCTGGTACGCCACCAATGTGTCCTTAAAAGAACTGCCTCCACACCCCTTTATGATGGGTTCTGTTTCTTCACCTGGAGAAGCAATCATCAGGTGATGTCCATGCACAACAGGACCATTTTTGGATCTAAGAAATGCAGCTAGTACTGTAGATTGTTTTCCAATGGACACTACTCCACTTTTAACTCCAACTTTTAAACTCCAACTTGCAGTCCATGGGACTCTTGAGAGTCCCATGGACTGCAAGAAGATCAAACCTATCCATTCTTAAGGAAATCAGCCCTGAGTGCTCCCTGGAAGGACAGATTGTGAAGCTGAGGCTCCAATACTTTGGCCACCTCATGAGAAGAGAAGAATCCTTGGAAAAGACCCTGATGTTGGGAAAGATTGAGGGCACTAGGAGAAGGGGACGACAGAGGACAAGATGGTTGGACAGTGTTCTCGAAGCTACGAACATGAGTTTGACCAAACTGCGGGAGGGAGTGCAAGACAGGAGTGCCTGGCGTGCTATGGTCCATGGGGTCACGAAGAGTCGGACACGACTAAACGACTAAACAACAACAAATTATCTCACTAAATACATATTACAGCTTCTCCATACACTGTGTATGTTTAAATTTGCATGGCGGGTGTTATTTTGCTGTTCTGTGGAATAGCTTCCACAGTATCCACTGCCCTTTAGCATTGAGGCACTGTTCCTTTTTTTGCAATTAGCTGGAAGCGCAATTAAAACAGATTTCACACAGAACTTAATATAGTTCTATATTATCCAGCGATGCCAATGGCCAAGATCCATCTATGTCTACTCAAAAGTAAGCCCCTTTCAGCAAAGGTCTCTTGTAATTTGAAGTTTCCAGTTAGCTGGCTCCACTCATTTTATTGCATGGATATGGGTTAGTGGTGCATTGCCCCTTAATTGCCCCATATTAGTCAGTTTCCGTTCCCCACTGTAGCGGAGGAGAGTAGCAAATTATTTCCTTCGTGTTTTTTCCTTTCCTTTCCTTTATGGCTAAATAGCTCTCTTTCACTATAAAAGGAGTATTAAAATATGCAAGGAAATTAGTAATTAACCTACTGACCCACCAAGCAGGAAACAGAAGCCCTCAAACAAGAGGCAATTTATCACGAATCCAGCAGGAAGAAGTAACATGGTCAGAACAAAAAAACAGATAGCATTTAATTAAAGGAACTGTTGCCTCTAAAGGTTTTTGGAGTGCTTTGCCTGTCTAGCCTAGAAAGACCAGCTCTGCAATTGTATTTTATTGCAAAACATACACAGTCTTAAAAACATAGGAGAGCAACTCAGAAAACCTTGAAATACGTTTTCCCACCACCAACACCATGTGCATCCATTGCAACGGTGATTACTCTGCAGGTTGCGGTTGCACAGGTTCCCCTGCACCTATTGGCTAGTGACCATCACACCCTTAGCGATGCCTTAGTCTCTCCTATCCCCGTGCCTCTGTGCTTTGAATGCTTTGGTACCCACTTGGCAATACCTGGCAGGAAGCGCTGGGAGATCTGCACACAGTGGTCTTCACTCCCATAGCATGGCCCTGTGGGCGCATTGCGGCCACATTCAGCTGCGCTCCCGATGCAGGTTTGACACTGCACTCCATTCTTTGATCCATTTCCGTGAACTGTTGGAAGCAACAGTGAGTAGCAGGGAGAGAGACACAGATCATCAGATTCCAGTCCATTTCACCACCTGAGGCAAAATGGGAATTGCCGCCTACCGCCCCCTCTCACCCATATGCCCACCACTTCTGCCGCCTCTTCCCAGCTCTCAGCAAACTTGGCAAAAGCCAGAGCACTCCTCAGAGCATTGCCATTTGGCTCCTCCCCCCCCCCCCGGAGGGGTCAGCTGATCAGCAACATGGCGTGCAGGAACACCCTGGCTGTCACCAAACTCAGCAGGAGCCAGGGTGCTCCTCAGAGCATTCCACCTGGGGAAGATAAGCAGCAACACTGTGCGCTGTAACACCTCCCTCTTGGCAGCAGAAGAGGTGGGGAGGGCAGAATGCCGCCTCTTGCACTTCTGCCACCTGAGGCGGACTCTTCACCCTGCCTCATGGGTGGGCCGGCTCTGTCACATCCCCTAATTGGAGGCCCTTCTCTGTGTGTTCCCTCTGGCAGATGATGTGTGATGATGAGAGAATAGGCCTTTTCTGTAGTCTATGGAATGCTAACCCCATGAGCTGGCTACATTACCTACAAATACAAAGTTTATTTAAAAAACATAAAGAAATAGGATTTAATGAGGGGAAATCTAAATTACAAGAAATTTTGATTGATAATACGGCTAAATCATTGTCTAAGATGTATAAATTTTTGTTAGAATGGGAATTAAAAGACGAGGAGATAAAATCTGTGATGACAAAATGGGCTCAGGATGTAGGAAGACCAATTTATAAAACGCAGTGGGATAAATTGTGGAGATCGACAATGAGATTTACAGCGTGTTCAGGAATCAAAGAAAACATGATGAAGCTTGTATATAGATGGCACCTGACGCCAGAAAAACTAGCTAAAATCTACAAGACAGAAACAAAAGAATGCTGGAAGTGCCAGGAAAAAACTGGTACGTATTTTCACTGTTGGTGGGAATGTAAAAAAATATATAAATTTTGGAATGATATATATGAAAAAATGAAGAGAATGATAAAAATTACGTTTGAAAAGAAACCTGAATATTTTCTACTAAGCCTAATCCCAGAAAATATACCTAGAGATAGAATTAATATTTTCTTATATGCGTGTGCCGCGGTGAGATTAGTATTAGCTCAGAAATGGAAAGGAACAGAAATACCAACAATCCAAGAGTGGCAAATTAAAGTAGTAGAGTTCATGAACCTAGCAAGAATGACGGCGGTAATTAGGAACATATCAAAACAGAGAATAAAAACAGAATGGAGATACGTGGAAGAGTATTTTTAAAAAGAAAATATCAAAACAGAGCTAGTGATTTGTCTGGAATAGAGAAAACATGTAGGAATAATTCAGTTGGATTTAATAAGAGGGAAAGCAAACTAAAGAGGAAAACAATAGTAAGGGAAGCGATATATTGGCGATTGGAAGCCAATTTTAATCTAAAATGAATGGATTTCATGGAGATAGGCCCATGTGTTAAGATCTGATCTGGGGATAATTTTCTTTTTCTTTTTTTGTTATGTTATATTACGTTATGTTGTTATGTTATGTTATGTTATGTCATGTTATGTTACGTTATGTTATGCTTATCTAAGTTGATCTTGTTTATTATTTGTAGTTTGATTGAGTTAATCTATTTAGATCAACCTTGATTTGTTTATTTATGTTGATTAATTTATGTTGGGTGGCTTAAATATGCAGTTAGGTTATTTATGTTACCTTTGTTATGCTATGCTATTTAAGTTGCTAAGTTATCTTATGTTATTAAGTTACTTTAAATTTTCTAGTGTGTGTATACCTTTTTAAAACTTTCTAATAAAGTCTATTTTTAAAAAAATTTTAAAAAAGGAATGCTAACCCCATGAAGGCTTGCCGGGCACCAACACTGATAACTTTTCAGGGTTAACCTTTTTCTTTGCAGCAGTTGGTGATCGGTTTCTTTTTCCTTGGGGAGCTGTTCTGTGGTGGCCAGACCTACAGCATGTTAGGGGGATGGAGAGGTTGGGTTGCAAGTTCTCCATTAATTTCAGCGTGTCTACTCAGAGTAGGACTGGCATCGGATACAACACATTAGGTTTCGGCTTTCAATTGTTTTGTTTTCCATTTACTGTATAGGTTGCTTTACGCTGATTGGTGTGTTGCTTTGAGACACTTGTGCAAAAAGTAGAACAAAATAACAACAACAACAACTTTTTATTATTAGGAATTCATTAAGGAAATTTTCCATCAACACAAGTATTCCGAGCGCCTTCTGGCGGTTCCCTCATTGCGAGGTTACAGGGAACCAGACAGAGGGCCTTCTCGGTAGCAGCACCCACCCTGTGGACACCCTTCCATCAAATGTCAAGGAAATAAGCAGCTATCCTAATTTTAAAAGATATCTGAAGGCAGCCCTGTTTAGGGAAGCTTTTAATATTTAATGCTGTATTGTTTTAATGTTCGATTGGGAGCCGCCCAGAGTGGCTGGGGAGACTCAGCCAGATGGGTGGGGTATAAATCATTATATTATATCATTATTATAAATTATTATTATATTATTATTCCAGCTCCCCCTGACAGAACATTATTCCCTCTCCTGCCCCTGCATATTATTCTGAGGGTCTCTCCCCCACCCCCCAAGCTCCAAGCCAATTTCAGGGGGCACACGAGGGGAGAGGAGAGGGAAGCCCCACTCTGCTAGCAGAAGTCCTCGCATGGACGTCCACTAGCAGGACTAATTAGTTGAATAGGCTTATTTATTTTTGTTTGTTTGTTTGTTTGTTTGTTTGTTTGTTTGTTTGTTTGTTTGTTTGTTACAGTGGTACCTCGGTTTAGAAACACAATTGGTTCCGGAAGTCTGTACTTAACCTGAAGCGAACTTTCCCATTGAAAGAAATGGAAAGTGGATTAATCCGTTCCAGACGGGTTCGCGGAGTACTTAAACCAAAAATACTCAAACCGAGGCATACTTAAACTGAGGTATGACTGTACTGGCAAAGCACTGAGGTGATTTTTTCATGAAAGTGTTTATCACTGCCCCCAACATAGCCTCACAGCTAAATTCTGTTCACATCAACATGTGCATGCACCATTTGCGTGGACAGGCTGAGACCCCCCAAGCCCCAGGCGACCCCCGGGAGGAATAATGACACCTGACACACCCTCTATTGTGAGTGTGGGCGGTCCTAACTCTACCTGGCCAACTCCCTTGGCAAGGCCCCCCCCCCAGCCGGGTTTGGCTAATCGACGAGGCTAGGCGGGAACCTCCAGGTATCCAGCTTGGGGGGGGGGACAGCGAAGCCGGCTACCTTGACGGGGGTCTAGTCGTCTCCGGGGGGGCTGCGTGTGACCACACAAAAGCCACCACCCCCCAGTTAATGCAGGGAGCGGTCATTCTGTACCACATACCATCACGTGTCAGAGGCTGGCATAGATCGAAGGAGCAACAATACATCGACCAGCTTAAAGATCCCCTGTTCCCTTTCTGATAGCGGCGGCACAAATTCGAGTCGCCGCAGCCCAGTTTCACCGTTCCTGCATCCACTGCAAACAGAAGATCAAAGAAAGGAGTTAACCCATTGCCAGAGCAGGGCACTATTGCAAGCATCATTTTAGATATGCAAAGGATGTTATGTCTGGTCCAGGTCCAGTGCAAATCATTTTGTAAATAAACTCAAAGAAGAAGAATAAGTAGGGCCTTGAAATTCCCCACCGCTGGTGAGCAGTCTGGCAGGTGCACAGGTCCCCATGTCAATTTTCACCTCTGTGATGAGATATACTTTAAAGTACAGGGATTTTTTATGTTATAGCAAGTATTTAAATTATGGGTACGTATTTATCTACTTGCACTTTGACATGCTTTCAAACTGCTAGGTTGGCAGGAGCTGGGACCGAGCAACGGGAGCTCACCCCATTGCGGGGATTCGAACCGCCGACCTTCTGATTGGCATGCCCTAGGCTCTGTGGTTTAACCCACAGCGCCACCATGTCCTTATTTTCATTGGAGAAATGTTGGAGGACATGGGGTGATGCGATCCCCAAGCCAAGTAACTATACAACCTTTAGAAGGCATCTGAAGGCAGCCCTCTATAGGGAAGGGTTTTCTTTTAAAAAATGTTTAACATTTTTTTATTATGTTTATATGTTGAAAGCTGCCCAGAGTGGCTGGAACAACCCAGTCAGGTGGGTGGGGTATAAATAAACAATTATTAGTATTAGTATTAGTATTGAATGGGAAATCCCTATTTTCACTGGAGGAAAGATGGAGGGTATGTACTTACAACCAGCGTAGTCCTTGGTCTCAATGAAGCAAGCGTCTTGAGACTGGCCACAAACCTCCACTTCGTTCTGTGCACACTTCCCATTCTTGCTCAAGCACTTCTGGCATGTCAAGCTGTCGGCTGCAGAAAGACACAAAGACAGTGTCTGCTTTTTCCATGCTACATTAACCTGCAGTGGGGGTGCTCAGGCCCTCTCAGAGGCCCAGAGAGGCCACTTCCAGCTTTTGAGATGTTAAGTCATAAGAATAGCTAGTACAGTAGTAGCTTGTTCATATAGGTACAGTAACTGATTTCATCGCGGTATAAGCTTGTGGCATCTGAAGGGACACATTTCTCTTTATACAATATTTGCACCGGTCTGCCATCACCCTGCTTTCATGGGCTGTCTCCCAAGGTTCTAAAGGTGGGGAAAGGAAGAGGGGCAGGAAGAAAAAGTTGGATGATCCATATCTGTAGTAAGTGACTTGGAGAGGAAGAAAGGTCCCTGTGCGCGTGTGACAGTTGTAGTCTTCCATGGACAGGGGGGGAAGCGAAGGGAGGAACTGGGGGAAGAGGCAGGTGGAACTGGGTTAAAAGTGGCATTTGGAGGAATGGGATGTACAGTAAGGAGGAAGGGAGGACAGTTTCAGGGCTCTGGGTAAGACGGAGGGTACAACCAGTCTAGAGAGCTGAACTGCTTGTCAGTTTCTTCCTCCTTAGTCTCAAATTCCTCTAAGAAGGAAGAAAGGTATGGACAAAAGCAGACTTAGTTGCCTCTGCCTGTCATTGCCTCTGACTCTTCCTGTATTGGGCTCTAGCGCCACCTACTGTTGGGCTCCTTGCCTTCTGCCCTACCAGTCCAATGCAAACCAACCACCACTTCTGCTTCGACTAATGTTTCAACCCCACCCCTCTGATCTCGGTGGGATCTGGGCTCAACGACGGCTTCAATCTTATGCACTGTAAGTGGAAGCACTGTAAGTGCTACTTCGGGAAAAGAAAAAAAGTAACATGCATATGATTGCATTGTAAAGTTAGCTATATGGCGGTTGAACAAATTCACTGTGGCTTTTGCAAACTAAATTTGAAAGCTCAAATTTTGTTGTGAGTGGGGAGAGCCAGAATTGAGGAGCCCTTAATAAAACCCAACAGCCCCTTTCTCCAGCCCACGAGTTTTAGCCATATTTATGACCCCCTCCTATAGCTGGTGACACAGGAAGTCCTATTGAGTTCAATGGGACATACTCTCATTTCAATGTATATAGGATTTCAGCCTAAGCGAGACAACACAAAAGGTAATGGGGATAAAGCTATTCTGCCCCTTCCCCTGTGATCTAAGTACCACAAAAGTCCACTTCTAGAGGGCTAGAAAATTAATTGCAATATATTACATAGCTGCATATCTTTCAGACATTTTAGTCCCCATCCACCTGAATTGCCCTCTGTGCAAGCCTTGCTGGAGTTAGCAGGGCTTGGCCCAAGAGATGCTCTCTAGAGACCAACCCACTCAGTTCCCACATCACACAATGTGCACATGCAGCCAGATACACCTGAGACTTACCTGCGCCAAGGCAGAATATGAAGATCACAAGGGACAACTGAAACTTCATGGCAGCTTTGATGTTCAGATGAGGAGGAGCAAACCTGGCTTGCTTCAGAGG